>NC_135783.1:110227383-110545196 GCF_051106095.1 Pogona vitticeps | reverse complement strand
AAGTCACTGGGTAAAGTACCTAAGACAAACCTTCTTTTGACACTCAATACGGAAAACCTGACAAGCACTTCTTCCCCTTCCTGAGAGTAAAAATAAAATTTTAAAAATTGAGATAATTATGAATTTATTGCTCTTTCATGCCACCCAAGATTTGATGCCTCACTCTGACTAATAACAGAGATGACTCTGATTATATAGTCTAAGTCTAAGACTAAGACGTTGAGTGTGACAAGACTTTCCCAAAGGCCTTTTCTTTCAAAGGCATTACATGTTTTAGAATGTCATCAAAATACAAACATATATACTTTGTTTGCAGTTTACAGATATGGTGCCAACAGTATCTATAAATTACTACACAACTCTAAAAAATGAGTTAACAATTGGATGATGATTCATGGCAATTTCTAGAATTCTTGGAGCAGAATGGCAGACACAATTTAATGTCATGATTCCAATGTCAACATACCAAATTTTTTTAAAAAGAAATATTCCATACTTTGAATTCCAGATGTTTTCTAACTCTGTACTACTCTTTCATATCCAACTAAATCTGAGGCAGCTAAAAGAAATTCCATTAATTGTGTAATAACACTCTTTCTGTAACCCTTACCCAATATATACTTGGCAGACAAATAACTGTAACTCTTGGTATAGATTTAAGCTAGCGATTATGATTGCCTAAGTTCAATTAAAGTAAATAGAGAAAGCAGACTTGAACTAACTGTGACAGTTTTAAAGGGCCACTTAAAATTATAGCATTATGATGGCAATATTTCTAAACAACATGCTCTAGTAGCAGTTTTTTTATAATCATATAACTGTGCCAGATCATTAAAAGATATCAATCACATAAAACATGTCTTTATGAATCTATGCTTTACAATCCGAAGTTAAAATAAAGACAACTAATAGAAAATGAGCATTTATATGGATTTAATAAATAAATTAAAATTTCTTTTTATTCTCTTTCTGTGCCCAGTCATGCCCTTCAAAAGCACCACAGAACTAGAACTATTACTACCAATGCAAACTACCAATATCTTTTATAAACTTCTATATCTGATTTATTACTGAGCAGAAGATCCCAGGAACAGACTAATATGGTATTGTTCCAATTGCACAATCATTGCCACTTCACGAGCACAGCTTGATTTTTCTTCATGGAATTCACTGTCTCAACAACGGCAGGACTTGTACAAGCAGTATGATCCCACATTACAATGCTGGTGGGACTTTCCGCTCAGCAGAAGCTCAGTAGGATAGTGGTCAATGTGGGAAATATAAATACAGTATATGGGCAAATGTCATTTGCTGCATAGAGAGTTGCTATTAGACAAGGGAGATTTATCAAATCAACATTCTCCCATCAATGATTGGCTGTCATTCAGTCTAATTATTGATGCACAGGTGTTCAGCAATACATTTTGTGTGACAGCTCAATTCATAATTCCATAAACCAATTCAAAAAATAGGGTGCTCCGAACAAAAATTATAACTTTGAAACAACCCTGAATCAGCAGTTTTTGAGTAAAGATTCTTTAAAAATAAAACTATTTTACTCTGCTGTGCAGACACTGGTGACCTTTTCGTCTGAAGATTTACTACCATTCACACCTGCTGAAAAACAATTCTGACAATTGCTTTGTTTGGGGGAGAAGTGGATAACATCAAAACAGGAGTCAGCTTCTGGGATTTTCCCTTACATGCTGTCACTTTGTGAATGGTAGTGAGGAGAAGAGGCATCCTGTAGTGTAGACCACAGGTTCTTAACCTTTGTTACTCAGATGTTTTTGGACTGCAACTCCCAGAATTCTTCACCATCAGCTCTGCTGGCTGAGGTTTCTGGGAGTTGCAGTTCAAAAACACCTGAGTAACAAAGGTTAAGAACCACTGGTGTAGACCATCTTGACTGCTGCCATTGGTGTTAACATCCAAGCTGCCCTTTGCTATGTAAAGCTTGGTATCCTTTTTCCTGCTGGCAATACGGGCACAATATTGTGCAGCAATATTGGGCCATTTCCTGGATTTTTGAATCATGTGCACAATAGTACAGTATCCCACAGCTTCTCATATTAAATAAAACTCTAACATAGTTTGGCAAAACAGTGCACTTTAGTCAATACTACTAATTTTAAACAGTAAACTCTGAACCAGATCACCTTTCAGATGGAGTTTTGACACTAGAATCCATTAATGGTATAGCTGCTTCTTGATGATTCATATGATGGGAATGAAGTTCTATTTAATTAATATAATCACAAGACAGCATTAAACCTTTAGCAATCTGCAACTGAAAAGCCAATGCTTTTAAAAAAACTATATAAAGAAGCCCCTCAATGACAGTGATCCTGTTGCTTAGCACATAAAGTCACTCCTAGAGTGGGCCCACTGAGTTAAAAAAACTTTTGGAGGAGCTGGCTCTCTAAATATCCACTTATTCGTTAGGCCTTTTCTATTGCTTACTACACTAAGAAACAGGATTTCAGCCATGAACTGGAAAACAATTTTCACAGGATTATCATGTAACTCTTTGTAGAGCTATTTCATAATTCATAAAGGGGGGGGGTGAGAGACCTCATTTACCTTTCCTTTTTTTATACTTTTCTGCCATCTTTATATAATGATACCACTAGATAATGAAGCTTGTATGAAGACTGGGGCAATATAGCAGCATTTTCTAACAGCTACTTATATTACAGTCATGAGAGGAAAATACATCAGTAGCTACAGCTACTAGAGTTCACCTTGATTGCTACATAACCACCATAAAAGGTCTTCTTGCAACAGTCAATACTCAAATATTTTAAGTATTCCAACAATCTGACGTATATGACATATTTTATTTTATATTGTAAATATTTGAGGATCTTGTGGGGAGGATAGAATCTTGCATAATCTTTTAAAAATGCTACCTGTGGTAATAATGCAGTGGTTTGTAAAGTGTTGTGTTAAACAAAATAGACTACATGCTTTTGAATTATTCTCTGAAATAACAAAATTTAGAGAGAGAGAGAAATGAAGACATAACCTTTTACAGTGGGTCCACAGGCACCTTAGTTTCTGGTTTTGTCACACTGTGTTGGAGGTGACTGAATGACATATAACAATAAAAAAAGTACATGCCTTTGATTCCAACAGAGGCTGTGCTTGATGTCTCAAAAAAGACAAAGTACGACATACCAGATCACACAGAGGGAGGAAACATGTCCCCCAATACACTGTATCAGTTTTAGGCATTTTGATATTTCAGACAAGACTAAGATGCACCCTCCTGCACAGTCAATATAGATATACCCACTCTTGGCAATACATCCTCTGTACTCTTGCTTGGCATTGCAGCTTGTTTTAAGCTAAAGAATCACTCTACTGCCAAGCTTACATTAGATCTTATCTCTAAAAAGCTGCCATTTCCAGTAGGCCATGACAAAGAGCTGATTCCTGAGATGCAACCTGCACTCTGCGTTCTGCCCCACAACTATTCCAGTCATGATACTACCTTCACATTCATGGATCTTCTCAGCAGAAATTCATTCCAAGGGTGCACTGGAAACTTGGAACAGTTTACAACAAAACCTCTTTTCTATACAAAGTGCTGCTGTAGGCAGCAGCAATAATTGGATTCCTGTTGCCCTGAGCCTGGGAAGGAACGTGAGTCAGAGAACATCTGGATTCTCTGATTCTTTCAGCTTTTTTAGTCTCAATTGCTGCCCACTTTCCCATCTGGTGCTATGATTTCCTCCCTTCTTCAGCTTCAGTGACATCCCAACTAATCTAGTGTTTGTCTTCCTCCACCAAGGGAAAATCCTCATTTGAGATCCTTTTAAGAATCTCAGCAATTTATCTTCATCTTATTTCTCCTTTTCCACTTTCCATTTTGTCAGTGCAGGGTGTTCATCTGATTCTTTTCTTCTTTGGCTCTACACCTCTTGCTACATTAAATACTGTAGCTCTGTTAGGTACATATAGCATCTTTATGCAAAATGAGACCACTGATACTGTGCCCAGTAATAGATTAATAAATGTTTCCTAAGATTCTATGTACAAATCATCCTAGTCTTATTAATATTTATGATATAGCAACATCCTTTTTACATGGCATTCCGGCTTGGCTGCTTATGCTCTCAGACACAAATTTCTGCATAGAAACCAGCGGTATGTAACCAGTGAGCCTTCCCCCCCCACCACCTGCGTATGTCCAGAATCAAAGTACTGTATGGTGGTACCTCGCTAGACAACGACCCCACTAAACAACGAATCTGCATAATGGTGACTATAGTGATTCACAAAACAGTTATTCCAATGGGCTATTTTCACTTGACGTCGATGTGGTCCGTGTTTCGTGAACCGTTTGTTAACAACACGACGATTTTTACAGCTGATCGGCACTCCGCAAAATCGCTGCCCTATGGGCGATGTTCGCAAAACAATGAGGGATTTTCCCCACTGGAATGCATTAAACAGGTTTCAATGTATTCCAATGGGGAAATGGTTTTCACATGATGCTGATTTAGCTAAACAGGGATTTTCACGGAATAAATTATTGTCGTGATGCGGGGCACCACTGTATAACTAACTTCCTGAATCTTACATTTTAAAGGATTACTTGCCCAAATTAGCAAAGCTGTCACTAGGGCAGGGAAACCGGGTGTTGACTAAAGGAGCTAAAATGTGTTGCTAGATAGGCAGGACCCCATTCACCTTGAGTGGGCATGCCACCTCAAGACTTTCCTGTTGGGGCAGATGGAAACATAAAGAAGATTGGCTCAGCAGGGAACCATTTTGACTCTCACACGCTCAGATCCAGATGTTACTTCCCATTCCTTCATACTTTCCACACATATACCAAGTTCATATGACCCAATCTTAACTAAATGGACATCAATGTTGTTGGTTGCAGCTCTGTAACTGAAAGGCACAGCTACTTGTGCAAGAAGGAGAGCCAGTTCCACCAATTCCCTTCTTGCCACTTCTCCTGCTTTTCAGAGAATGCTTCTTATTCTCATAATTGCATTTTAAGGGCCTGAAACGACTGCAGCAGGAAGTACAAAGGAGAAAGTCCCCAGGAATGAGAAGAACTAGGCTTATATTTCTCTAGATCCAAATAATTACACTGTACCTCAATTCCTTGTGGACACCTATGTGACAACATCAACATGCTATGGATACATTGTCTAAGCATCTGATCATATTTTTAAAGGTAAAAACACAGTGCTTTATCTCTTTCATACAAGCTACTTTGCAAGAACAGCCACCATTGTGGCACAGATAAATATTATGACAAAATAGAGAATGCAGGATTACTTCTCACAATTTTAAGCATCCATATGGATCAAACTTTCCCACTTTGGTGTAGATGATGGTGGGGGTAAATAGTAAAAACACTCCTTAAATACCTCGCTTATCTTAAAAGCCCAATAGGGTCATTGCAAGTCAGTTTATATTTAGATCTCATACCAAGATCATGTTGCAAATATCTGCCTGCTACTAGAGCACACCAAAGAATTTCAGAATATCAGCCTACCCTTTATAGACTATAGCAAAGCCTTTTACTGTGTGGATCATGAGAAACTATAGGTTGTTCTGAAAGAAATGGGTGTCCTGATGTCCTAATGGGTGTCACTTGATTATCTTGATACATAATTTGTATCGTGGACAAGAAGCTACTGTTAGAAAAGAATACAGAGATACAGAATGGTTTCCTATGGGCAAAGATGTCAAACATGGATGCATTTTATCCTCATATCTGTCAAACTGTATGCAGAACATATCATACTGAAAACCAGACTAGGTTCAGATGAAGGAATAGTGAAAATTGGTAGAAGAAACGCCAATAATTTAAGATATGCAGACGATACCATCCTACTGACAGAAAGCAGCAATGACTTGAATCAATGGTTAGAGAAAGTGAAAGAAGAAAGTGCCAAAGCAGGACTGAAGTTGAATGTTAAGAAGACAAAAATCATGATTACCAAAGAACTACATAACTTTATTGTTGACAATGAAGAAATTGAAACAGAGATTTTGTACATCTTGCTTCAATCATCAATCCAAAGGGAAACTGCAGCCAAGAAGTCAGAAGATGACTGACGCTATGAGCGGCAGTAATAGAGGAACTAGTAAAGTTCATCAAACGTAAGGCTGTGTCACTGCAGACTAAGACCAAGATCATCCACACTTTTGTATTTCCAATCACCATGTATAAGTGTGAAAGCTGACAGAGAAAAAAATTGATTCTTTTGAAATATGGTGCTGGAGGAGAGCTTTGTGAATACCCTGGATTGCCAGAAAGGCAAACAAGTCAGTCCTAGATCAAATCCAGCCCTAACTACCTCTGGAGGCAAAAAGGTTGAAAAATGAGGCTGTCCTAGTTTGGGTACATCATGAGAAGGCAGGATTCTCTGGAAAAAATACAATAAATGCTGGGAAAGGTCAAAGGCAGCAGAAAAAGAGGAAGAACTCAAACAAAAGGAAACCACAACCTTGCATTTACAAGTGCTGAGCAGGGCAGTTCAGGACAGGATAGTTTGGAGATCACTCATTCATAGGGCCACCATACGTCGGAGGTGACTTGACAGCACATAGCAACAAGTCAGTTCTGACTTAACAGCATAAGTATAATATGGATCCATCTAGACATCAAGGAACATGTTTTCCATCTAACAGGATTTCTTCAGAGATGCATGCCGCAGCAATTGTACTTCAAATGAGCCCTGTGTTAACTTTCCAATAACCAGTAAAAAGAAAAGCATGTTAAATTCAAAATACACAGTTGAGGAAAATCCCATACTATGACAAACAGACATACATAAGTATTTGGAAAACACCTTTGCAAAAAACTGAAACAAAACAAAAACACCATGATGTATAGTCTACTTTGAGCCTACATAGGGGGAGGGCATGACCACCAGATAAGTAGCTACTCCATAACTAAGTTGTATTTAATTATGCTTCTTTTGCCATCTATAATCTAAGAAGCCAGCACCAACACATGTTTCTATTCATTTCCTTCATCAGCTGTTTTTGGTACCCCCCCCCAATTTTTCTTCCATTCTTTTCCCCCCATTTTTTTTACCAGACCTTTTGGTAAGGGCCTGTTGTAGAGCTCCTAGTAAACATTTGGACACCGTATTCATAATAATGTTAATAATAATAAGTGTATTATTTAATTGTAACAGAGTTTTGTTCTGTGGTGCTTGAAATACAGCAGAGCTAAAATGAAGTCAATTTTTGGATTATGTAACAAGCTGAAATAAACACTATATGTTCTTTCTAAATAATATGATTTTCAGAAAATAGGATTTAAACCACAGGAAGCTTGGTTTTAGGATTTTCCAGGCCAGAAGCAACTGTAATTAACTTGTTATCTCTTCAGCAAAATAAGTGCTTCATAGTAACCAATATAAACATGACCGATTTATTAAAAAGAAAACATGTACTCAAGATTTCTGAGATCACATGCATTCTCCAAGCCTCTCCATCACTTATGACTCAGGAGAGATCATGTTCATCAATTCTATCTCCGGCTGGATCTTAAAAGTGGGTGTTGTGTGTGCTTTACAGTTATAATATATTGATATTTTAAATATATCATGCTACATGGTAATAACTACCTCAACAGTGAATCAGCTTTAAAAAGCCTCATCACACTGTTATATGAATGCTAACAAAATAAACAGAGACATTTTGAACAGCAGAGGTTGTGTTTATCCACATGTGCCATTTTTCTTCATATTTCCTGCATGGCCAGCAGCCCTCACAAAGGGCTTCTCTGCTCTTTGGTGTTCAGCAGTTGGACTTGTTCGGTCTTGGCAGATTTAGACCTAAAACCACCAATGTCATTTAGGATCGTATCCAAAGTTAAGTGGAAGACTGAACATTAAACTTAAATGACTCAAAATATATGATAAAACTATAGCATTATGCTGTGATCTAAAAGAAGGTATATGAGTAGTTTTAGCAAGAGATTTTCTTTCCTATTCCATTTAATGGTCATTTTGATATGGCACCTAGAATTATTTAAAATTCTGAAGAAGCTACCTTCTGCTTCTTGTTCAGTATCGATGAACAGATGATTTCATGCTTTCTATACTTAATATTTTTCTTATTTGGAGCCAAAGCACCTCACATTTTTTATTTATTTTGATATAACAGACAATAAAATGGTCATTGCTTCAGATTAATGGCCATTCTTATTTTGTAAAGTCTTGAGTTGAATTTATGAATAATAATTTGTTATAAACCTCAGCCCTTGATACTTTCAGAACTGGACAAAACTACATTATGTTTCTTCAGTATATATTTCTGGATCAAGACAAAGATGTTTAAATCTTATATAAAGACTGCATATTAAAACTATTTTGAAATACATGGATTAGTAAAACAAACCTATTGTTCTTGACTTTTGATACATATTTCCTAGATATTGTCAAAGAATACTACAAAATACAGGGATTACTACAATATACAAACACAACATAAGAAAAAAAGTCTCTTTTTAAGCTCTAGAATGTTTCAAGGAGTTTTGCACAGGTGTAGAAATACCCATGTGTGATTCACAGAAACCACAAAGAAGAACTATGAGATCCTGTCAAATTTTGGACAGCATACTTCATTGGTGAATCACATCTGGGAAGCTTGTTTCTTGCAAAAAATCAGGCAAAACAGTGGCATATTTTTCTTTACATTTCTAGTTCTGTAAGTGAAATGTTACAAGCAAGAAAGATCTTGGAATCGCCATACAGCACAATCTGAATATGAGTGTGATGTAGCTACAAAAAAGGCAAATACTATTTTCGGATGCATTAAAAGAAGTGTCCTTTCCAAATTCCATGAGATACTAGTTCTCCTCTATTTGGCATTGGCTAGGCCTCATCTCGAGTACTGTGTCCACTTCTAGACAACATACTTGTAAGCCGCCCAGAGACCTTTGGGTAGTGCGGGCGGCATATAAATAAATAAATAAATAAATAAATAAATAAATAAATAAATAAATAAATAAATAAATAAATAAATAAATAAATAATACTTTAAGAAGGATGCTGACAAATTGGAACAAGTTCAGAGGACAGCAACAAGGACAATTAGGGAGCTGGAAATCTAACCCTATGAGGAAAGACTGAAAGGCTGTCATACAGAGCATGGCAGGATCTGTTCTTGATCATCTCAGAGTGCAGGACACACAACAATGGGCTCAAGTTACAGGAAGCCAGATTTCGGTTGAATATCAGGAAAAACTTCCTAACTGTTAGGGCAGTATGGCAATGGAACCAATTACCTCGAGAAGTGATGAATAGTCTAACACTGGGGGCATTCAAGAGAAATTTAGACAACCACTTGGCAGATACCAACCACTTCTTTTGCAATCCTGCATTAAGCATGGAATTGGACCTGATGGCCTTATAGGCCCCTTCTAATTTTATTATTCTATGATTCTATTCTATGATTTTATGATAGAGATTGACTTAAAATGAATAAATGAATAAAAAAAGCTTAGAATCCAGGTCAGCTGGTAAACTAAATGAAAACCTAGTGGCATGTCTAAAATCTTCCTAAAGCAAACCAGGTAATATTTTCCTGATACTTGGACTGATTGTTGACATTATTCACAGCCTAATAGCCTATTCCTTTCCTAACGAAAAGTTGTCAGCTTGTCCATTATCTACATCCTCACCTGGTCATGGGGCCAGTCATATAGTCTCACTCTTATATCTGAGGACATGGATTTGATCCATGAAAGTTCACATTAAAATATAGCAGTTGGTCTTTAAGGTGCTACAATGTTTTTGTCTCTTGGGGTTTTTTTTCATTATTTTTCTTTTGTTTTGTTTGTCTTCATAGTTCCTCCTCTATGAACTCCTCTTACAAAGGGCAGTCCTTCAATGGAAGACATGTCCTCCTTTTGGGTGATGCATCACCTCCTTTCTGGTGATATATAAATGGTAGTAAAGTTTAGTTGTGATGGTATTTGCATATATTTGTTTAAATTAACATATGCAAATTTGATTGAAAATGTAATCATTTTTCTGAAGAATATCCTTCTTTTTGATGTTTTTGGATGTTCCTTACTCTCCCTGTCTTCCTGTTTGGTTATTTCTGTTTAGTGATGGGGCAGTGGCCACCCTAATTCCCCTTGCTTCCTTTTTAGTAGTTTTATAGCATTATGTTGTTACTAGAGCTGAAAGTATACATTTGTTTTGTTTTAAAACTTCAATTTCTTTGCTTAATTATTCTTTAAGCCGATTAATTTCAGTCAAGCTATTTGTTGTATCAATCAAGTCATTTATTGTTACTATTTAAGAAAGGGACGTGGTGGCGCTGTGGGCTAAACCGCAGAAGCCTGTGCTGCAGGGTCAGAAGACCAAGCAGTCGTAAGATCGAATCCAAGCGACGGAGTGAGCTCCCGTCGCCTGTCCCAGCTCCCGCCAACCTAGCGGTTCGAAAGCATGCAAATGCGAGTAGATAAATAGGTACCATCTTGGTGGGAAGGTAAACAGCGTTCCGTGTCTAAATCACACTGGCCATGTGACCACGGAAAGATTGTCTTCAGACAAACGCTGGCTCTATGGGTTGAAGAGCAGGATGAGCGCCGCCCCCTAGAGTCGGACACGACTGGACAAAAATTGTCAAGGGGAACCTTTACCTTTTAAGATAGCATAGGCACTCTACACACCATACTTCTGTTCCTTGTGAAGTCTTCTTGGACTGTAAACCAAAGTTCTTTTAACATGAAAAATGTTCTAGGGTGGCAAGACTGTGTCCTCTGAGTTCTTCATGGAGGTCTACAGAAGAGAAGTTTTGGAAAAGCCTCCCTGTTTGGCTTTTCCAAAATCAGTGAACTGTTGGCTCCTGCTAGAAACACAATACAACAGTGGGATGGGGAATCCCTTCTTTCATCTTGATGTTTCATGACCATGGAGAAATTGAAATGGAAGGAAATTTTTTCCTTTCCTGCTTTTAATAAATAGGAATTTAAACTGAACTTTGGGAAAAAAATTATTATTAAAATGTGTTTTTAAAAAAAGCTCTGATTTTTCTGTTTAAAATTAACATTAATTTAAAATGAATTATAGCTCAAAGATACAATAATGGAATAGGGATTACAAATTCTAATTCTATATTGTGAGAAGTTGGCCAAAGTCCTGTTGATTCAATTACACCAGTGTAAGAACAATGACAACACTGGCAGCAGGAGATTGCCATTTTTCAGCTCTAACCAATATTATTCCTGGACCTTTTTTCTTCTCTCAGCATAATACAGTACTGGAAGTTCTTGGGAGCCATATTCAGTTCTCCAGGATTGCTTTCAATAATACAGTATTGAATGTTTCAGTAATATTTTTCCCTTGGAGTAGTAACACTAATCGATCCTCTGCAAGTGTGTGAAAGCAGAATCAAGTCTTCCTCTCTCACTCTGAAAAATGTGTACTTTCAGACACTGGGTATGTTTAATGAACAAAGGATTAGTGAAGGTAAAGTCAATGCAGGCAAGAAGACTGTAGAAATATTTATTGTAAAAATGTGTGTCAAAGTAATAAACAAGAAGCACTTTCTGGGAGAAAAATAACTGCAAACTTAAATTAAACTGACTAGTGATTTAAATCATGAATTGATTTTCGATTCAACTTCAGAGAAATCCACTCTGCTTCCTAATACAAAAGCACTGCACAAAGACAGAAAACCCTCCTCTCTTCTCACAGGTTTTCTGCATATATTGCAGGATAGGGATGTGTGTCAACCATGACAACTAGCTGGTTATCAATGCCATGGGGGGGGGGGATATCCAATGTTCAAAACATAGTTTGAAACCAGTTACATGGTAAACGAAGAAAAGGGAAACAGGAAAAAGTGAACCCATGAACTCCTGCAGGTCATTACATCCGCACTAGGCCTACTTGAACTGAAACATAATTGGAAGAACACAGTCTTTGGATATCATATTTAAGAGAGAAAATGATATGTGCATTAAAACCAAAGCATTGTATGATTTCTAGTTAATGTCTAATCGCTTATGTCAATTTTATACATAGATAAAATCTTTCAAGTAATAAAATCAATCACTCTTTGTATACATACAAAGAAAATACTTCATGATGTGCCTAATAGCAAGCATCTGCAAAGACACTGTATCACACAATGTAAATATGAAGTGGAAGTACAGAGCTGAGAGTCTTAGAAACGTAGTTTCCCTTTGTGCTATGAAAATTTGGGAGAAAAGATCCATTTCAGTTGCATAAAAAATAAGAATTTCTACTTATGCTTAGTATAAAATATTTATTTTAATAACTACTGGAAACAATGTCCATCTATTCCTGTTTGTTTTTAAACATTCACACGCAACATGATACTATTCTATGCCTCTTGTTCGTGAAGGTGGAACTATAGGCAGGTCAGAATTTTCCAACAGCACTGTTCAGTGAACCTATTAGTGATCTAATTAGGTTATCAACTTTGCTGCCAGAATCTTAATACCATTATGTGCAATAATTTACTCAATTTCAGATGAACTTTATAATCATATCAGGACAAGCACACAATGTTTCTATCAGCAGAAAACACGGTTTTGTTTTACTTACAGTGGGACAGCAGAAAGGATATTTATAGCACAAGTTTATGCATGTTTACTCAAAGGTAAGTCCCAGTTCCATGTGGCTTTCTTTAAGTGTGTAGACAACTGCAGCCTTAGCTGATTTTAATCTTTTTAAAATGTTTCACTGTTTCAAATACAGCCTCAGATTATAAAGACATTGGTGAGGAAACATCTTGATTAAAATACCTCTTCCCTACTGTGATCTGGAAAGATGTGCAGTAACTGTATCTATCTGTCCAGAAAGGTTTGTCCCTAGGGACTGAGTTAATGAGATCTTGGAAGTGCATTCAGTCTAGTAGATGCAAAAATCATCCAATATTGTTCAGGTAGAACAATTTTACTGACATGCGATTCCATTCAGTATCTCAAGCTTTATTACTTTTCAATGCAGAACTAGGAATACAGCCAACTTTATATTGCTGAAATTGTTGTTCCTTTGCCTAGAAAGCACTTAAACATCCCTGTATTTCTGGCATTAAATGAAAGCACCAACAATTACTGAGAAATCTTACGATTAGTTTGCTTCCTAACAACCTAAAAGTCAGCAAACTATGGAACTGAATAGTTTCTGTGAGCACAGTCCAGGCATTTTCTTAAAATCTGGTATGTTTTACATTTAAAAAGTAAACTCTGACTGTCATTAGGATGTGAGGGATATGGTCAGTTCACCTGGGTTTGTGGCAAAGTAGTCATGAGACTCCCTCACTATGTATCAACTTCACCTTGCTATATAAAGTTTCTACATAAAAAGGAATGTCCAAAGCTGCTCCTTTACTTCTGTAGATATTCTTCTGCTTCTCACGTGCATGTGCTTGGCACGTTTATTCACAAAAATCGAGAATGATTTTTACAATGTACTGGTATTTTCAGTGGCAACTAACCCGACAGTGCTCATGACCCCACCAAAAAGCACATATACCTCTCAAAGCTATATAAAACAGTTCCGAGTAAATCTTGTGCATTGCATGGTTATTATATATACACAACTGACAGCTGAAGTATTTAGTTTCTACTTTGTTTCCATCTGGCAGTTTAACAGTAATATTCTCCAACATGTTGCCTGACCAGGCCACTCAACCATAAAAGTGATTGTATGGTTGTCCACAGCATGAAGAAGTTACTTTGAGGACTGTAATTCCCAGAATCCCTCCCAACCAGGGGAATTCTGGGAATCATAGTCCAAAAAGAAAGAAAGAAAGAAAGAAAGAAAGAAAGAAAGAAAGAAAGAAAGAAAGAAAGAAACACAAAACAACTTTTCTGTGCTTTCCAGTTTTCTCACTGAAAGTGGAAGTTAACAGATTTTCATAATATCCCTATAAATGGATTCTCCTAGCTGCGCTACTCCTTCACCACAAGGTAAAAGGCAACATAAATATGTATACTTGGCTCATTTGTCATAAGCAGCTGTCTTCAGGCTTCACTGATTCAGTGGAAATTTGAAATATCTATCATCTGGCCACAATGGAAAACTAAATGAATGAGTCTTGGAGTTGCCAGCAGAAGCCTTAGGGTCTGTATGCTTCCCTTCCTCTCTCTTGCTCTTTCATACAGCAGACTGAAATTTTCCAATGCCATTTTTTAAATTAGCCACCATTTTAATGAGTAGACCTGGTCTAGATGGGCGGGGTATGAATTTAATAAATAAATAAATAAATAAAATTAACTTTGGACACTACAGTTAATAAAAAATAAGCCGGGATACCATGGGAATCTGTGGTGAGTTTAATGTTGCCTTTGGCTCTGCCTCTGGCAAACGAAAAAGAAGAAGCAGAGGGCATGTGATCTCAAGGTTCTGCAGGTTAGTTCACATAGTAGAAAACCATGGTTTCGTGTTATATCTGAAGCGGAGACAACTGTGCAAAATCCAGCAGTTTACATGAACAGGTACAAAATTGTAAACATGCCTTTATCTAGTGTGGACCTTATAAAATAGAACTCCTAAACTGTCTTGAATATCAGCATACTAAATACAAAATATATCAGCCCTAAAGCAAACTCTGATTAAATCAGATTGAATCTGATTTAATTAGGCCCCCGTTCTCATATAAAAACCCTCTTCTCCACATGAAGCAAATCCAGGATTCAAGTTGTATCAATATCCGAACCCCAAACTATGCTGCAGCAGCACAAAGGTTTCTATGGATATAGCTGAATGTGGAGGAGGATTTTTCCTATCTTTCCAACCTACACAGTAAGCTTTCACATATTTCTGCTGAGTGTGACAAAAATTTGGAGGCCCAAACTACTCTTTTGCTCACTGTTCTAACAACACATCATAAGGCTTGGGGGGTGGGGGGAAACACAACTGCCTTCACATTCTCTTCAGTATCTATGAAGGGCTCTCTGCCTGGTTGGCTTCTATACCCACTTCTGATTGGCTGCTGGATACATGACAGGTTGTGTCTTCCTGCCCACCACAGTCTTCTTTCCACAGACAGCAAGGTCTGACATGGACAGTTCTCTTCTTTGGCTCCCCATTCTTTGCTCAAGTCTCTATTTTACCCAGGGCCTCCATCAGAAGCTGATGTCCGAAACATTCAGGACTATGGATCTACAACTGAAAACAGGGTTGTGACTAATCTAAGGCTGGCAATGTGTGTGGACATCACTCTGTCATACAAATAAGTAGTAGCTAGTAAATGGTTGTTGTGGGTTTTTCAGGCTTCTTGGCCGTGTTCTGAAAGTGGTTCTTCCTAACGTTTCGCCAGTCTCTGTGGCCGGCATCTTCAGAGGACAGCAAACTGTGCTCTGGGTAGGTTTGAGAGTGGGTGGAGTGTTTATGGCTGTGAGAAGGCTAGTTTGTGAGATAGGCTATTGTCCTGATCAGGAGATGGTTGATTAGTGTGTTTTGTTGTGGCTGTATTGTTTTGATAAGGAGGGGAGATTATCTGTCCCTGTGGTTGATGGGTGTCATTAGCTGGTTTTTTGTGTGCAGTAATCCCTTGACCCTGTGGCTGGGTGGAGTTCCTTGACCTTTTGCACTCTGTGTTTTTGAGAGCTGGGAGCCAGGTTTTGTTGAGTTTCAGACATTCCTCCTTCCGGCTGAAGTTTTGTTGATGCTTGTGGATGTAGCTAGCTAGTAAACATTTGCTTTTAAAAGTGGCCATACTGTAACCGCTAATTATTTAGTTCTGTCACTTATCACTCCATGGTTTATAAGGTACTGTATTCCTTATTTCAGAAACTTCCACGGGATAGTCATGTTCATGTACAGTCTATTATAGCAAAAACAATAAAGAATCTGGTGACATCTAAAAGACTAACAAGTTTATGGCACATGGGCTTTTTGGAGTCCTATCTCACTTCCTTAGATGCATCTGTAGGCATGGGCTACTGTCCACAAAGGCTTATATGCCAAATATAACTTGTTGGTCCTTGAAGTGCGACAAGACTTTCTGCTGTCCTTATTTCAAGAGCTTAAATCCTTATGGAACAGGAATCCTTTATTTAAGAATGAAGTAACAGCTGAATCACTTTGTTTAAACATTTTAAATTCTATTTTTAAAATTCAGACTTGGCAATCCTATCTGTAAACATGTCACTGCAGTCAAAAAAGCCAATGCAATAAGTTGCTGCTGCTTTGGATCGCTTCTAAAGACAGTAGTACACATGTTCACTAAAAATCATTTCCCTTAATAAAAGCAGTTAAGTGTTCTACAAATGACAGCACTTTAGAGATATCCAAAATTGAGCAACTCATCTTGGCAGTAATTTCTGCTACAAATGGAACTAGAAATTTCTCTAAATATTATCATTGTTTGGCCAATTTAATGTTATTGTGACAAATCTGGAAAAGAAAAAAATAAATGTAGCATGGATGGGAGAGTTCAGCAAACTCATCTTGGGTATACTGAACTGAAATGAAAATAGCTGGAATAGCTTGGAAGACAGGAACAGACTTAAGCATTGGGCTGAAAACAACTGAAAGAATTGGAACAGAGATAAGTGCAAAATTCTATACCTGGGGGAAAAAACACCAAATGCACAGTTACAAGATGGCAGATACTTGACTCAGTAATTCAAGTGAGAAGGATTTTAGAACTGTAGATCAAAAGCTGAGTATGAGCCAACAGTGTGATGTAGCTGGAAAAAAAAAGGCAAATATGATTTTAGGATACATTAACAAAAGTATAGTCTCCAGATCCTATGAGGTATTAGTCCCCCTCTATTAAACACTGGTTAGGCCTCATCTAAAGGTCTGTGTCCAGTTCTAGACCCCACACTTTAAGAAGGATGCCAACAAACTGGAGCAAGTTCAGAGGAGGGCAACAAGGATGATAAGGGGATTGGAAACAAAGTCCCAAGGACAAATTGGAAGAATTGGGCAGAGAAAAAGGGACTGAGAAAAAAAGACTGAGGGGTAGGGCTGGATTAAGACCTTTAGATGCTCTAAACACTAAAAAGATTATAGTGCCCCCTACGATTATAACACATACCATGTTCCATGGCTTTTAAAAGGCCATATAATGTGCACATTATATGCATGAAAATACAGTAATTTAATTGTACAGTAGGACCTCCATATCCCCTGGAAATTGGTTGCAAGCCCCTCTGTGGACACTGAAAACCATGAATAATAGCAATCTCTCTCTCTCTTTCTGTGTATGTGTGTGTGTGTGTGTAAACTGATAGATAGATAGATAGATAGATAGATAGATAGATAGATAGATAGATAGATAGATAGATAGATAGATAGATAGATAGATAGATAGATAGATAGATAGATAGATAGATAGATAGATAGATAGATAGATAGTAAAAGGGAAAAAAACAGAAAAGGTTTTCACATGCATTATCAGAACTTGCCACTAGAAGCAACAGCGACTATGCAATGCATTCATCACTAACAAGTATTCATGGCATGGTCACTGGCTCCCTCTAGTGGCCGTTTCTCATAATACATGTGAGAACAGTTTTTTTCTGGATTTTTTCTTTTAATACAGTACTGTATTTTCAGATTGTGGATAAATGAAACTGTGGTTCCTACTATATAGCATGTACAAAAAAGAACCATGTATTATATCCAGAACCATGTGTACAATCAAATTACCGGTTTCCAGCCAAATCTTGTATTTTCACATTTTCATTAATGTAGACTGATTTTATCAGAATCTGTAAACTGAAAAGCTGAAACAAGAGCTTAAAACCCCCTTGGAGGTGTTATTAAAAGTGGCAATTATTTCTTTGGCTTACACGTATAGTGCAGAGGCCATAGGTCTAAAAGAACAGCAGCTTTTTATTGTTATCCCACACAACTTCCCAAAATGCAGAAGTAAACATTAAAAAAACCACCAAGCCATGATGATGATTGATCATTCCCCTCAAAACATGGGTTTTCTCGCTAGATGAGTCTTCATACTTTTTAGTTTTTACTGGTTCGTACTCAATTGTTTTAAGTATTGAGGTAGTTTTCTAGGGACTCTTGAGGGAGGGAGGGAGGGAGGGAGGAAGCCAAAGGATTTGGATAGATAGAAGTGGTTTGTTAGGAGGGTGCACTATTTGCACCATGGTAAATTCAGCACTGGGGAAAAAAACTCTGTGGTGCTCCCTTCCTTTGTTGAGGCCCTAAACACACATTTCCTTTGCTTAATGATTACCGTAATCTGGGGCTGCTGAGGGGAGCTATGATAGGATTTTTTGAATACTTAAAAGATAGTCATACGGAGGAGGGACAGGATCTGTTCTTGATCATCCCAGAGTGTATGACACATAATAATGGGCTCAAGCTATAGGAAGCCAGATTTAGGCTGAATATAAAGAAAAACCTCTTAACTGTTAGAGCAGTACAACAACGGAACCAATTATCTCAGGAGGTGGTGAGCACTCCAACACTGGAGGTATTCAAGAGAAAATTGGGTGACCATCTGCCAGATCTGCTTTGATTTGCATTCCTGCATTCACCTGGGGTTAGCCTTGATGGACTTATAGACCCCTTCTAACTCAATTATTCTATGATTCTATGAGACGAAGAAATAGTGGCCTTAGATGTGGTCAACATACTGAAGAGTTATATAACCACATTGCAAGAACTTATGCAATCCTCTAACAAAACTCTATATCCAGAACCTTGAGGTAAATCAGAACAGTCAGATTAAACAGTTACAGTAAATTATACTACAGAAACTCTACAGAGAGCACTGTACTTTTTCCATAGGTAGCTAGTATAGGGGGAAAATAATGTGCCAACTGAACACAAGAGAGTGGAAAGATAAAAACAGAATAATAGTATGGGAGCAATCCTTTGGACAGGGAGTACGTGGCTATAGATCTGAGTCATAATGACCATAGATTATGTATTTCTGGATAGCTTGCAGTATTTCAATTATAAGCAGATGTCTGTGGAATAAATCTTTTTTTTTCACATGCAATGTATTAATCAGTGCACCCTAAAATAAACTGCAAAGATAACATCTTGCTGAGCTTTTTGTATTCCACCATTTTTTTCACTTCTGCATCATTCTTTGTCAGTGTGAATCAGGAATAAAAACAAAAGAAGATTTCAAGGGACTACTTTTAAAACATTGGCGCTGTAGCTCCACTCTGACATCATCCATTTGCACAGCTTCCATGGTCTTAATGTTTGAGTTAGACACAAATCAGCATCGACAATCTCCTTGCTGCTTACCAGGCAGAGGAGTGGTTGTTGGAGAACAAACTGAAAGGTCAAAGATCACGTTGTACCAGATGTAGTTACTGCTCTCAAAACTTCTCTAGTAATGAAAAAAAAAACTAATACTAAAATATGAAGTATGAAGATTTGCTGAAATAAATCTTCAGCAGTGTCTATGCTTAAAGATCACAATTGAGTTAAAGAAAATACAGATGTTGTCATTCTGCCATAATGTTTCTTCTTACACTTTTTTAAACTAATCAATTACAGTTATAGTTCAAAAGCTAGTAAAAGGCAGTTACCATTAGTTACATTATTAAAAAACAACTAATTTCCATTTCTCAAAAATATCTCTTATTGTTACATTTGATTAGTGTTAGAACAGGACAAATGAATGCTACAAGCCACTTGTCCTTTATACCAAAGGCATCCCTTTCCCATCTACTGTATCTTGTTAGCACCTCAGCACTGACAACAGAGCCCAAGCATGAGCCAACCAAGTTATATTCCTCCTTCACAATGTAATGAGTCCACATTCTCATCAATTTAATGAAAACACTGACAATGTACCACAGAAGGAGCAAAATTAAGTCACAGGTAATGTATTAATTTATTTGGGGGTGGGGAAATGGATTAATTATACTAACCAGACATCTTTAACTAGTTCTGTCGAAGCTCTTTGTAATCCTAACTTACAAAAATCAAAACCAATATGATTAACATTATAATCTATACTAGAGAATGGAATAAGAAAGAAGAAAACAATTCATGTTCCTGAGAGGGACCCCAATTTCCAAGTCATGTTTATGGAAGCACACCTTAGATGTGTAGACATAGGTGGGTACAAATCACTTCTCCTATGTTCAGGGTAATATACTCAGGCAAGTTATTCTGGACTCCCTATGCCTAGTTAAATAGAACTCATTACAAAGACCTGGGGAGATTAAACAAATTAAAACAGATACTTCCTTCATTGGTCATTTCCTGAGCCTGTAAAGTAAATAACTATCATACTTTAAACTTGACTGGCTAATGGTTGTTTTGGGTTTTTCAGGCTTCTTGGCCGTGTTCTGAAGGTGGTTTTTCCTAATGTTTCGCCAGTCTCTGTGGCCGGCATCTTCAGAGGATAGCAAACTGTCCTCTGAAGATGCCGGCCACAGAGACTGGTGAAACGTTAGGAAAAACCACCTTCAGAACATGGCCAAGAAGCCCGAAAAACCCACAACAACCATTAGATCCCGGCCGTGAAAGCCTTCGCGAATACATTGACTGGCTAAATTTACATTCTACTTACGTGAAAGCCACCATTTGTCCTGGCCATTTGCATCATCTTGCAAATGAAAGAGCAAATTATGTTAGCTGTAAAGCCACTATTACAGAATGGTTTGAAAGTAAAGTTAATTTAGGACAAATACTGGTTGATTTATATGTTTCTCTTTTACATTAGACACTGGTGAATGCCCATGGAAAAAATAATAATTTTGAAGCCAAAATAAAGTTCACCTTTGGAAATCACAACATGATTTGGGGAAAAGCCTTTTCTCATTCGTCTGACATTTGTTAGAATTCATTATATTCATGAATAAATATGCTTATTTGCTTACTATATGCTGTTATTGAGAACATTCAGCTAATAAGCTCAGGGAAATTGGTTATATAGCTGTTATTATTAAAAAAGCAATCAGTTTTCAGTGTAGAATAACGCTTTAATCTTGATTTCAACTGTCTGATTATGCTGATTTATTATAAGACTGGAGCTAATTAAAGGAAAATATTTAATTCCATAGAGCCCTGTATTTGCACACTATCATTTATACAGAATGTCAAAGTTAGAAAGGTCACTAGAGTATATATTTTTGTTGGTATTTGTATTGCTTGATTGCAATTGGTCAAGCATTTCAGCAGTACACCAGACTTTTTCCTCAAATGATTCTGAAAAACTCAAGAGGAAAAAAATCCTACCCAAAATGATACTGAACCAAGAAAGGAATGAGCAATGGCAAACAGGTTTGAGCCACTGCATTATCTCACACATAACATATTTCATTCCTGTACCGCTTCCTTCTTGCAGGAGCTGGAAACAAGCTGTGCTGAACTATTCTGGTACACAAACTGGTCTTCTTGGGATGTGAACATAGGCATAAAGGATTCTGTCCCCAGGCAATGGTTGGACTAAATGGCTACACCAAAACTCACAGTTCTGGCTCTTTGATGCATCAGTAAAGACTAGATGTGTTTTTTAAAACTTCTGCTCAGGATTGTCCAAGTAAAAGATATCGCCAAACTACACTGTAAACTACAAATTTCAATGAAAGAGTTCTTTCACGGGATTAATCTACTAAACCAAAACAACCCTCTTTATGATAAGGCAGCTATGCATTCAGGTTCCAATACAAAACACTGTAAAGGACAACTTACCGCTGACTCCAGACTAATGCCTGTTATCCCAAGTGTACAGTAAGTCAGGAAGTCTGTTTAGGTCCTTTGACATAATGTTGGTATGTCAGCTAATTGCAAAATGCAAACAGCTGGATCATATTTTAAAATCTGATTTGGAAAATATAGCAAACCAGCTGCACTTGGTAAATTTAGTCTGCAAATACTGTCTTTTAAAAATATTTTCCACCCATAATTTACAGCTTCTGTGGTCTCCTGGCAAGCTCTTTAAAAGAAAGAGAGAAGAGAGAGAGAGAGAGAGAGAGAGAGAGTCCAGTGCTGAGTAGTTAGTTTGGCCTCGGACCAGAAGAGGCTAACCTTTTGTGCCAACTATGGCTCTGCTCTGTAAAATAAGTCAGAAGTTTTGAAACACAGCAGTGTAGAAACAGACTTGATTTGTTTTATACCCCCCAAATAATCATGTCAGCAAGTAAGTTGCTTCTTCTTCCCTTGAACCACCCATAAATTAAGCAATGATAACTGTCCTGCAGTCTTCCCTGGATGCATTCAAGATGTACTTTATTCCATGCTACTTTGTAGGGGAGGGTTGGGGAAACTGCCTTCCAAAAGTTGAACTACTACTACTTCTATGCTACTTCACCATTATCCAAATTGGCTAGGACTGATGGCAAGTATTGTTGAACATCAGAAGGGCCATAGGTTCCCTACTCCAATGCAGAAGAAAGCAACATGCTTGCTATGGTAAGCTGTGAGAACTAAGAGTATCTATACAACAGGGGGGGATTTTTAATCTACTTTTGAGTTTTTCAAGTTAAGTCCCTGCTAGTTTTCTTAGGTGAACACTCTAGCCATCCAGAAAAGTACAAGGAATTACAGTATTGTGTTTCAAAAGTCAGCACTGCTAAAGGTAGAGAAAGTTATGAATGTGTTTTCACATAGCTCCAACAGTGGGAGATACCACTGATCTGACAAGGTGCCAATTGGCAGTTTGAACTGGGATCACTCCTTCCTTTCACCTCTTATTCTTTCTTTTCCCCAAAAAAATGATTTAGCGCTAATGTGTCGCAGCACTGACTTTGGAAAAGATTAAAAACGACCATTGCCAAACCCATGATCTTCTCTTTCCAGTAGATCAGGCAATCACACAGGGCAGAAAGTGGAGAAAAGTGATGCCAGCAAATTGCAGCAAACTTAAAACACCCCTGCCACCTAGGGAAAAAAGAAGAGATGATTGCCACTGAAGAGGGACAATAGCACACCAGGACTCCTTGCGCTGAGCTTTCTGTGATGCCGTTATTGTTTAGTCATGCAGTAACCAGTTTTTCATTCAGTGTCACCTATGCTAAATCAATGCAAACTGTGGGATATATGGGCAATGTAGTAATCCCCTAGATTAGGACAAACCACTAGTTCTGTAAAAGCAACTGTGTAAATGCAGCTTTATATTTCACAGTTTCGTTTCACGGTTTGATGAGAAATATCAATCACTGCAGGTACTGCAAATGTGGGACTGGTTAAACATAGCAGCATTTCAGCTTCAAGCAACCACCATGTTGTTGTTTACAGATGTAAATTGGGCCTCAATGTACATGTTCCTATTATATAAAAAGAAACAAAGATGTAGTAAAGATCATGGGCTAGATCCAAACTTAGATATGCCAAGAGTAGATCCACTGAAACCAGTAATATTTAACTTGGTCTCAATACTATAAAGTCCGGATTCAATGCAACACTCTAGCTATCATGTGGCAAGCTGTATCAGATAATATATTTTAAAAAGGATGTACATAAATATTGGAATATTTGCTAGATTGGAGGCTTTATGAGGGATCTTTGTTTTTATATGTTATCTTAATTTATGTTGTATAGTTATATTGTTATCTTGGAAGCTACTCAGAGTAGTGGCTTGTCTACTAGATGGGTAGGATATAAGTTTAAATAAATAAATACTGATCACAGTATTGTGTCAGATAGTAAAACTATGAATCATCAGTAGTCCATTCTTAATTTTCTTTGAAGAGATCAAAGTAGAAATTTAAATTGATTCAGCGTAATTCTTGGTTTGTGTTAGACAACAAGGAACCATAGTTTGTTCTACCCATGCTTAGTGAATAAAAAATGACAATAAGATAAAAAATGCCAAATGTGTCCTGCTAATGAAGAACTTCATCTGAAACTGTTCTCTGCACCCACCACCTGAGGTAGGGAAGGATTGACCAGCCTTTTCAGTGGTTGTGTCATGTTTACAGAATGCCAACTTTAAAGAAGCTCATTTTGATACTCTTTATTGCCACTTGGGTGTCAAACAAAGGGATCTTTATTTTGTAAACAATTTTGAACCTTTTAAACTATTTTTTAAAAATAAATTCTGACCAGGCATTAGTTCAGTATCTCATGTTTTGTTCCTGTGATATACTGAGTTTAACTGGATTACTATTTTTTATTTTAGGGTTATGTTTGATTATCCATTATAAGCCACCTTGAAAGTACGGTATTAAGTACAGTGGTGCCTCGCTTAACAAGCGCACCGTTTAACGACAAATCCGCATAGCGATGTCGCTTTTGCGATCGCAAAAGTGATTGCATTGCGACGTTTAGATAGGCAAAAACTCGCATTGCGATGATTGGTAAGCGTTTCGCTTACCGATCTTCGCATTGCGATGTTTTTACAACAGCTGATCGGCGGTTCCAAAATGGCCACCGAGTGCCCAAAATGGCCACCACAAGTGTTTTCACGCCCTGCCCTCGCTTACCGAGGGCGCGAAAATGGCGGCGCTATGGAGGAACTTCACTGAACGGTGAGTGTGGGCCCCATAGGAACGCATTAAACTTAGTTTAATGCGTTCCTATGGGTTTTTTCGATCCGTTTAGCGATGTTTTTGCATAGCGATGATTAATCCGGAACGGATTAACGTTGCTATGCGGGGCACCACTGTAATAATGAAAATTGGGAAATAAATCACAGAAATGATTATGCACACAGATGCACAAATAAAGTTACCACAACGAAGAAGATGCATTAAAAAACCCAGCTTCCTTAAGAAACCACTTTCAAGCATACGTCAACCTCTAGAGCATAGGTTCCCAAAGTGGTCTATATGGACCCCCAGGGGTCGATTTTGACTTGCAGGTGGTCCACATCAGAAAGGAAAAAAATGAGGGTTCATGAGATGTAAATGGGGGTCTATGTGAGCAGATTCCATTAGGCAGATCATAATAAATATTTAGGCGATCCATAATTACACCAAACACAGATTCTGTGTACATAATATTTCGTAATTAGGTACTATGTACTATCTGTATTGTGGTGTGCTACATTCATATGTAAGTTTGTAAAATTATTGGTAAATTTTTATGGTAAATGCCGGTGTGTTGTAAATGGGATCAATGACATTTTCTCATTTCTCATTACTGAGCTATATGGGCACACACATCGCGCGTGTACGTACTTGTTTAGACTTGTATCAGAGCTTTGCAGGGACTTCTTTGATTCATAATTGATAAATAGGGGTGTCAGAGACGTTCAGTTGCTTTCTGAGTTTTGAGAAGAAAAGTGGCTTAAAAATACATTCAAAAATAGAGAATGGGTAAAAGTGAAGTGAATCAAAATCAAGTTCTTTAGGAGTGCTTAAGAAAACTAAAACCTTGACAGCATCTTAAAAATCAGAGACATCACCTTGCCAACAAAAGTCCAAATAGTGAAAGCTATGGTTTTTCCTGTAGTGATGTATGGAAGTGAGAGCTGGACCATAAAGAAAGCTGGCCGCCGAAGAATTGATGCCTTTGAATTGTGGTGCTGGAGGAGGCTCTTGAGAGTCCCCTGGACTGCAAGGAGATCAAACCTATCAATTCTAAAGGAAATCAAACACTGGAAGGACAGATCCTGAAGCTGAGGCTCCAATACTTTGGCCATCTCATGAGAAGAGAAGACTCCTTGGAAAAGACCTTGATGTTGGGAAAGTGTGAAGGCAAGAGAAGGGGATGACAGAGGATGAGATGGTTGGACAGTGTCACCGAAGCAACCAGCATGAATTTGACACAACTCCTGCAGGCAGTGGAAGATAGGAGGGCCTGGCATGCTCTGGTCCATGGGGTCATGAAGAGTCGGACACGACTAAACAACAAAACAACGAAACGAAGAAAAGTAAGTACAAAATTGTATAGATATTTTGTTGTCGTTATGATTGCATAGGGGGCCTTTGGAAAACAAATAATTTGGCAAGTGGTCTATGGGGCAAGAAAGTTTGGGAACCTATGCTCTAGAGAATTAAAATAAATTGCAGAAAGTATTTGATTTTCTATATAGCTGGCAATGTAAGAGAAATAATGGAAGTAATAATGGACAGGACAACAGAGATATTCACAAGTTTGATCATTGTTCTTTATTTCATAACTAGCAGGCAACTATTTGTATAAGGTGTAATTTAAGTTTAATGTCTAGATGATACTCGAATTGTAGGCTTACGGGTGCTGGGTCATTAAAATGATCACCAGCGCAGTCTTCATACCTATTCTCCAGCAGGATTAACAGGAACATTTTTTAACAAAAACCAGTGGGGGAAAAATTGAATCTTAAAAATGTATGGCTCTACCATAGTCCCTCTCTAAATCTGATCTTAACGAGTACTGAAGGTATTTTAATAAATATTTAATTTCTACAATTGAGTACGAACCAGTAAAAACTATTTCTAGCAAAATATATTATTTTTAAAACTTTGTTTTTCTGAACAGATGCAAAATAGCATTTCAGTTTTCATATGCAAGATGCTCTGGAAGACACTGATTAAGGAAAAATTTAACATCACAGACAAAGAAATTATAATGTAAAGAGGAGATCTGACTAGTACTCTCTGATTAACTTTTTAAAATAATACCTTGGTTTTTCCAGATTTTGCTTTGCCAAGTACTTCCATATGTTCCCTACACTTAATTACTTGTTTTCTTATTGAAATCGAGATTGTGTGCGCGCGTGTGCGTGCGCATACACACACACACACACACAGAGAGAGAGAGAGAGAGAGAGAGAGAGAGAGTGCACATCTGTGTGTATAGTGAGCTAAACAGAACTCACGTTACAGTTAGCACTGGCAATGGGAATACAATAATAATTCCAGTGTTACCTACCAGTCATAAAATAGATTTAAGCAATTAAGTGAGATTTCTGTTGTTATTTCCAA
Organism: Pogona vitticeps; assembly: GCF_051106095.1. Lineage (NCBI taxonomy): Eukaryota > Metazoa > Chordata > Lepidosauria > Squamata > Agamidae > Pogona > Pogona vitticeps. Next base: position 110,518,426 of record NC_135783.1, on the reverse strand, counting down.
AACATATAAACTGAAACATAGTAAACTACATTCCCAAAAATGAAACACAACGAAGTTATATAATACAGTTAGGTAGGGCAATTTTGTACTAATACTGTCTGGGAATAAAAAAAATTATTTTCCTCTGATGGAACCAATGAAATTATTCTAACAGGTGAATGGAAAACTTGGGATTACAATGATATTAAGGTAGCAGATTCCAAAACAATATCTGCTTCATATTAGTTTTAGATCACTTAGAATTTAAGTGAATCACTTCATCTTTCATGTTTTTTCAAGTAGAGGCTACTGAAAATGGTGAGAGAAGAGAATGTAAATGTACCTGATGCAGAAATTACACCACCTGTATTATAACTCGATTTAAGAAACTGAGAACCATACATGGGTTTAGATGCTCTAGCATTTCCTTTCTAGTTTAAACTCCTGATTTCTTCTTCAATTATTTCTGGGGTTTCATTACATCTGTACTACCATGTTCAGGGCTGACCTCCTCCTATCTGCAATAGAGTTCAAAAACCATCTTCAAACTCTGGTTTCTAATCACTGAGAAAGATAGGAACACTAAAGTTACATCTTATTTCCCAACTATGGTTAGCAAATCAACAGTATTATGGCTACAACAATCTTACACGACTCTCTGATTTTCAGGGTCCTCCCATAACAGCTCACTACCCTGTTTCCCCAAAATAAGACCTAACCTGAAAGCTCTAGTATGATTTTTCAGGATACTCATAAGCCCTGCCCCAAAGAAACCGCACCCTCCACCATTGTGCAGCAACCAGAAGATGATGACAGGATTGTATTTGAATCAATGTAGATTGCTGTACATGAAAAAAAAATAAGACATCCCCTGAAAATAAGCCCTAAGGTGTTTTTGGGAGCAAAAATTAATATAAGACCCTGTCTTATTTTCAGTGTCTTATAAACGTAAAAATACGGTAATATAAAAGGGTTATATTCATTGCTTCATATTCTTGGGGTCCAGAGACACCAACAAATACAAAGCAACGAATATAACCCTTTTATATTACCATATTTTTATGTTTATAAGACACCCCCTGTTTATAAGACCCCCTTTTCTATCCCCAAAATTAAGAAAATTTAGCTTTGAGGATTCAGCCTAAGGGCTCAGAACAGTCTGACATTTTGGTCCCTATTGAATCTGAGCCTACAGGCTCCACCTCCAGTGAAGTATGTTCCAATTGGTTTGTTCAGCATCAGCTGACATCAGTTCCATAAGGCTTGTGATTGGAGAAAGCTAAGTCTCCTTACTGTAGGAAGCCAAGCCTCCTGATTGGAGGCAGCAGCTAAGCCTCGTGATTGAAGGAAGCCTGTTTACAGTGGCAAGGTACAGCTGTTTTGTTCTCTGCATATTCTCAGCTTATTTCCATATAAGGCGTCCCTCAATTTTTAGTGTAATGGTTTTAGGAAAAAGCAGCATCTTATACACAGAAAAATATGGTAGTCCCCTCATCTATCCCTATCTGCTTATACCCCCACGGGTCAGCTGTTCCTCAGGGGCATAAGCAGAGAGGGGTTTTCCCTTTGGGTGCCTTGGGAAAGCCTGCCTGAACGGAATCCCACCCCGTTTTAAAAATGGGGGGACTGCTTTGCTCAGGCTTCCCCTGTTTTTCTATGCCCCTGCGGCATACACAGGGGAAGCCTGAGCAAATGAATTCTCCCTGATGTCTTTGCAAAGATCACTTTGTGAGATCATTTTGATCCTGCTTTGATCCCACTTCCCCCATCTTTTTATGCCTGCTCGGGAATAGGAAGAAGAGGGAAGGGGGACCCAAGCAATCCACCACCACCACTATCTTTGCAAAGACAGTGGAGGTGGGGGATCACTTAGCTAAGGCTCTGTTTCTGCAGAAGCTGCCATGGAGCAGGAGGAGGCAGCTGGGAAGGTAAGTGTCAGTGGGAATGGGGTGGGGGCAGGCAGTTGCTGGGGCTTTCTAAAAAAACCCATGGGCTATCTAAAAAAAAAAAACACCAATAAACCGATGAACTGATTCATGGTTCATTGGGCCACTGGGGGCAATTTGTGGGTCGTCAAATTATAACTTTTGAAATTTGATGACCCACAAAGAAAAAGGCCCATTTTGGCATTTTGTCCCCATCTCTACTCGTGGGCTTTTAAATTGAACAATTTCATATAAATGCACCAGGATGTTTTATTTATTAAGTGGAATCATTAGATACCATATGTGTGCCTACTATAGACTTGATCTTGGCTTCAGTGTGGGTGTTAAATGAAGTGTCAGTTACCCACATTTGTACCATGTAGCAGATACAATGATGACTACAGTTTATTTTCCAGGATTTCAGATCTAATCTCCTTTACAGTTGTGCATAAATCACAGTGATTATAAATGCAGAAGTAAGGACTGATGTGTGGATTTTTAAGAACTGTCAAGAATATTATGGATGCCAAATACTGCCAAGGAATAAATCAGTCAAATGATTAAATTCATCTTGCAGTTCAAGAATCAAATGATCTTTTCTCAGCCAAGTAATCCTCCAACAGACTTATTAGAAAAAGGACATGCCATCATTTCAAAGATTGCCAGGTGACTAAATTTAATCTAACTCTACTTTTTCAAAAGTTATAATTGCATAATTTTCTTTTCCAAATAGGGCTGTTACTATTCGTATTTGGTTACTTAACAGTGGACAATTTTAAGTCATCCGAGATGAAATTATACTAATGTGTACAATGAACAGTCTTTAGCCTGGTTCTTTACCCATGCGGCAATTTCATCCACTGTACCAGTCTACAACTTCATATTCCCTCACACCCTTACATCATTCCAAGCTCCTCCAGTTCCAAAATAGCCTCTCCTACAACAGGAATGGGAGAACTTCAGTTGGGATCTAATCATAGGGTTAAGAAAAATACATGAATCTCCAGGCTTGCCATCTCTTCTGTTAATTTCCATGCTCAATTCAAGATGCTGGTCATCACCTATAACGCTCTAAATGATTGAGGACCTCAATACGTGTCAGAATGTCTCTCCTAAAGAGCAGCTACCTGTCTCACCCGCTCTTCAAAGTCCAGGATGCTAAAAATAGTACCACCAAAGGAGGTTCAAAAGAGTGAACATCAGGAACTGGGTTGCAGCCCCACAACTCTGGAATAAGCTTCCAACAGACGTTTGCCAGGCACCTTCCCTCTCAGTTTTTAAGATGTTAGTTCAAACATAATTGTTTAAAGCTGCATTTTATTAGTGGTAGCTACCTGTGATGTCTAATGTCATTCTGAATTATTATTTACCTGCAGATGAGTTTGGGTGCTTCAAGGCTTTTGATCACTGACTGAATTTATTGATTTATGATATCTGTGTCTATCTATTGTGCTATGTTTGTTTGTTTGTTTGTTTGTTTAATAGACTTCTACCCTGCCCATCTAGACCAAAGGTCTACTTTGGGCGGCAGAGTATTCTATTGCTGTATTCTAATGTTGTATTCTATTGCTGTATGCCTATACTAGAAACTGCTCACTTCTGGACAGTACATAAGGCTATCGGGCAGTATATAAGTTGAATATATATATGGGGAAATGTATATTTCCTGCTCTTACAACAATATCATTCTAGCAACTATACTCCTTTGTGATGCATATCTCTGCAAACAGACATACAAAGGAAGCAGTGGTCATATTACAACAATCATGCATCTACTTTTAATGTGCTTTCACAATCATTCCATGTCTATGTATTCAAATACTTCAAGATTTGCTCTGCTTATAAAACAAGTCAATTCAAATTATTTTTTTACTGATCACATGATGCAGAGGCTAATACAAATCAGTCCAGCCGTTTTTTGCTCCCAAAGTGTTTTTTTTCTCTGCCACTGGGGGGCTTCAAACCAAGACAATTCAAATGGGCTTAATTTTGATGTTCTCATAAAGACAGGGGACATGTCTACATGTCTGTAGATGGTGTTTCTGTGACACAGGGAGTTGGGGGTCCTGTGTGAGCATACTATGATTTCAAACATAATGCAGGCTACAAATCAAAATGCAGGGAAACCAAATCACTCCAATTCAGTTTTCCAGTATAGTTATACCCTCAGACATCTTTTGCCACTTCAGAAAACACATTTTCAAGATATGGAATAAATCTCTCCTCTCATGAAGCTATTTGATCTCTGTGTAATTCCAAGATCAGCAATGCTTTCAAACTCCTATTTTTTTAGCAACAGCAAAACCAAGAGGGTATTGTCCTCCATAAATTAGGCTACTAACATACAGAACACTTGGGGAAATGGCAATCTGTGTGTGGCAGTATTATTCTTAGATTGAATATGCCCAATTCATGGACTGCAATAAGTAACTGGCTCTGCCTCTCAAGTCATCGTTCTGCATCTGGCTCTCCACTCCTTTTCAAGCTGCTCTTCAACTCCTTTCAATCAGATTGAAAACTCCAACTCACAAAAGAAATAAGGCAAATGGGTTTTTCCATCAACGTTCTCTTAGCGATGTGGCATGTCGGTGCTAAAGCAGCACTCAAACAAAGAACCTGGGACATAGAACTTCAAAAGCATGTGAGCCAGTTAGGCAAATACAGTGTTGTTGCCTTTACAATATCTTCATATTTGACTAGAACAATGACAACAGAGACTAGAAGAGCCTTCACATTAGCGAGACTTAATGTTTTACCCTCTAAGCTCAGGGAGGGAAGATTTCAACATATACCTATCTCGGATTGCCTGTGTCCATGTAATGATGGCCAAGTGAAAACTGTACGCCATGTTTTACTGTACTGTCTTTTCTATAGAGATCTACACATCAACCTCCTGAGCCCAATCATTCTCAGATATCCAGGGAGACCTGATGAATTTTACATCAACCTACTTCTTTCCAGTCAAGACTCCCTTATTACACGCTCTGCAGCAAAATTTTGTGCAGCAGCAATGGCACAGCACTCCCTTATAGTCCCCAAGTTTACAGGTTGACTGGTTTTAGCATGAGGGTGGTTTACTGTCAAGCGTAGAGAAATGTTGTGGTGCCAAAGGAAAGGAGGAAATGTTTACAAATGTTTACAAATATGTAGGAAGGACTCCCAATAACCCAAAGACCCTGTCCAAACCAGTTTGCCCTAGACGACCCAATGGTTCAAAGGATAGCTATAAAAATGCTGTATTTGATTCTCCTCATATATTACAACTAGTACAAAATTAATTATCTTTTGTACACTTTTTAATTGCATTTTGTATATTTTAGCCATATAATATGTCCTATTCTATACAACTATTACATGTACAGGAGCACTTATCAGGATGGCATCTACAACTTTACAAGAAATAACATTTGTGCTGAGTGGAATGGTAACTACCCATATATATACTGTACAATTTAATTTTCAGCAACTATTTATCTGCTCGCATTTTTAAAAACCGTAAGTCAGGATGTACAATAGGTACAACAAAAAGATGGCTAAATCTGCCAAAGACCAAATGTTACACATATATTTGGCCTCTTCATCCTGAAATGTGACATTTAGTGACATCAGGCATACTAGAAAATACACTGAGCATTTTCTTACTGTGCCAGCGATTTCACAAATTGTCATGTAAGTTCCTTATCCTCCCTTTACAATAACTGTTTTCCTCAGTTGCTAAAGGATACATTAAAATACAACAAATAACATAGTTCTTTCAGAGGTGAAGGGAATCCTAATGAAAAACTCAATCTGACAAGTCAGAAATAATAATATGATATGCTACATTACAGTTGCTGTAATGGAAAACATTTTACTGTCTACTGCTTTTGCTCAGTTTGTAAGACAGATCAAAATGGATACACTGTAAAAATCAGCATTTACTCCTACTGTGCATCTTTTCCTTAACTATGACCCACTCTTCCATTACAACAAATGGTTTTCATGAGGTGCTTTACCACATCAGTTTCACAAAGTGAATACTTTGTTCCCATGCAAAAGACAAAGTCCCATGGAATCTGAGACATTAACAACCTTTATAGCTTGAGTCTTCATAAACAGCCTACTTTATCAGCTGGAAGAAATGGAAAGAGAGAGATTGTTGCAATTCCAGGAGCACAAAGGGCTAGTTTTCTAAAACCGTCCCCTGTGGATGTCAGTTTAACAGATATCTAGTTTAAACTGGAACTTCTATTCTTATACCCTTGGGTTTAATTATGATTTCTCACCGTACCGTGATGTCTAATTTGCAGTAGATACGAATGTACTCTTCCCAATGGTGACTACAAATACTGGAGTTACCTGCCAGAGAATTTTCATGAGCAAGATCCATAATACCAAAAGTAACCATGACTCTAGAACTGGCCAAGATCTGATTGCGCGAAGCACTTTAGAATTTAATACCATGAAGAGGTTGCTAGTGAAGCTACTGTGCAGCCCAACCATGCTGTTGGGGGGAAAAACAATGATATGGGCATTTCTGCTGTAGAAATAAGGCCCATGTAGTTCTGACATGATGCTATAGTGAGATGTGCTTCAGAGACACTTTCCTACTTTTGCATAGATCAGCCAGTGCCATGTCATCCTTTGTTTATAATTTGTTTAAGAAGCAAATTGACAAATCTGAGTTTAATCTGCACACTAATCTACATTACATGATCTCCTGCACAGAAAACCAACATATTGGCCTTCAATCACAAGTCATAAAGCTGAAGGAATATGGGTTTGTGCCAGAGACAGACTCATAATGTCAGCACAACTAAAGTCTGAACACTTACGCCAGATGTAAAACTAGGGTGTGAAAAAGTAATAATGAAATACAGTAATTCAAAAATAGTAATGTAGGTTCACTGGAGCAGGACTATGGGATAGGCATTCATGGTCTCATAGTGCATCTGAGAGGTAAAATCTATGTTATGCACAGCCATATGCATCTTTCATCAACAATTAATTTAATGCAGTAAAAAGGTAAAGGTAAAGGTTCCCCTTGACAATTTTTGTCCAGTCGTGTTCGACTCTAGGGGGCGGTGCTCATCCCCATTTCCAAGCCATAGAGCCAGTGTTTGTCCGAAGACAATCTTCCGTGGTCACATGGCCAGTGCGACTTAGACACGGAACGCAGTTACCTTTCCACCAAGGAGGTCCACTGCCTACAAATTAAAATACAAGATCTGCTGGATCAGACCAAAGACCCATCTAGTTCATCCTTCTATTCTCACTGCATGGAATTCTGTTGCGACCAAACATCTATGAAATGGCCTACATATCAGATGTGAGCATGATGGGGCCCTCATGCTTGTATTCCCCAGCAACTGATATTGAGAGGTATAGTGCCATCATCATCTTGACTGATAGTGCCTGACAGTCAAGTCTTCCATGGCATACTTAAGTTTAAATCTTGTCATAAAGTATCAGCTAGAAGGAACATCTACATAGTTCATAAGTGTCCTCTACATACAAAAACAAAGATATATCAGCCATGACTTTCTTCGGGTCATTATCCCAAAGAGTTTTTTTAAAATTACATTTACTGAAAATGTGAAATGTTCCTTATTTGTTCATTTAGTATTTAACAGGCAGGCCTCTAAGCCCTGTAGCAATGAAATTTACCAAGAAGGCTGCCTCATGTCATACTGGTTTCCTTCAACGGAAATGATCCATAGGCTCTTTTCCAGCTCTGCAATCCTAAGGTAAGTACTACTATGCTATTATTCTTACTATTATTTTTATTAACAAATAAGTTCAAATACAGATGATTTTCATCAAATTTTAAAGAACTGCTAAAGAAGGAAAACATGAACCGCTTTTCACTTAGTTCGTCTCACACACACACACATGCCAAATACAGTGACATCAAGAGGCATTCTACAAATTGCTACACAGTTGAAACCAGTTACCGGAAAGTCACAGCTTGCATGAATTCATCTAGAAGGTCATCATAAGCTTGGCCTCTGACTCGCTTATGTCTAAGCCCAATATACAAAGGATCTTTTAGCAACTCCTGTTTAAAAAGAAAGAAAGAAAGCAGAAGACAGAGTTAGGTCAACATGTTGAATAAGTTACCATTTTACTCACTTGAATCCAAATGCTAACTGTGTACATTTATTTATTTATTTATTTATTTATTTATTTGATTTATATCCCGCTCATCTGGTAAATCTATACCACTCTGAGCGGCTAACAAGAACATATATACAATTATAATAAAATAAATTAAAAATCAATTAACAGAAAATGACAAAAATCATAGATAATTGCAAATAATAAATAGATAAAGGAGAGAAAAATAAATTAAGTTAGATTAGGTGCTGGCAGGAGGGAAGGCCTTGACATACAGCCATGTTTTCAGTTGAGTTTTGAATGTACCCAGCGTAGGGGCCGCGCGAATCTCAGGAGGGAGATTGTTCCAAAGGCGAATTTATCTGTTCTGGAGATTTGTGCTAGTTTAAGCTGAAAAGCAGGGAAACAGCAGCGAAGAAGGCGGATCACCACGATACCATACTTTACAGCCACACTGAAAGGAATCCTCAACTTTGGATCTTGGATCTCTAAGTGAAAATTGACAGTGTGTACATCAAACTACAGTTCCGACTATCCTTGTGGGAAGGCTTGGCAAGTCAACTAGAATAAAAGTAATATATGTATGTGGTGTAGATAGGCCTGGAGAATAAGAAGAAATGATGATAATTTTAAGCATAAAAAGGATGTGATATACATAAATATATTTACTGGTTTATAAAGATAAAAGCAGTGAAAAAGTTTTGTACAGATCCCTTTCTATTATTCCTAATTGAACATGTAGAATATGAATATACAAAGACATAAAGTTAAATCTCATAGAACAAAAACCATTTTTAATCCTAGTGTAGAAGAAATAAATCAAGATGCAATTACAGAGTAAATATTACATTCTTTTTTTAACGTAAGTGTTGGCTTTGAATTTCAGATGTCAAATCATAGCTTATAATTTAAAAATCCAAATACACACAGTACTCATTGCCAAAACAATTTTAAAAGCACAACTCTACCCACATAAAAATGTAATGAGCTTTCTGTTTCAGAATGCTCAAAGAAAAGCATGCAGCATACATACAAGGCTTGTCTCTTCTTCCTGAGTAAGCCTGAACTTTCACTACTGCTGAGATCTCAGTCTAGGAATAGGAGTTCCAACGGGGATCTCTGGGCTTATCAATATAGGATTCCCCTGTGGAATATCATCTGGGGAAGTAGCCTTTGGTTGTGTTTCAAGTGTCCTTATTTCTGTCAGAATCATACTCTTATTCCTCTTGAGAGGAAATGTCATTGGGGGTAAGGTCTGACACTTTTGATGATTTCTTGATAGCCTGTATTATTTACCCTCCTGAGCCCCCGGCTTGGGTCCCAAAGTTCCTAGCATAAGCCAGAGGATACTTCTGCTCATAGGCATGATTGTACATTTTCTACATAATTTATGGATTCTGATTCATATATGAACCACTACTCAGAGTTCTCAAGGTCTAACTCCCTTTTTGTAAAAATGGGAAGTACATTATATGAAAATAGTTTTTTCACATTATGATTGTTTATCGAACAAGGAAAATACAGTTGTTCACACTATGGTTGCTCTATCAAACAACAATCTTGGTCTGGACAATTATACAGTGATGCATAAGCTTCATAATGTCATTTTTCATTAACTTAGCTAAACTACTGTCAAGCAGTATTAAAATAAATATTGCAAAACACTTCACAACCACACTATACATACTGACATTTTTTAGAAAATTAGCCTACAAAACTGGTCACATTATAAGCTCATAAAATTGAGACTTGCCATGAATAAACCAACATTTAAGTATGCAGATTAACTGCAGATACTACCTTCTGCTATCATATTATTGAAGAATCTAAGACAGAAGATCTTTTTAAATATCAACCTAACCGGACAGTCACTGAACACATAGGTCTTGTTCACACATAATGCCAAAAACGGTTTTGCATTAGAAAGAGCATTAAATATGGTTTAGACCTCCACACTTCTCCTTCCCTATTCCTTTCCCTCATGCACATAGAAAGAAACTTCTGCTCTCAGTTTGCAGCAAACCACAGTTTGCTTTTTTTTTCATCCAACGATATTATGGTTTGGACACACCACAATATGCCCATAAATCTGAACACTGTTTGCAGATCTGATTGGTGAGGAAGCTATGGTCCCTGCACAAACTAAACAGAGCAAATTATGGTTGTAAACTGGAAGTTTCATATTTCACCTTCCTGAATGTTGCCAACACCAATGGCAGAAGTCAGGATGATCTAGAGGATGTCATCTTGTGCCCCCTGTCATTCACACTTATTGAAAAACAGCCCTGACAATTGCTTTGTGTTTGGGTGAGAAGTGGTTAACTGGCCAAAAAAAAAAAAAAAAAAAAGCCCCTGGGATTTTCACTTCTGTGGTGTCACTTTGTGAATGGAAGTTTAAATATATATACACTATACAGTACATAAATTCCAACAGAAACCTCACTCATGTAGAATCGCCCAGTGCTAGAGAAGCCCAGAAAATGAGCACGTTATCTGTATTATGGTTGCTGGGAGAGGACTGAAGCTGGGGTGTGGCTGTAGTTCCTCTGTGTCAAAATATTTTCAATGGCTGTTCAGACTTAATGAAATGGGAAAGTAAAGATGTGAATTAAGTGCAATATATACAGTGAAGAAACATAAACGCTCTTTAATCTCTCAAGGAAACGAATGTTTCCATGCCCACTCTGCAGAATCCAGACTAGAAAGCTAACTTCCAATTTCCAAACCTTCTCCTTGAGATAGGCAAGCTGAAGGAAAAAAAATGTGTATCAAACCAAAAGCTCTACAAACATGCTTTGCACATGTTTTCCAAAATATGTCCCCTTGCCTTTTGAAATTAAATAAACAAAGAGCTGGAAGTTAGTAAAGATAGTAGTAAAGACTTTGCAAACCAGTCAGAATCATCCATACAATGTGAAAGACAGTGAAGAAAGAAAAGGACAAAGATTAACTCTGGAAATGTGGTGCTGGAGGAGATATCACAGTTTTAACAAAAGCATAATTCGAAAACCGTTTGCTCAAACTTCCAGAACAATAGCAGACTGCTACACCTGTGCAAAATCTGGCACTGATCTGAAATCCAGTTTTAAATTTGTTGGGTTTTTTTTTGTTTCAGCTGCCCTCCTTTTTTAGAATTGCCATGTTGATTGGCACTGCTGAACAATAATATAGCTGCACCACCATGTTGCTATAACAGATCCACAAATCTGTTCTCTTGACTTGCATTTCAGTCTAATCTTTTGGATAAATGGAAGACCACTTTCAAATCTGGGAGCCAAACAGGATAGAAAGATAGGAAGATAGAAATGCATTAACTCTGACACACTAAATGAGAAAAGTCTCCCCAAAATGACTTCATGGTGGGAAGGTGAGTTTTTGTTTGAGGAGGAATGTGTGCATCTGCAAGACTGATTTTGTGGAATTGCACAAAACGTAATGATAAATGTTCAATTTTTCTTGTATGGATTTTTTTAAAAGTGGAAGCATCAAATGGGTTGCTTAGATTTTCATAGCAATCAATTTGTTATTTTGTGCCTGTTATATGTGCATGGTTAGGAAAATATGTTAGGGAATTTTTGCCAAGTGAACAAACTGCACACACAAAAATCAAAAGTATTTCATGCCTCACTGAAAGTGAGATCTCTGCCTAGGACCCGAGAATTCTTTAAAAAGCTGTCTTGCTATGTTAAGGCAGTTGTCTCAACCCTAAACAAAACACTGGTGAGATTTTTTTTTTCTCATTCCTAGCAAGCTAAATCGAGAAGCCCTTCCACAGACTAGACTCTATCCCTACTCAACTCATGCAATTATATACACAGTCCAACTCAGGTTCAGTTTTTAAAACCATGGTTAGTTAGACTCATATATGTATATCAGAAAGCTGCTCATAGCCATTCACTGGAGCTCTGCACCAATAGATCACGCAGTACATAAACCTATCCCCCCAAACACTTATTGTTGTGTCTTATTTTTTTAAGGTATCAAGATTACTGTTTTATTTTATGAAACATTGAAGCCACTAGAGTCAGCACTATTACCAAAAAGTGACAGATAAAGATGAGGAAAACCTCCATACATGTGCATTCTTCTTCAGTTACACATTCAAAAAGAACGTAACATAACATTAAATACTACACATATTCCTAAACAGTATCATATTTTCTTCTGCTTAGTGTTTTTTTTACAAACCCATCATTCTTCAAAAAAACAACAACAATGAGAATATTACTTATACATTTGTTGCAGGATTTATTATGGCTAACATAACATTTTATAACAGAAGATACCACAATATTAAGCAAATCCCTCTCTTGTGTGCTCATGTGTAAACATGCACATCACGAACTTTAGCTGCTAATAATCCCTATTTGAAATTTAAAGGAAGATAAAATAAATCGCTGGTAAAATCAGTGCTAGGTAAATGAGAAATAAACATGCTTGTTACAGTTATTAATACTTGGGCTGATGTGCTGAGGCCGAAGCCATTTTTAAAACACAATCCTCATTTCAGAATACAAAAATTGTTCCAAAACCACATTCTAAAAACAGTCTTTATAATAGTAGGATAAAACCAGCTGGAGCTGGCAAGCTGCTAAACTTGCTTTCTGTGAATATCATGAAAAATTATCCATTTCTTTGTTCTCAAATAGCACAGTGGTCAACTTTCCAGACACAGGCACACAGGCCTTTCCTCTTCTGCATCATGCTGAGAATTCACTACAAGATTACTATTACTGTATTTTGAAACATATTATCTGGTGGAAGTAGGGTCAGTCCTCCCTTCAGCCCTAACACAATTATTAGCCAACATCACAAGAACCGGAGGAATAGAATTCCTTGTCTCAACTTTCCTACTTAAAAGTATGTAGCACAGAAACATGTTTACTTCTGTATAGCTTTAGGTGGCTCATGCTTCATATTTTTTCCCACCACCTAATTTTTGTACGCCACACTTGCCTTCTGATTTCCAAGAAAATACTAAATCTTGCACTGACTGGGTTCTAGTATGTTATTTAGCGCTGTGTCTTGATAAAATATCAAGTCAAAGAAAGTGTAGGGAATACCTATAATTATTTACATTATTTTATGTTTTCCTAACGATTATTTCTCCTTCTAATTCATACTGTTTAAATACAAGCCATCATTTTCTCAGCTACATCTAAGCATGTTGCATACTTCTTTGGGATTTAAATTTTTGTACATTACCACATGGCTACACAGAAACTGATGGCCTAGAACAAGGGTCTCCACACTATAGCCTGCCTTGCCCTTTTATCCGGCTCAGCAAACGTCGGAGGCTCAAGTCCGCAGGCTCAGGTCTGTTCCCTTCAGCCCATATGTGCATGCCTGAGTGCATCCGTGCATGGTGGTCAGGTGGGCGTACACACATACGTGTTCCTTTCACCCCTCAAAAATGTGGAAAATATATGATGCAGCCCTCATGCTGAAAAGTTTGGAGACCCCTGGCCTAGAAGAAGTCAAACAGCCTCATCCTTAGGGGAATTCTATGAAATTGTATTTCCCTAGTGAAGAGTTAGCTCTGTTGCATATTTCTACATATCTGTGTCATAAAGATTTTGAATATAAAGAGTTCTCTCATAACTGCCGAAAAAGCTAATAGACAATGGCCAAAATCCCGTTGCTTAGCATAGCAAATCATACTACTGTACATTCATGCATGTTAAGGAAGGTCTATTTGAATCAATGGAACATATGGAGGAGTTGACTCACTAAATTACAATTGATTCTATAGTCCTAGTCTAGTGCAATTTACTTCTCTAAGAAACAGGATTTTGTCAATTTTGCTGCAATTCTGAAAGCTGCTAGAATAAGCTCAATTAAATCATCCTACTCCCTTAAATTTCATTATTTCTACTTCTTTTACATACTTAGACCGGCTCTTGAAGAACAGAATTACTACTAATTAGGCAAACTGCTTGCCTTACACACTTAAACCAGTGGGAAAATTGCTATGAGCCCAAGGGCTTACAATTAGTTCTGAGACTTGGTTAATCTTATCAGAATCTTCAATTGTGCATTTTCTCTGCTCTAGAAAATTGTCTAGCATATAATTTTTAAAAAGTATAAACACTCTTATCTCATCATCCTTTACTAGCAGATACACCAAGAGGGCATAAGCAGTGCATTCTGTCCCAGTTCACAGCCTTGAAGTTCATGGTGATATCAACCCAGGATATCTGGTACAGGAGTAGGTTTTTAAATTCTGAATCTTCCGTGGCTTACCCCTTATAAATCTGCTTGCCAACTAGCTAAAGTTGAGTCTAGCCAGAATGAGACTCAGATTTCAGGTTAGCTGAAACAAAGACTCCATCTATTGCTCTTGCCTAAAGTAGAGTAATTGAAAATGTATGGTGTGCTTTGAACTGAAACAAGCAGGCAGTTTGGCCAATGAATCTTGACAGTAAAAACCAGAGCCAAGAACTGTCAAAATATTCTTTCTCTTCTGAATCAAAGGGTGCTTGCTCACTCGCCCTCTCTTTCCTTTTCCATAGTCTTGGGGAAAGGATGGCTAGAAATATTCAACTACCAATCAATTTGAAATCATTGTCTCTGTAAAGCAAAGGAGAAAATAATCCCTGGGAATTCTGGCAGAATTATAATGAAACTTGATGGATTTATAAAGACACAGAACTTTAATATGTAATCCTAATACAATAATATCAGAAAGATCCTCCTTAACATTTTATTCATGATTCCCATGTATGCATTTTTATTTCAGTATAGTATTTTCAATCAGTAAGAACTATCTAAGACCTCCCCCCCCTGAAATTTTGCCCTTCAGTGGCAGACACAGTCACTTAATAAACTGCAGGCCTACCTAGATCCCATTTCCTTCCTACTTGTGTTCATCAGCAGCAATAATGAAAACTGAGATGGCAATGTTAAATAGAGGATCTAGCCCAGAGATGGTTTATTACAGAGTATGGGATGCCTCAACCTGCAATTCTAGAATGAGATACTCCTCTACTCCAACCACAAAACACCTGTAATCACGCCCTAGATTTCAAGCATTCCTGCATGGCAGGAAAGTCTCTGCACCAATGTTCCTGCCATCCAGAACAGGTGTTCAATAAGTCTCTTACCCAGTGGTGGCCATGGTAACCACACTGTAGAATGGACTTACATAGTCCACTTACATTCCTGCAAGTTCTCCATCTTCTAGTTCCCTCCTGCTAACAACAATAAGGATGCCTGGGCTGACAAAAACACTCCCAGATGTTCCTGTCACTGAGCTCTTTACTGTTCATCCAATTTGATTCTAATGGGAAAATAATGGGATGCTGCTTATTAATAAATATATATAAGGAGTCCAGCCAATATTTCTCAATATCATTAATCGTTAATATATCTGAACAGAAGCATATTTCAAATGTTGCATGTCCATATCTATATACCAAACTCTACTCTATGAAATTTGACCAAACTCTAGGAGGTAGTGGAAGACAGGAGGGCCTGGCGTGCTCTGGTCCATGGGGTCATGAAGAACTGGATACGACTTAACGACTAAATAAAAACAACAACACTATATAAAATTCACCTCTGTCATCTTAAACAGCAATTGCTGAAGTATTGCTGTAAAGAACGAAAACAACTTGCTTACTTATATACTATTTTTTCTTTCTTAGAAACCTTTTGATGAACATTTCATTTTGCCCTAAGCTGCCATTTGGCCAACACAAATAACTTTCTGAATGCTACAAGGGTCATGAATTGACAGACACCAGTAAATTGCTTGGAACAAGTAAGATCAGGGTCAAAGTCAGATGAGATGGATAAAGATGGAGCTACTAGGTGGAGTATTAGAGGAGGAACAAGACTTTATCCACCAATTTATTGTTCTACAATGGGCAGCATCTGCACTGCCTCCCTTCATTTTACCAAAGTATGCTTTCAGAGAAATATAGAAGGACTATCCTTCAAACACATTACATGTCACAAGATGTAAAGCAGTCAAAACACTGTGATAAAAGGATTGGCTGAAATGGGGAAAAGTGCAATAAGGGTAGGTTACGCAGCCTTTTAAAGAGTTTTTTATATACTTCATTTATTTGCTAAAGAGTATGCTGGAAATAACTAACCCAAAGAGAAAAGACATTAAAGCCATGTTTCATAAATGTCCAGAAAAGCATTGAGGAAATGTACTCATTTAATCACTGAAGTGTTGACAACTTTCTGCTTTCCGATTCTAAGAAACTTGACCTAAAACATTCAGTGCATAGGAGTCTCATTGATTTTAGTGGTCCGAATTCTAAATGACTTCTGTAATCAATAGGTTTGTGTGTATTTTAGGATGGAGAACTTACAGTACAGCCCAGACTTCTGCCAGGTACAAATACTTTGATAAATACTTGGTCTTGGCTATAGTAGCAGCAATTTACAACATTAACTGTATATTGCCTATATAGTACTGCCAAAGTAACTGAAGCAACATGAGTACCCTTGCTGTTTCTGTAAAACACCTGAGAACACAAGTTCCCTTTTAATCTTCTCATGAAATCTGCCAACATGTTTTGGTGTTGGGTTGACGTAAAGCTCTGTCCAACATCCACTTCCAAGGTGCAGCTCAAAACACACACAGGTTCCAAAACCTTATACTGTACATTGATCTGCACATAACCAACACTTATACATTTATAAGTTCAGTATCTAAAGGGTTTTTGCTTACCTATGGTTGCTTTATGACTCAGCTTACCAAAATCTATACATTCTACTGAATAAGTGTTCATTGTGTGCAGTTCAATGACCCTGTTCATGCACAGTCTTCTTGCAAATATGAAAACAATGAAACATACATGTGTTGGATTGCCCAGAGGCTAACGTTGAGGTCCCTGTACAAGCTATACTTTATGCGGGGCAGGCTGTGGTACGAGCCACTAGGTACAATTCAGCTTACATTAAAAAAAGATGGAGATGAGCAGAGAGAAAAAATGACATCTTCAGGTTTCCTAGACTGTCCTTTATCTATTCTTGACCTACACACTAACATCATTCAACTTAAAATATTCTTAGGACTGATGTCACTCCCATCCCTCTTACATTTCCTTCTTAAATCTCTTGTGCCTTTGTTTCTTGATGGGGCAGCCATCTCCAACTTACTTAATAAGAACCTAGATTCCCATTACTACTTTGGATCCTTTTTAAAGAGAAAAGGCAGAGATACAGAGAGAGCGAAATAAATATTTTCTATCTCATTAATGTTCTCAATTTCTTGGACCAAGAAGTGTGAATATAATTTCTTTCCAGAGTTCTGGGGCTCTTTAGTCTAGAGAAAAGGCACCTGAAGGGGGACATGATAGACACATATAAAATTACACAGTGGATGGATGAAGTGGATAGAGGGAAGCTCTTTTTCCTCTCACACAATACTAGAACCAGGGGACATCCACTCCAATTGAGTGTTGGGAGAGTGAAAACAGAAAAAGAAAAAAAATTACCCAGCGTGTTGTTAGTCTGTGGAACTTCTTGCCACAGGATGTGGTGATGATATTTGGTCTAGATGCCTTTAAAAGGGAATTGGCCAGATTTCTGGAGGAAATGTTCATTACAAGTTATAAGCCATGATGGGGATGTATAATCTCCAAGCTTAAAAGGAAGGTACCTCAAAATGTCAGATGCAGGGGAGGGGTATCAGGAGACAGCTATCTAGTTGTTTCATGTGCTCCCAGAGGCATCTGATGAGGCCACTGTGAGATACAGAGAGCTGCATTAGATGGGCCCTTGTCTAAAGCATGGATTGTGTGAATTCAGAGATGACTGCTCCAGGTAAGCAACAGAGTCTTCTTCATGATCCTTGTAATTCCATTCATGTGGGTGACTGACTAAGGATATTTATAAGAGAAGGAAAGACATCAAGAAAGAACAGACGTGTTCTGCCAAATGAAGCATCTACCATACCATGAGCATGCAATCTGTAATGGACAACAAATGTAGAGGTTGTGACCATGTAGCTGCATAGAAAAAATATCGCACAGAGGAAGGCCATCAATGATTCCATGATCCCTATGCAGTGACTGTCAAGATGAAGGCACAGAAAAACCAACAAGATAGTCACTACCGCCCTTTTAAAACACTGCAAAACAACTGCAGTTTTGCTTTCGTTAGCCATACAGTGGTGCCTCGACTTACGAACGCCCCTACCTACGACCATTTCGAGTGACGACCAACTCCGGCCGCAAAATTTTGCTTCTACTTGCGACCAAAGTTTCCACTTACAAGCAGAAAAAGGCAGGAAAAAAGGCAGAAAATTCAAATTTGTAACTGTAGGTGGCGATGAAGCTGCTTCTTTATAGCTCTTTCACCCCAGCAGTTAGAGAGTGTGCAGCGGCGGCAGAGGCTTTGGACTGATTCCTTCTGCTTATGAGAGCGTGTGCGTGTGTTTGCAGGGAGGCTTCGGGCTGCCTTGTAAGGTAAGGTGCTGTTTTCTGCTTTTTAAAAAAACTGTTCTGGGTGTTTTTGCAACATGGTTTTGAGCTGGGGGGGTTATGTTTCTGGGGGGAAGAGTTCCTTGCTTTGGGATTTTTTCCCCATTTCTGATGGGGCCTGGGGAGTTTGTGTGCTTTTTAGGTTTTTCCCCCCATTTCCGATCTTGCACTATCGGCTTGATTGCTTTTTGCTTTCTCTTGTTTGCATTTGCAATGGGTCTTGCATGGTTGATTGAGATTTGCCTTCTCTTGTTTGAATTTGCAATGGGTGTTGCACAGTTGATTGCTTTTCTCCCCCCCCCCCTTTGGCTGGAAGGGATTATAGTAATTGCATTTCCAACCAGTCTTGCAGTGATTTTTTTGGTGTTTTTTTCTTCTGCTGGAACGGATTAATTGCATTTCAATGCATTCCTATAGGAAATGGTGCTTCGACTTACAACCATTTTGAGTTACAACCATCTTCTGGAACTAAGTTGAGGCACCACTATACATAGCAAATCATCCCTATAGAGCAGTGTGATTCACATGCACTACAAATACTCTCTGAACAACTAGTCGTCTAAAGGCAACTCCAGTGGTGTAGAAGGAGCTAGAAATAAAATAGGAAGGATTGTATTTTGGCTCAAATGAAATGGTGACAGCACCTTAGGGAGAAAGGAGGTATTAGGTCAGATACATCCACTCAAATGATGCACAGCTCACTGGGCATATGCAACTGCAATTAGAAAGGCCATCTGATTACAAGTGGAAAGTCTGTAGTTGCTAATGGCTTGTATAGTATATGTATACATTCTGATAGTACCACAGAAAGAAACAAAAGGGGCAGAGGTGAGTACAAAGTATTCAATCCATTTGAAAAAACTGTGATGGAAGAGTAAGGATATAAAAACCCACACTCCTGCCATATAACTGATTTGCTGAAATTGCAGTTAAATAGACTTTGAACAAGGAACGTGAAAGCCCTCTTTTCTTCAGGTATAGAGGGAAACACAGTGATAACAGCATTGGTGCCTCAAGGTGTAGAGAACCAGTTCAGGCTTCAAAGGCACTCCATTTTCATGTGCACAAGGTAACTGTGAAGTTTTCATGGGGCATCTAGAGCCTTCTAAATCACTGTGGGAAGGCTGACCAAGGAAAAATTCTCCACCCTATCAAGTGAAGAGTATCTAGCTACAGATGCCAAACCTCTTCTTTTTTTCTGGACAGAAAGTCAAGGTGCATTTGAAGTTTGATGACTCCATTGCAAGACAGAAGCAATAGAGTGGTGATTCCTGGTTTGATGAGAATTGCATTGGCATTGTCCTCACAAATGTTCACCCTCAGTTTTGCAATCAGAGGAGGAGGAGGAAAGGGGGATGTGGAAGATCCCCCCATTCAGTTCCAGGGAAAGATATCTTCTAGAGCAGTGGTTGCCAACCTTGGGCTCCCAGATGGTCTTGGTCTACAGCTTCCAGAAATACTGGCCAGCACAGCTGGAAGTTTTAGGTCTAGAACATCTGGGGATCCAAGGTTGGGAACCACTGTACTAAAGATTGTCAGTCTGCACCTTGACTCTACTGCAATACGGAGGACACTTTTTATGGCTGACAGAAGAAGACAGATCTTTGGGAAACCAGCCCTAGCACTCAAACAAGACATGGAAAACCTTTGCTAAGACCTCCCATTCATGAGTTACTAGAAAGATGTGCCTCTGGAGGCACCATGCCCCTAATCGACAGATTAGACGAACAAGCATGAGTGAATGTATGACATCTTCTTTCACTAGTACAGTACATGATGATCATGTTGTCCATTGCTATTTGAACTATTCTGACACACAACAGTATGTCTAATGCATGAGGACCCCTAAAAATTGTCAAAAATTTGAAAACACTGATATATAAGTAATATTTTATCACAGTTTAGCATGAACTCAAAGTCAATTTCTCAAAGAGTTATCCATTTGAATGCTGGGGAAGTGAGCAGAATTCCCCCACCAGTGTTGTGAAGCATGGCTCTAATAACAATAGTTGTACAGGAGAAGTTGAAGAAAGCTGATAAGGAATGACTTGATTCTTTTTCTTTGATATCAGTGGAAAACATATTCCCTTAATGCTGTGGCATTGGAATTTGACACCTGTCTGATTTATTACAGTTTATGCTACAACTTCAATGTTAGTAGAAGTCTCTTCTGTATTTAGATACTTGCCTAACTATTCTAGTGTTAAATAAATTTCAAGAGAAGGCTTTCGAGGCAATCTGTGTGGGGTCCTACTCTGAAAAAAAATCAGAAGATAAAACATCAGTCCTGAGTTCCACACAAAAAGCTTCCTATGGGGAATGTGAGACCCACCCAGCCTGATGAGGTATGTCAGATAACCCTGAGAGTTATAACTGAGAACCAGCTTGGAAGAAACTTAAGCATCAAAGACACTCAAGATTCTCTTCTTACTGGGACTAAAGATCCCCAACAGATGACAGTTGGTTATCTGTAATAACACCACTATTATTCCTACCAGGCAGAAAACAGGCCAAAACTCAAATACTGTAGAAGCATGGATGAGTTCTCGTTTGAGACACCATGCTACCTCTGTTACAGAGCCAAACCTAAGGAGGTCTATATTTTTCTACTAAATATTACACCCGCTGATCTATTTTTGCATGTCCAAACACACACATGTTATTTTGAGTAGGCAAATAGATAGAGAAATGTTGATATCCTGCCAGGCCCACAGCCCTCTTCCACTTCAGGGTAGGAATGATAGTGACAGCTTTCACACTATGCCTGTTTTCCTGTTTTCATCAGATACATTAACCTTTATTACTATGCTTGTCTTCCCATTATATGCTAGCAGATTTCACAAAGTGATTCTAAGAGAACTTAAGTGATCCATAAAACAACCAGAATCCTCATGTTGCTTCAATTACAGCAAGATGAAGAAAAATATCAGAAACATATTCTTGGATACATTCCACCTGAGGTAACAATAAAGTAAATGGTGAGTTACTTAAAATGAAAATAAATATAAATAAAATAATTTTAAATTGGCCAATATATAAGAGCAGTCTAGGAAGCGCATTTGGACTTCATATTAAGATAGCACTGAGTTAAGAAGTCTCTCTGCCTTTCTACTGCTTAATTTTGCACTTATTTAGCTGATCTGGCATTAAAATAAAACCATCTGCAAAAGTCACGGGCAACTTTGTGCAATACCATGTCTGAGCCTCAACTCGCACCAGTTAAACACATCCCTCCCTTCCAGGGAATGCTACTGTTAGATACTCAGGAGCATAAGAAGCTGAATGCTGAGGACAGGCAAAGAAAGCGAACCTTAGCTCTAAACCAGGGGTGGGCAAAGTGCAACCTTCAGGGGATGCTGGATTGTAAAATTTAATAAGACTCCTGAGCTAGTGTAAACAACGGTAGGGAAATTTTCTGCTTGTAGCACAGTATCATCTGTGGGGGTGCACTTGACCCACCCCTCTCCAAAAAATACTTTATTACACATTGGGAAGCTGAAAACATAGCCTGAGTTCTAAACTAGACAACAAAGTTTGGATTTAGAGTTGAATGTGCCTAAAATCTGATGCTTGGGAAACCCAGCAAAGGCTACTTTAAATAAAAGTAAAAGGTATTTATTATAGGAAATAGATATAGCTGGGATGATATGGCAGCCATATTCCTGGGAAAGAAAGAGTTGACGACTGAGAGTGGAAAGAAATTAAATCAATCTAACACTATCAGTTTATAGGCAAGGAAAAGAGATTAGACAAGACAAAGAAGGAAATGTTTCAGGAGATGCTAATTTAATTGCCCCTCTACAAGAAAACAATACATACTACAGCGGTGCTCGACTTACAAACATTCCGACTTACGACCAATTCGAGTTACAACCAGCTCTGGCCACAAAATTTTGCTTCGACTTGCAAACGGAGCTTTGAGTTACGATCAGAAAAAAGGTGGGGGAAATTTAAATTACTAATTGTTGGTCAGGGAAGAGGCTGCTTCTTTGTAGCTCTTTCGTCCCAATGTGTGCATTTGCAGAGAGGCTCCAGACTGCCTGGTGCTGCTTCTGCTTCTGCGTGAGTACATACAGGGTTTAGCAGCGAGGATTTGGGCTGGGGGGTTAAGTTTCTGTGCTGTGATTGTGTGTGTGTGTGTGTGTGTGTGTGTGTGTGTGTGTGTGTGTGTGTGTGTGTGTGTGTGTGTGTGTGTGTGTGTGTGTGTGTGTGTGTTTTATTCTGCCCCAGCGCATTCCAATGGGGCTTGCTGTGTTGTTTTGTTTTTTGGTGATTTTTTTTCAGCCCCAGGACATTCCAATGGGGCTTGCTTTGGTGGTGGGTTTTTTGTGTGTGTTTTTCCAGCCCCAGCGCATTCCAATATGGCTTGCAGTGGGGGGGGTTGGTGATTCCTTCCCCGACCAGAACGGATTAATTGGGTTTCAAAACATTCCTACGGGAAATGGTGCTTCGACTTATGACCAATTCGAGTTACAGCCATCTTCTGGAATGGATTAAGTTCGTAAGTGGAGGCACCACTGTATATGCGTGCTTCCACATATTATTCCAGCATTTACACCACAGTTATACCACCCATCCCTATTGTCTCCTATAACATACCCTCTTCATGCACACCAACCCCCTAGATTATGGCTAAAACTGAGGAACGGTTTTCTGTAATCATCTCAAACTCTAGATATTAAGCCAGAAGAGTCTAGGCTAAATCTATGGAGAGCAAAAACACACCATGCCGAATGGATGGATGCTGAAGGGTGTCACTCACCAGAACAAGCTCGTGGCTGGACTAGTGAGTTCTTTCAAATAGTTTGAAGAAAAGCAAGAAATTCAAAGAAAAATTAGAAAACTGGGATTATTTGGATGCAGGACAAATTTTCTGTGAATGTGGAGAAATTCAACCAATACAGCAGTTACAAACATGCAATTTATTCCCCACTACATGTATAAAAGAAGATCTAGCAAATGGCTAAGAGAATGCTATTGAAGTACCATGCTTCTGGTCAAAAAACATCTTAACATTTAAATTTGTTTTTAATTTTACCTATACGTCCATAATTTTAAATTATGTAACTCTGATATGAATAAAGGAAAAAAGAATGTTCCTATAATTGCCACTTGTAGTTTACCTGTGGTTTTTTTTACTTCTAGTTTTTTCCCCAAACAGTCCAAGAACTCTCCACAACTATAAAAGTGTCAATTGTCTCTCCTCACAAAAATGACAACTGACCTTCCGATCCTCCTATACCTTAGTGCTGCTTCAGAGAGCAGTGCGGTATCCATCAAAAATTATTTCATTAAGGCAGAGGCATCCTGTGAGAACTACATAATTCAGTACCTTGGGAGAGGCTTATAATTTTGATATCTGGAAAAAACATATCTTACATCCCATGATTTATGCATGTTCTCCTCCTTGAAAGTATATAGCTCTTTGCTTTAAAACTGAGGAAATGGTACTGAGTCAAATCTTCCATCCTGGAGTTTATAATAATTTCAGTTATTTTCCCTTTTCCATTAGATTACTATTTACATGCTTCAGCAATAGTACCATCTAAGTTATATTAGGTTTACAGGAGTTAAAAAGCTGAAAGCTGTAGATGTATACAATATATTTTGATGCCTTTAAAAAAGAAAGAAAGAAAAGAAACAGAGCTTGGTCAAAGACGCATAAAGAACTGGCTGTTCAAGTAAAGTTAAAATGGAATTGGCATATTCTTGTGTTGTTTAATGTAGATTTACCACTAAGATTTAACTGCATTACAGTTGTGATGTGAATGTCTGAGTGTTGTTATACAGAAACCACAATTTTGCATTAAATAAGAGATTAATAAACATTAGGAAGAATTTGTAAAATCTGTCAGTTTATTGAAAATAATCTATTGCCAAATCACCAAGGAAAGCCAGCAGAAGATCTTCCATGTTACAACAGATTGCTTAAGTACAATGTAATCAGTACCACTGGAAGTCATGAAACTCTCATCAATTTCTGTTAATTTTTCTGAGTTGCCGTAATTATAGATATCTGCAGAAGAATAGACATAGTCTACATATTTGGATATTGTTTATTATATTATTTATGATATTATTTATTTTGAAGCTGAAAAATAAGGTGCTAGAAGGAGCTATACAATTTCAGATTTTAAACTGCTATGGAAGATTTCTGTCTGATAGGCTTCTGTACACACATAGCATGTTTCATGTCCAGTGGATAAAAAACACACCACATACCCTGTTTTCCTGAAAATAACACTTAACCTGAAAATAAGCATAGTATGATTTTTCAGGAGGCTCGTAATATAAGTCCTACCACTAAAATAAGCCCTAGTTAAGTGAAACTCTGCCCTCCACCATTGTGCAGCATTGTGCAGCAACCAGAAGATGACAGGACTATAAAATAAAACATCCCCTGAAAATAAACCCTAAGGTGTTTTTTGGAGCAAAAATTAATGTAAGACCCTATTTTTCAGGGAAACACGGTACTTTGTTCTAGAAAGATCCAAGAACAACAGGCTTGAAATCTGCCATGAATGAGAAGCAGGGATCAGTACCTAATTACATAAATCAGCAAGAGTATCACCCATCAAACTACAGATACCTACAAATGACAACTTGACTTCCAGGTCACCTACATAAGCCTCGATGAAACCCTTAAACCTAGCAGTCCCAAGTCTTCATGGTACACATGGCTAAGTCACAAAACATTCCCTCCACACAACAGATCAGAAAGTTAAAGTATAATCTCAGCACCCCTCATGTTGCCTATTGTACTTTATTTCCTGACATCTAAACTGACTATTATATATTTTGGGGAGTGAAATATATAACATAGTATATATTATAAAGTTTCAATTAAGTAGTATGTTTTTAATTTACTGTGCATTTTAAATATTTTTGTAAGCCACCTTGGATTCCTTCAGGGGAAACAAAGGTGGGATGGATATAAGAAAGCCAGATAGATAGCTTAGATGTCATGGTATAAAGTACAGGTACAATAGACATCATGAGGGGTGGCTGGATGATACCTATTCTAAAACTACCTCTTCAGAGAGGCTTTTGGGGAGTGAGCAAGCAATTACATGTATTTCATTTGAAGTGAATAATATTTTTGATGAGAAATTGCAATGTGGCTACATGAACTAAGATACACTTTGCAAATGCTGAAAAAATACTGAAAAATAATATTTGGAAAATACTGGAATTGAAACAATTTTGTTGCCTATGGATATGAGCAGTTTAATTTGAAATGTAATGAATGACATTATTTCATTTTCATGCATGTTAGTATTTGCCTTTTGATAAAAGGGTTCTGTTTTGTCTCCTATGTTATTTACGTAACATTTACATGCAACTGCTGGGAGAAATTGTCCAGAGTTTTGGGATGATGTGTCACCAGTATGCCAATGACGCCTAATTCTATCTCCCCTCTTATAGCAGCTCCACCGGCTGCCAACCAGTTTCTGGGCAGAATTCAAAGTGCTGGTTTTAGCCTATAACACACTAAATGGCCTGGGTCCAAGCTGTCTCAAAAACTATGTCCCCCACTATGATCTGGCTCAGGTGTTAAGATAATCAGGTGAGACCTTTCTCTCAGTCCTGTCACCTTCACAGGTGCACCTGAAGGGGACACAGGAGAGAGCCTTCTCTATTTTTGCTTCCAGACCTGGGAATCACCTCTTACAGGAGGTCAAACTAGCTCCGTCTTTGCTGTCCTTCCGAAAGCAGGCAAAGAACTTTCTCTTCAGGCAAACTTTCTCTCAGTGATTACCTACATGAATGATTGGCCACACGGCTGGCTACATGAATGACCTTTAGATTGATTGTGATGCATTACTGATCTGACTGGGCCTTTAGTACTACTTACGTTTACCATCTCTCAGGGTGGTGTCTGTTAGAACTTTTTCAGTATTGCATACTTAATTGTTTTAGCTTTAATACTGTCTTTTAATTATGTAAGCTGCTTCTTTATACTCACTATTCTTAGCTTTGAATATATAGTCGTGCCCCGCTTTACAATTACCCCGTTTAATGATGAATCCGCTTGACGGTGAGGTTTTTGCGATCGCAAAACGATGGTTTGAAAGGGTTTTTCCGCTTTGCGATGATAGGTTCCCTGCTTCAGAAACTGATTTTTGCTTTACGCCGATCAAAAACAGCTGAGCATCGGGTTTCAAATTGGCCACCGGCTGAAGAAAATGGTCCCCCGCTGTGCTTAGGGACAGATTCCTCGCTGCACAGGCATGGAAAATGGCTGCCCCTATGGAGGATCTTCGCTGGACAGTGAGTTTTCAGCCCATTGGAACGCATTGAACAGGTTTCAATGCATTTCAATGGGCTTTTTTATTTCGCTTTACGACGTTTCACTCTACAGCAATTTTGCTGGAACGAATTAACATCGTCAAGCGAGGCACCACTGTAATCTTTTAATGTGTAAACCACCATTGTATAATCACTGTTTTATTATTATTACTATTATTTATTTGGTTTATATACCGCCCATCTGGCAGCCAAGGCCACTTTGAGTGGTTTATAGCAGATAAAACAGGTTTAAATATTGTATTTCACGGATGTAAGCCTTTTTAAGGGGAAAGGCAGGATAAAAATATTTTAAATAAATAAATAACGCAAATACCACTGTTTCAAATATATTTAAAATGGGAGTGGCTATATCATTTTAATTAAATTTTTTACAGATACATGTGGTTTTATACTGTGTTATGATTCCAAATTACAATATTTAAATCTATTCTGAACAGTATGTGGGCACTGTAATTTCTCTATAAATAAAACCATAAGATATTAACATTGACAACTAAAGGGGGAACAGTGAGTGTCTTAAAGAAAATACTAGATCTTGTCTGTATCTGGTTCTCTGCTTTGGAGGCCAGGTAACAAGCTTGTGCTCCCTATCCTCAGAAAACCACAGGGCACTTGCATGGATTTGGTCCAATGACACCTCATACTACAGCAGTCTTCTGCTATTTATCATTTCAGTGCCTTAGACAATTGCTTCCAATCAAACATTTAAACAATTAAATATTATGTTTCTAGCTCATCAGCAGACCAGTCATCTTGCTCTACATATAAATGCCTGGCAAGTGGCATGCTAATCCTGAGGCACACCAATACTACCTCAGTCATGCATATGGCCACAAATATCGGCATCAAGGTGCAAATCCTATAATGAAAAAGAAAAAAAAAGTAGAGACCCTGCATCAGCTTGGCAATATTTAACTGTGCTACATTTGTCTCACTTAGACTTTTTAATACATAAAGCAGACAATAAGCTCTTGTAGATGCTTTATATATTTATATTCTCTTGAATAAATAATTGCATAAACAGCATGCCAGAAGGAAAATAAATACAAAAGAATGGGCTAGGGGGGTATGCAGGAAGCATTCAAAGTCTAAATTTTCCTGCTGGACAGATGTGTAATAAAACACCTTCCAGCTGACATGTGGACTGCTCTTTCCATGTGCTATTGTACTCAGTGCATTCACAACTGGATTACACCCATCATATTTCATAACCTTTGAAAAGTACTTCTTTTTTGCCAGAAAGGTTTGCTGTTAGCTTTACTAACACTATGATTGAACCTAATGGGAAAATAATTCCTGGCAGACAGGGTTGTGAAATCTGTACTTCATTGCCATGTTCTGAAACATAGAAGCTCAATTTAAATAATTAATTAAATAAATACATCTTATGAAGAAAACAATAGCAACCTAGAACAGGTGTATTTATTTGTTAACAAGCCCAAAGTATTATGGTCTTTCTTTTTTACTTACAGGAAAGCAGCTTTTGAAGAAGGGGCTTTTGAAGAGGAAAAGCAAGGGACAAGGGTCATCATCACATACAGTCCAACAACAACCTGGTTACTAATGGGATGGGCTGAGAGGCTAAGGGGTCCAGTGGCGTTAACTGGGAAACTATCAAGGGTATGATAACACAGGGAAATACATCACAATTTGGACTGCTTGTGGAGGTGTCCAGTACAAGCTATTTCCTGGCAATCACACAATACATGGGGAAATGCACTCCAGCCGACACCCAACCCATGTCCAAGCTGGACCTTTTTGGTCTGGCGATGGGTCTTCTGGGTTATGAAGCTGGTATGGAGCAATTCCCCAGAATACAGAAGGGTTGCTCTGAGGGAGATGGCTCCCATGAAAGTGACCCTTTCCACTGCAATCAGCAGTGCACCTTTACAGGCATCTCAGATCTGGCTAAATGATACAGGCTAGTGACTGCCTAGATTCTCTCTCTAGAACTAGAAGTGGGAAACCCTTGTAATCAATATACTGTCCTAAACTTAAGACTCCAGAAGCTGGACCATAGTTTGCAATTTCCAAGCTCAGGATCAGCAACAGAGTGACATATTCACCTCTATCAGCCTGACAATTCATGAAGCCAGTGTGTTAATACAAGCAGCACACCCAAGCAAAGTTCTTGGGAAAACAGAGAGTTTCCAGAGACCTGTATCTTTAAAGCCACATGTAGCCACCCACATACTGGTGGATGACATTGCCCATTAACCCTCACAACTGGCCTTGCTGGCTACGGCTAAAGGAAGCTGCAATCCAACAACATCAGGAGGGACATAATATGCTCACTCCTGCTAAAAAAGATTTCAAACAGGGTTTGAATCTCCAAAGGATTTCTGGTGGCCTTTATCCTAGCCTCTTCAGGGCATCTTTGATGTTGGGATGCCAAGCTTGCTTTTCTGCATTTGTCTTTCTTTTCTGTAAGCATCCTTCAGTCTCGAGAGACTATGGTAATGTGCTCTGAATAGAGGTCTTGGAACAGCATCTAGTGTGGCTGAGAAGGCCATTTTGACAAATACAGTGGTGCCCCGCATAGCGATGTTAATCCGTTCCAGGATTAACGTCGCTATCCGGAAACATCACTAAACGAAACGTAAAACCCCATAGGAATGCATTAAACCCTGTTTAATGCGTTCCTATGGGGCAAAAACTCACCATTCAGCGAGGATCCTCCATAGGGGCGGCCATTTTCGCCGCCTCGGTAAGCGAGGAATCCGTCCAGGAAACAGCCATTTTGGAACCACTAATCAGCTGGCTTTTCCCCCCAGCTGGCCGGCGGGTGCTTGGAAGGAGCCTCGGGAGGAAGAGGAGGAGGTGAAGGGGGAGTCGAGGAGCCAGGCGCCCGGCTGCAGCAGGGCTCTTTCCCTTCCCCCTCTGCCGCCCCGGGAGGATCAAGCCGGCCGGCGGCCGGCCTTTGGAGGAAGAGGAGGAGGTGAAGGGGAGTCCGGGAGCCAGGCGCCTGGCTGCGCCAGGGCTCGTTCGCTTCCCCCTTCCCCCTCTGCCGCCCCGGGAAGATCAAGCCGGCCAGCGGCCGGCCTTTGGAGGAAGAGGAGGAGGTGAAGAGGGAGTCAGGGGGCCAGGCGCCCAGCCATTTCCCTTCGCCCGCCGCCTCCCCGGGAGGAGCGAGCCAGCCAAAGCGCCGCTCGCCGCCGGCCCTGGGGTGAACGCCCGCCGCCGCCTCCTCAGAGGAAGAGGAGGAGGTGAAGGGGGAGTCGGGGGGCCAGGTGCCCGGCCCTCTCCCTTCACCCGCCGCCCCGGGAGGAGCCAGCCAGCCAAAGCGCCGCTCGCCGCCAGCCCTGGCCTGAGCGCCCACTGCCGCCTCCTCGGAGGAAGAGGAGGAGGTGAAGGGGGAGTCGGGGGGCCAGGCACTCGGCCGCGCCAGGGCCAATTCCCTTCCCCCTTCCCCCCCGCCGCCCCAGGAAGATCAAGCCAGCCGCCGGCCGGCCTTTGGAGGAAGAGGAGGAGGTGAAGGGGGAGTCGGGGGCCCAGGCGCCCAGCCCTTTCCCTTCGCCCGCCGCCTCCGCAGCCCCGGGAGGAGCGAGCCGGCCAAAGCGCTGCTCGCTGACAGCCCTGGGCTGAGCACCCACCTCCTCCTCCTCGGATGAAGAGGAGGAGGTGGAGCGGGAGAAGGGGAGCCAGGCGCCCGGCCCTTTCCCTTCGCCCGCCACCTCCGCGGCGCGGATCCCGGCGGCGGGGGCAGGATGGGAGGGATCCGGATGCCTTTCAGGCATCCCAGGCTTGGATCCCCCCACGCCCGGACCCCCACCACCACCCTGCCGCCGCTGCTTGAAGCCGCCCCGTGCCGCCTAACCCAGCCATGGTCAGACTCCCGGGAGTCTGACCATGGCTGGGGTAGCCGGGCACGGTGCGGATCCCGGCGGTGGGGGCAGGGTGGGAGGGATCCAGATGGCTTCCAGGCAAAGCACTGGAAGCCTTCTGGACCCCCACCCACCCTGCCGCCGCCACTTGAAGCCCTGCGCCGCCTAACCCAACCATGGTTGGACTCCCAGATCCACCCTACCCTGCCCCCACCGCCGCTGAGAGCTTTCCGAGCTCTCAAAGGGCTTTCTCCAATGTCGGAGGGGGGCCCTTTGAGAGCTCAGAAGGCAAATGTCGGCGGTGGCTTCGGGGTCCTTCCGAGGCCGCCGCCCACCAGTGACATTTTCCCGGTCAGCTCTGGGAAAATGCCCCCTCCGAAGGGGAATGCCTGCGGTGGCCTCGGAAGGACCCTTCGGAAGGGTCCTTCCAAGGCCACCGCCGGCATTTTCCCCCAGCTGAGCGGCGGAAGCGGTCCTTTGGAGGCTCCCGCCGCTCAGCTGTGGGAAAATGGGGCCTATGGGGAAAAATCGCAAAGCAATTTTTCCCCATAGGCAACATCGCAATGCGATCGCAAAAGCAATGGCAAAAAAGCCATCGCTATGCGGATTCGTCGTTAAACGGGGCACTCGTTATACGAGGCACCACTGTACCTTCCACACTGAAGTCAAATACAATTTGTCCCCTGTCCAGCTCCCTGATTTTGCTGGTTTTGGGACTGCATCTTTGCCTCGGTCTGCTGAACAAGGGTCTCTTCAAATTGGGAGAGGCCATGTTGCACCACCTGCCTTCAGGCTGAATGCTCAGATGTCAATGTTTCCCGTCTGTTGAGGTCCCTTCCTAAGGACTTCAGATCTCGCTTGCAGATAGCCTTCTATTGCAGCTGTGGTCTCCCTCTGGGGTACTTCCCTGCACTAATTCTCCATAGAGGAGATCTTTTGGAATCCGACCGTCAGCCATTCTCATGACATGCACAAGCCAATGTAGACGTCACTGTTTCAGTAATGTATACATGCTAAAAATTCCAGCTCATTTTAGGACTACTCTACAGTATTTGGAACTTTGTCCTGCCAGGTGATACCAAAAATGCGTTGGGGACAATGCATATGGAACGTGTTCAGCTTCCTCCCCTGCCATACACAAAGGCTCCAGGACTCACTGCAGTACAGGAGTGTATTCAGGACACAAGCTATATAGACCTGGATCTTCGTATACTGTATGTTGTAAGCTTCTTGTTTAGTTTAGCCATACTCTCTTTGTGAGTCCAGAGAACATGGTAGCTCTTTTGCCAATGCATTTATCCAGCTCAACATCTAGAGACAGAGTGTCAGAGATCGTTGAGCCTCGGTACACAAAGTCATGAACAAGCCACAATTCTTCTGTGGAGATGGTAATAGAGGGAGGTGAGTCCATGCCCTGGCTCATAACTTGTGTTTTCTTCAGGCTGATTGTTAATCCAAAATCTTGGCAGGCCTTGCTAAAATGATTCATAAGTTATTGGAGGTCTTTGGTAGAATAGGCGACAACAGCTGCATCATCAGTAAAGAGGATGTCACGCATGCATTTCAGCTGGACTTTGGTATTTGCTCTCAATCTGGAGAGATTAAAGGTATTTCCATCTGATTTAGTCCGGAGATAGACATCTTCTGTTGCAGTTCCAAAAGTGTGCTTCAGCATGACAGCAAAAAAAGATCCCAAACAGAGTTGACATGAGGACACAGCCCTGTTTCACTCCACTTCGAATGTCAAAGGGATCTGATGTTGAGCCATCAAAAACTACAGTGCCTTTCATTTCCTCATGAAAGGACCTGATGATGTTAAGGAGTCGAGGTGGACATCCAGTCTTGAGAAGTATTTTAAAACACTGGTTCTCAACCTTGGCTTACTCAGGAGTTGTGGACTGCAACTCCCAGAAGCCTTCACCACCAACTGTGCTGGCTGGGGTTTCTGGGAGTTGCAGTTCAAAAACATCCGAGTAACAAAGGTTGGGAACGTAGGTTTTAAAAGACCATCCCTGCTAACCAAATTAAAGGCCTTTGTAAGATCTATGAAGGCCACAAAGAGTGGCTGTCGTTGTTCCCTACATTTCTCCTGCAACTGTCTGAGGGAAAATACCATGTCAATGGTGGATCTATTAGCTCGAAATCCACACTGTGATTCTGGATAGACTCTGTCTGCAAGCACCTGGAGCCTCTTCAGCACAACACGGGCAAGCAGTTTCCCTACAATGCTGAGAAGAGAGATGCCATGGTAGTTATTTCAGTCACCCCGTTGCCTTTGTTCTTATACAATGTGACAATGTTTGCATCCTTCATGTCCTGTGCTACTCCACCTTCCTTCCAACAAAGATGAAAGATTTCATACAGCTCAGTGGTGGTGATCTCTTTATAGCACTTTCAGCACTTCAACAGGGATGTTTTCTTTCTCAGGTGCCTTGCTGGAGGCGAGGGAATCCAAGGTAAAAGTAAAGGTAAAGGTTCCCCTTGACAATTTTTGTCCAGTCGTGTTCGACTCTAGGGGGCGGTACTCATCCCCGTTTCCAAGCCATAGAGCCAGCGTTTTTGTCCATAGACAATCTTCCGTGGTCACATGGCCAGTGCGACTTAGACACAGAACGCTGTTACCTTCCCACCAAGGTGGTCCCTATTAATCTACTTGTATTTGCATGCTTTCGAACCACTAGGTTGGCGGGAGCTGGGACAAGTGACGGGCGCTCACTTCGTCACATGGATTTAATCTTACGACGGCTTGGTCTTCTGACCATGCAGCACAGGCTTCTGCGGTTTAGCCCGCAGAGCCACCACATCCCTTGAGGGAATCCAAGGCCACTTTTATTTCCACTAAAGTTGGTTTGCTGTCCAATTCTTCCAAGATAGGGAGGCACTCAATGTTATTTAATGCCTCTTCGGTTACTACATTCTCTCTAGAATATAGCTCAGAGTAGTGCTGCACCCTGCGTTCCATCTGCTGTGCTCGGTCCTGGATGATCACGCCTGTAGCAGACTTCTGTATTGGACCTAAAGCCTGCTTGATACCGTCATACATGCCCTTGATGTTACGTGTGCCTGCTGCTATCTGTATCTGAGAGCAGAGCTGAAGCCAATAATCGTTAGAACATCTCCTGGCAGTCTGTTGGACTTTGCTACGAGAACCTGCAAGTTGTACTCATTAGGTCAGGCTTTGTATGCTGCTAGAGCTCTCGTTTTTTCCTCGATGGCTGGCATCAACTCCTCCAAATGGGCTTCAAACCAGTCTGCCGTCTTTTTGGTCTTCTTGCCAAATATGGACAAGGCGGTGTTATAAACAGCATTCTTGAAATGTTCCCATTCTTCAGGTGCCTTTGCAACAGCTGGGCCTGGAAGAGTTTCCTCAAGCACTTGAGCAAATTCCTCCACTTTTCTCTGATCGCGAGTCTTGCTGATGTCAACATGTGGTCTTCCTTCCTTTTTCATGCAATACAATTTCTTTATTTGCGGTTTTACTCTGCTACACACCAGGGAGTGATCGGTACCGCAATCAGCACCCTGATAACTGTGTGTGATCATAATACTAGGAAGGCTAGAGCGTCTAATGAGGATCAAATCCAGCTGATACCAATGCTTCGATCTTGGATGTCTCCAAGAGACTTTAAGTCAAAGCTTCGTATTAAAGAACATGTTGCTGACACAAAGACCATAATAACAGCAAAACCCCAGCAAGCGTTGGCCATTTTCATTCATCCTCCCAATGCCAAAACAGCCTAGACAAGTGGCCAAGAATTGTGATCAGCACCAACTCCAGCGTTAAAGTCTCCGAGAATGAACAGTGGCTCTCTCTCCGGGATTTTTCTGATAGTAGCTGCCAGATCATCATGGAATTTGTCTTTCACTTTTGTTGTAGACAACAGTGTTGGTGCATATGCACTAATGAGGGTGACCGGTTCTGCTGATGAGTGGAGCTGCAGAGACAGGATTCTTTCACTCCCCACAGAAGGTGGAACAATGGATCTCAGCAAAGTATTTCTAACCGCAAAGCTAATACCATACACCCCCTTGTCTTTCTTTGCCCCACAGATTCCTCTAGAGGAAAAGAATAGGGCCAGGCACTGTCTCCTGTCTGCTCTTGCCCTGTTCTATATCATAGCTGTGTTCAG
The DNA here is from genome assembly GCF_051106095.1 of Pogona vitticeps. Lineage (NCBI taxonomy): Eukaryota > Metazoa > Chordata > Lepidosauria > Squamata > Agamidae > Pogona > Pogona vitticeps. The sequence continues at coordinate 110,483,720 of NC_135783.1, read as the reverse complement.
CTGTATTAAAATTACTGAGAAGGAGGATCAGATCACATTTTAAAGCACCAGCTTATTTCTTCCCCTTACAATGTAATTCTTGAAGGCAAAGCAAAGCCCGTTTATGCACAAGTATTTCTGATCACAAATCTTAAGCTGCTTCTCTACCAAAATACTCCTGATTGGGTGTTTGAAATCCAAACTCAAATGTTCAGAAAGAAGGGCTGGCTTGGCTTTCACTGTCCCATAACTCGCAACCACATAGAAGCTGAGAATTAAGGCAGATAAATGATGCCCCATGTACAATTTACCATCTGAAACACTTAATGGTATGTCCAAACCTGTGCAGAAGCTGTTCTGTCTCTTCTAACTGAATAAAGCCAAGGGAATAATGCAGACTTGTCCATGCTTGGGAAGATCAAATAAAAAGCAACCTGAACTGTGTAAAGGGACTGTGAAGTCACAGCCTTAGAGATTGCTATCCCTTGCCTAGAAACTGAAACAGCTCCATCTGGCTCCAAAAATCCCATCTGGCAGTTGGAACGATCACAGCGTTCCAGTTTCAATGAAAAGCGGTATTTTTAAAAATCAAAATAGTTTCCATCAGGAAATTCCCAAATAGCCTTAATAAGTTTACTTTCTACCAAGACTATCTGCTTCAGCTTACAGCATGCCAACATACTGTATCGATCTGTTCTTTTTTTAAAATTTGGATATCAAGATTCCCTCCGTCCTCAGGGATGATAAATCCACTCTGTAATTTTATCCTGTTTCTGAATTTCTGGAACAAGGACAATAAACAGTCAGAGGCATTTACCAAGGCATGTTATATACTTTTCATTACAACATTATTTTCATTACAACATAGTTTTAAACCATCCAAAATATTTTCATCATATCCCCTTTTCATTACATTTTTCCTATGCAACTAAGTGTATTCAAATAACCTTATGTAAATCATTTACACAACTTATTATTTCTAATAAAATACATTCTCTATCCCCCTCATCACCTATATTTCAGAGGACCTCCCATGTGCTCATGCATTCCTAATCATGGCACACAACGATGTTTCACATTCACTTGATTTCACAGAGACATAGAAGCATGTACTGTATATGCACATATGCACACCCTATTCCCTCTAGCCAAACAGAAACACGTAGTTTCAGAGAAAGGCCAGATAGGAAGGTGTTTGCACAGGCATGCACATCTTTGTTTTAAGAACTAATGTGTGATATCCAACCCAGTGCTTCCTTAGCTGTAACTTTAAAACCACAACTTCAATGCAGCCTGCAACTTTCCTTACTTACATCTAAGAAAAATGGCTGGCAAAATCCACCTTGCCATGAATTTTTGGGATTTTAAGTTCTTTACACTGGTACCATACTGACACAGTGAAAGGTCATGATCAAGAAAAGCTAGCAGACTATATTTTTAGTGGTCTATAAAGGTATCTCCTACTCCTGCATTTCTACTATGTGCAAATGTTAATGTTGGAGTCTATTTAAGATTTGTAATCTTTGAACAGGACGAAATCTATATCTATAGCTATCTATAGATCTATTGTTACATATCTATATACAGCGGTGCCTCGCAAAACAAAAGTAATTCTTTCCGCGTGTAGTGCTGTCTTGCGAAATTTTCGTCTTATGAAAAGCAGTTTCCCATAGGAATGCATCGCAAGACGAATGAATTATTTTCATCTTGCAAGGCATTGGTCTTGCGAAGAAAAGTCATCTTGCGAAGCACGGCCATAGAAGAAGCCGTCTTGCCGAGGCACCACAGCGATCGCAAAAAACATTCGTCTTGTGGGTTTTTCATCCCAGAAGGCGTTCGTCTTGCGAGGCACCAGTCGAATCTAATTGTGAATTGTTGTTCTGCTTGAAAGAGGATCACTGGTTTCTACCAATATCTTCAGGCTACAACAACTGTACACAACTTCTAGTGACACTGAATGGCATTATGGAGAGTCTTCTAGCCTTCAGGTAGAGCTTTTAGAGTGCACAAAAGAATTCCATTTGCGGTTTCTTAAGATGCAAGCCAACATTTCCTAATGGGTACTCATGAAGTTATGTTTTCAACAATAATTTCAACAATGGCAAATCTTATTTTCAGTGTAGGAACCCAATTCTATAATGTCAGAATAAGGGGTTAGACTATGGCACTGCTGTTTATTTATTTTTTATTTATGTATTTATTTAACTTATATGCCACCCACACTACTCAAAGGTCTCTGGGCGGCTTACAGCATTTAAAATACAAAAAAAGGCAAAATAAAAGGGCAAAATAATTAAAATGCAATTAAAATATATATTCTAAAAATTGCCATCAGACCCACAGCTGTTCTAGAACTTGAAGGAAATACTGCTTGAACCCTTGTTCCAATGCTAGAAGCCCAGTATACTCCATAGACGAATGCAAAGAAGTAGAAAAAAAACACTAGCAAGAACAGCACTGTGCAAAGAATGTTGTACAAGCAGGCCACCACCAGCTACAGTACGTCATGCCAGAGGCAACTTAACCATAGCAAAAGGTTGCACCCATGAATCTTCACTTGCATCCTGCTTTGTGTCTCAGAAATTTTTGCAGCACAACCCTTTGAGGTTGCATTAACATTAGCTTCTGTACGGAAAGATTGATGCGAATTATTTAGTGGCAAAACACAATTTGTTTCTTTAGAAATACACATCTGAGATGTAATCATGAAGTGATTTATTCCTGGAAGAGTGGTGAGCGCACCTTTTAGTTTAACAAGCAAATTGCACTACACAGTTCTGTTGACTTGACTGTTGAAAAATGTAAAATGTTCATGACAGCATGGAAAAAAAACATTTACCTCATTGTCAGTTCCCACATCAAGCATAACAGGCAGACATTCCTGGGGCTTCACTCCTCCACATGCGGTGTACAGTGCTAGTTTACCCACTGGGATGCCCATTCCATAGCAACCAAGGTCTCCAAGGCCAAGAATACGTTCTCCATCAGTCACCACAATAGCCTAGCAAGAAAGTATTGCCAATACTGTAAAACTGTATACAATTGCTAAATCCTTCTGCAATCATTCTATAACAAGTTGATGTAAATTATTTTGTGGCAAAACATTCCACTATGGGTTTAGTCACCAGAGCTACGCCTAAATATATATAGGCTTATTTGATTAACATAAAAGCTATAGTTGACTAAAGGACCATGTTTGCATATTACAAATAAACAGCCTGAAAGAAAAAAAAACTGTATCTGATTACTCCCTTCTATTTTTATTATAAGAAAATTAGTGGAGGTTTTCACTAATAGGACCAGTTATCAGTTTTCCTCCTCCTTGCAGATCTTACTTCAGCCACTTCTCATTTTGCCTCAGAAACTTCCCTCCTTCTCAACATGAGATGCTGGGAGACAGAAGAGGCATCAGGGCAGCTGGTGAATCTTGCCTCCCCCTTCCATTTATGAAAGCATTTATCAAAGGCTCTTTGTTGAAAGGGAGAACATGTCTGGATACAATCTCTTTCTTTGATATTAAGTGATGCAACTTCATATAGCAGCAGATATCATATTAGAAGAGGCATGCTCTGAATTCTTTCACACAGGATGGTATTTTTAAATGGCATTTCTCATCTGCAGCTTTCATAAGTATTTCTATATAAAATATTATTTTTAATCAGCTGCCCAGTTACCTAGAGCATTACTTCTGGGAAAATGTTTTTTAGAATCACACAACTGAACTCACTGTATAAAAATGGCAGGTATAAACACGAGTAATTTTACTAGAATTGTTTCCATGACTTAAAGAATGAAAGTCGGGAAACCTGACCTTTGCATCAACGTAACTTACAATTCTGCTACTACCTGGCAGACAACTTCTTAACAAATATTTAGCACATCAGAAGTTGCTACTCGCATAACAGAAATAATGCATACAGAGCAAGGCTCAGAAAGCTCAAGCTCCTGCCTCAGTTAGTTTTCCTTACAGTTTTATGCTTTTATATATTACAGTTTCCATTTCTTTTAACTGACTTTTTCTCTGTTAATTCTATGGGAAGGAACACTTGCTTGTTAGGAATGCTTTAATGCTGTGTCTTCTGCCTTTTGCATGCATAACAACACAACAGAATTTCAGCTACTATTTAGAAGGATACTGATGAGAAACATAACAGATAAACAAATACTATACTTCTTTGAAGCTCTTTCTGTATTTACTTTTGAAGAAAAAGATTTTAATGTTGTTATAAAAGTGCACTATAAAAACATAAATGTAAGCAAAAATGTACAAGTATCATTTTCAATACCCAAGCAGAAGATACAGAACCAGTAAATTAAGATGCAGAATCAGAAAATTAAAGATTTAAATCATTAAAAAAAATCTAATCACAATGATTATTGTGGTAACAAATAGCATTCACAAATCTGTAATTAAAATGGACTCTATATGAAACATAGTTCATTGCCATTAATGTGATAATGAACAGCATGAACAAATCAGTAACTGAAGTGACCACTGTTCTGATAAACTGTTTGGGTAGAATAGTAAGGAACTTCTCAATCTTAAAGTCTAGTGAATGGCAGACCATTCTCTCACTTCTCCTGTAAATACGGTACAATTATATTATGAATCTTGTTTTTCTTCACTCATAGGCACTTCTGACTTAGCAGGGAGTCTTCCTCCTGAAATTCTGGGGTGAGTCTGTCCCAGTCCAGGAAATAATGCAACTCCTTTGGCTAGCCAAATTCCTTTTAGGATCCTAAAGAGATAGATTTTCTATAGGCCTACTGCACTCTGACTCCTCCTCCACTCCTATGCCATGCTTTGCTACACCACAACAGAATCACATGGTGGAGCTCTTGCTGAATTATATTTTTTTGAGAATGTAGGTGGAGGACCACATATCTGAATGTTCTTATGAAAGCAAACCTTCTACATAAAAGAAAGTATTATGCTTGAGACAGGAGTTCCAGCGTATACTTCTATCAAGCACATTAGTTTTCTATGTTTAAGGAATATTTTTTTCTACACAGGACAGAGGAGCATTTAACTAAACAAACAGCCAGTCCACATCTTAGTCGAAATCTGATCATCCTGCTCATCATTCAAAATGCTCAGATTGTATGCTTGATATCCTCATTTTAATCACACACAGAGATGACAATAAGTCTGTAGTGCTATGCCCATAACGAGTTACCTACCTTGATAACAGGTTCAGGCCATGATTTAAGCAACGTTGCAATGTGTCCTCGGTCATGGGGAGTGATGAAAAGTCCTCTAGAAGAAATTAATTACAAATTTGAATTGGCTTTTTAGGCATGAAACTTTTTAAGAGTCAGTTAAAGACTTGGCTCTTTAGGCAGGCCTTCCCTCGAGCCAACATTTGATTTTTTTTTTCTCTTTAGCTTTCCTTTCCCCATCATGAACTTTAAAATTTGTTGATTTAATTATGTGATTGCTTTGATGATTTTTAATGATGTTTTATAACTGCTTGTAAGCCACCCCGAGTAGACTCTGTCTAGAGGGGCGGGGTAGAAATCGAATAATAAATACCTCTAGTGATACACAGGGAAGACACTCATGTATGTTTATACTGAAAGCAGTAACACTGATTGTCAAAAGTGTCACTGAAAATAACCTGAGTTTGAGAGGACATTTAGACTCACATCCCAAAACTGTGTGGCTATTTGCACCACTTTCATTTCTCCCATTTAAGGGAATAGTTGCTGTTTTAAGTAAATGGTAGTTCCCCACTACTAACCCAGGAAAGTCCAGCCCAATACCCAAGACAGTAGGGACCATTCACATCGTCACAACTCACTGCAATGTTCAAGTTCTCCTTTTACCTAAATGCACCTTAACATCTCTTCTCAGCATTCTAAGAAAACAAAACCTAGGATGGTGTCATGCAGAACTGGGCTGGCATGGCTATCTTGGTTGCTATTCCAGTGTACAGGACAGCATAAAACTGGGATAGGCAGTGGGATTTATTGAAGGAGGAAGTAGGCTTATCGCTGTTTAAAACATGTGCCCGATTCAACCATTTAACTTGGTCTTATGAATGGCTGGACAGTAGGGTACTTGGAGACAATATGCAGTTAGAGCAAGCCTGTCCACAAGCTCATGGAGCACCTCTGGAAAGCAATACTTCTCTTCCAGGAAAGAACAAATATTTCTCATCTCTCTCCCTTTCTCTCTGGCTGAAATCTTGTTGCTCAGCATACTAAATCACAACTGGAGTAGGGGCATTTGAACAAATGATACTTTTAAAGGAATTGACTCACCAAATCTAAACTGTAGAGTACTTGGGCCTACTCTAACACAATGTACTACACCATGCAATGGAATTTTAGCCTATTTCGCATATACACATGGAAAACTGGGTTTTAAACAACATTTAAAAACATGCAGAGATTGTTGATGTAGAAATAGAACTCTCAAAAATGAACTCCTCTTACATTATATTGTTATTGAATCATGTGAATCAAACTAAATAATTGCTTAACGTATTATTAAAGTTTAGCTGTACTCAAGTCTGATTCAAGCAAACCAGAACAGCAAGAGTTCCAAATTTGGAGACATTCTGCCAACATTAAAAACTGACTAAAGTCAGACAGCCTTGTAAATCTAGCATGCAAAATCCAATTCATTTAATCCTTCCAGAAGGCAGAAGGGACAGGCTGTATTACAAGAGAAGAAAAGTCATGACTTTAGTTAACCTAGTGTTCTAAGAAAGAACTTAGTTCAATTGCTAAATATATCATAGGATTTATACTGATGAGAAAAGAATGGATTTCCTCCATATATGAGACTGTGATTGGGTTGTTTCTCAAGGTCTGACAGTTCTTTGTTTTTGGCGGGAAACGACAAGAGGAGATTTTTTGAATAAACGTTTATTAACAAAGTCAACAGGGTTTTCGATCACAACTTCTACAGGATCTGTAGATTCATTATTATTTATTTTATTTATTTATTTATTTGATTTTTACCCCGCCCCTCTAGACCATGTCTACTCGGGGCGGCTAAAAACATGCAGTTGGCAAGTCCACCCACAATAAAGGTAATGTGTTTTCATAAGTGCTTCTCTTTAATAGAATGACTGACCGAAACACTCCTGATCCATCAGTCTTCTCAGACATCCACTCCTTACTGCACAGATTGTCCTGCAGCAAGGATGATGTGACCACTCCCCCTTGGGGGATTTCTCGTGAGGCTGGACTGACGCCGGACGAATCACGCTCTTCCAGGGACCTTGTCCTCGCGGGTATACCAAGACAGTCCATTCCTCCGGCCCCAGTCCCTCAATTATCGGTTTGCCTTCTTTCACCTTCTTCTCGGTCTCCTTCACATCACGGTTCTCAGCACCTATCCTTTCTGTGGGATCTGGAATACACACAGTTCGCTTTCCCCTTCTATCCATTCTTCCTCTAATACTTTCACCTTCCTTGTCTCCCCTGAGCCTTCTTCCCTCTCTGTTGTCAGGAAAACATCCACCTCCCTCCTTTCTCCTTTTTCCGACTCCTCTTCCTCTTTTCCCGCCTTTAACCCTTTCATCTTCATTATGAGTCCTTCTATCTCCCTTCCTCCAACTTCTCTCTCTTTCTCCTCCTCTAAAGACGTTTGAGGGTACGGCTCACTGTTACTCTTCTCCTCTTTTACATCTTCTTTCTCACAGAGACATCCGTTGCACTTACATGGCACAAAGCAGAAAAACTGGCTCATTAAACCACAATTCAGTACATGTTCCTGCTCTCCTACTCCCATCCACAGAAGTGAGTAGACCAACTACACATTATAACCTATTTTAAGACTGTAGTATCCAAGGTCAGGATTATGGTGTATTATTCCAAAGTAAGCCAAGATTTAGAAACAACTTAGAAACAGTTTTGGTTAGCAGTGCAAGCACATACATGTCTAGACTGGATTAAATAAAACTTACTCTTGAGTTGTTTTGTTGTTTGTTGTTTAGTTGTTAAGTTGTGTCTGACTTTTTGTGACCCCATGGACCAGAGCATGCCAGGCCCTCTTGTCTTCCACTGCCTCCTGGAGTTGGGTCAAATTCATGTTGGTAGCTTCGATGACACTGTCCAGCCATCTCATCCTCTGTCGTCCACTTCTCCTCTTGCCTTCACACTTTCCAAACATCAGGGTCTTTTCCAGCAACCACATTATCTGGGCTGTCCAACATATCCAAATCTTTCTGGTATAATTCCTCTGTATATTCTTGCCACCTCTTCTTGGTGTCTTCTGCTTCTGTTAGGTCCCTACCATTTTTGTCCTTTATCATGTCCATCTTTGCACAAAATGTTCCTCTAGTATCTCCAAATTTCCTGAACAGATCTCTGGTTTTTCCTTTTCTATTATTTTCCTCTATTCCTTTACATTGTTCATTTAAGAAGGCCCTTTTGTCTCTCCTTGCTATTCTTTGGAAGTCAGCATTCAATTTTCTGTAACTTTCCCTATCTCCCTTGCACTTTGTTTCCTTTCTCTTCTATTTGTAAGGCCTCACTGGACAGCCACTTTGCTTTCTTGCATTTCCTTTTCTTTGGGATGGTTTTTGTTGCTGCTTCCTGTACAATGTTATGAGCCTCCATCCATAGTTCTTCAGGCACTCTGTCCACCAAATTGAGTTCCTTAAATCTCTTCTTCACTTCCACTGTGTATTCATAAGGGATTTGGTTTAGATTATACCTGACTAGCCCAGTGGTTTTTCCTACTTTCTTCAGAATTTTGCTATAAGAAACTGATGATCAGAGCCACAATCAGCTCCAGGTCTTGTTTTTGCTGAGTGTATAGAGCATCTCCATCTTTGACTGCAGAGAACATAATCAATCTGATTTTGGTATTGCCCATCTGGTAATGTCCATGTGTAGAGTCACCTCTTGTGTTGTTGGAAAAGAGTGTTTGTGATGACCAGCTTGTTTTCTTGAAAAAACTCCATTAGAAGAGTTAGTAGCCTTTGCCCTGCTTCGTTTTGAACTCCAAGACCAAACTTACCTGTTGTTCCTTTTATCTTTTGACTCCCTATTTTAGCATTCCAGTCCCCTATAATGACAAGAAGATCTTTCTTTGGTGTCAGTTCTAGAAGGTGTTGTAAGTCTTCATAGAATTGGTCAATTTCAGCCTCCTCAGCATCAGTGGTTGGTGCATAGACTTGAATTACTGTGATGTTGAAAGACCTGCCTTGGATTCGTATCAAAATCATTCTATCATTTTTGAGATTGTATCACAGTACAGCTTTTCCCATTCTTTTCTTGACTATGAGGGCCACTCCATTTCTTTTATGGGATTCTTGCCCACAATAGTAGATATAATAATCGTCTGAATTGAATTCACCCATTCCCATCCATTTTAGTTCACTGATGCCCAGGATGTCAATGTTGATTCTTACCATCTCCTTTTTGACCACATCCAGCTTACCAAGGTTCATAGATCTTACATTCCAGGTTCCTATGCAGTATTCTTCTTTGCAGCATCAGATTTTTCTTTCACTTCCAGGCATGTCCAGAGCTGAGCATCCTTTCGGCTTTAGCCCGACCACTTCCTTAGCTCTGGAACTACTTGTACTTGTCCTCCGCTCTTCCTCAGTGGCATATTGGACACCTTCCAACCTGAGGGGCTCATCTTCCAGCGTCTTAGCCTTTTGTTTCTGTTCATGGGGTATTCTTGGCAAAGATACTGGAGTGGCTTGCCAGTTCCTGCTCCAGGTGGATTGCGTTTAGTCAGAACTCTCCACTATGACCTGTTCGTCTTCGGTGTCCCTGCATGGCATAGCCCATAGCTTCTCTGAATTACTCAAGCCCCTTCGCCACAACAAGGCAGCAATCCATGAAGGTGATTGGGTAGGCCAAAATAAAACTGCAGTTAAAATATGTTTTTATCACTGCCTTCATTATTTTGCACTCTATAGATACTTATTGCCTGCCGGAGTTTGACCTAATTACATGGTGTAAAATCATGCAAGCACTTTATTATTATGTGTTAATCACCATTTTGCAGAAAATACCCATATGATGTGACCACATGAAAATCTACTGGGAATAATATTAGTTTAGTTCAGGATTGCTTAAAATATTCAAAATAGTAACTCACATGCAGATAATACGCTGTCTTTTTAAAACATGAGATTTTAACAAAAGACACTCCATCATGCAAATATCCATTTACATATACTTCCCTACTAGACATTACTGCAAGACACCATATCAAAGAATGTGGCTCGATGATGAAGATGGCTAACTGAATAACTTTTCTCTGTCTAACTATGGTTCACTGGCTATGCATTTCTTTTACTGAAGCTGTCTAAGATAAAGAACAGTAATCCCCTATATTGCAACTTCTAAACAAAAGTCTATTGTTACTGTTATGAGTAGAGCATGAACATGAAGATTAAACACATTTGGTAGCTTTTGGTCCAAACACTGCTTCAAATTACATGCCATTACCATGCCAAGTAAATGTCAAACTTGGATGCCATACAAATACAAACAACACTTTTGTGCCTAATTAATTTGCTTAATTACTTTCTAGAATATCTGAGAGACAACTATGAGGAAAGTACTTCTCTTATGTTTGCTCATTAGTTACAACGGCCAAGATGGACTTAAGAGACCTAGTACTTGAAGCCCTAAGACCAAAACTGGGAAGAAACTGTTTGAAAATGTTAAGTCAGTATTAGGAAATGCACCAAAATAAAAGCTTATGTGAAAAACATTAATTCTATCTTGACTGTGCTAGTCCTTCAACATTGTACTAAGGATAAAAATCTACAGAAGGCAAGGATAAAGACCTCCAAAATAATTCTCCCTGCTCTTGTATTTTGTGGTAATTTCAAAAAGCTAACAGAGAAGTAACTATTATTTGCACTAATTAACCAAAAACTATGCAAATCATGTATATACCAAATTGACAGCGGACTGCTGCTTTTGTTGCACGGATTTTTAAAAATTAGAAGAATGGTATAGATTATTTGTGTCTTTGTAAAATTAATTTTTTGTGACTGCTGTGTGGTAATCTCACATTAGACATTAGTTTTGCACAGAGACAGTTCACACAAATTACAAAGTCCTTGATGAGGAAAAAAAAACTAGTGCTCTTTGTCTATGTCTCATCTGAAGGTGAGAAATCATAGGGTTTCGATTTCATTATCAAGATATTTTGCTGAGGTGGATGAGTGACTATTCTTCACATTTCTAATGCAGACCCAGATACCTTGATACTAGGAGACAGATACTAAAATCTGGACCAAGAAGAAAAGGAAAGATGACTAAAAATGAAGTAACCCAGAGACAGAACATGGGCTTTTTTGGGTCATATTCACTGAAGGAAATAAACTAATGTGTATCCAAAAGGACACCAATTGCTTATCTTCCCATGAAGAAGGACTAAAGTTATTAAAAGAGGCTTCAGGAATTAGTGCTGACAAAACTTGGAGGCTTTCCCAGAGTATGATGGCCTTTTTTCTACTACAGAAATCTTTCAAGTTGCTGGGATCCTGGAGCAACTGAGACTTGAGTGAGGGCCTGAGAAATGTGCTGACAGCAGGATTCAGGACACTGTGTACTCTTGAGAGCTTATGTGAATCTTGGAAGCTAGGATACAACTGGGAGTCTGAGCAACGTAAACAGAAGGATCTCAAAGGTGAAAGAAAAAGTAGCAGGTAAATGACTCGAGAAACACATTCTCTTGAATTGGCTCTAACTTTCAGTGGGTGTGTGACCACTGAAATAATTGGGACATTCCCCCTGTTTTTCTCACTGCCAACAGTGGATTTTCTTTATCCACAATAAAGAATGAGCTTTAGTCAAACACTTGTCAAGCTGCTGCCAACAGAACTTATTTATTGAATTGTATTAACTTTAATCAGAATCACAGTTGTTATTTATTCAATGCATATAATAAATCATTCAAATATCATGTATCTTGCCACCTTCACCACCTTTATTTTTCTTTACCAGCTTATTGTCTCTATTATTAGTTTTTCTCACTATCTCCCTGACTATCTCTCTCTGCTTCTTTCTCTGTCTTCTCTCTCTTCTGCCAAAACCCCCTTATGTCCCCCGACTCCGCCCCTCCACTCCTCTCATAGGCTCATGCAAGTGAGAACCAGACTGTGAGTGACAAGGAGTGACATGGGGCAACTGTCAAAACTACAAATGGCATTGCTTCCAATCTATCACAGCTTCCAAAGGTTGTTCACTCTGCAATCAAGCTTTGCATCTTGTTCTTAGTTTTTTACTGCACCTAAAGCAACATGGTCTCTCTTCCTCCTCTCCTAAGGTGTACCTCTCAGCTATTGTTTCACACCAGCCCAAGGGATCTCTAGAGTCTTTGTTATTCAGACATCCTCATCTGAAACATTTCCTCAGAGGTCTTAAACATACTTTTCCTGACCTCCACCTCAATGGTCTTTACAGGTGGTCCTTACTACTTTAATGAGACCCCTCTTTGAGCCTATGGCAACATGTGATTTATGCCTGCTCACCTTCAAGACTGACTTCCTTCTTGCTGTGGCGTCTGCTCAGCGAGCTAGTGAGCTGCGTGCCCTCTAGCATGACCCTCCATACTTACAATTTTTCAAAGATAACTTCATGGCATACCCTGATGTCTCCTTTCTCCCTAAAGTGGTCTCTCACTTTCAACTGTCTCAACCTATAGTCTTCCCGACTTTCTTCCCCAACCCATCTTCCACGTTGGAGAGGGATCTCCACATATTGAACATTCGAAGGGCATTGGCCTTTTATGTTTCTCAGACTGCTTCGTTCCATTCTTCTCAGAGGTTTTATCTGTTACAAAAGCTCTTTAAAGGGTTCTCTCGTCTCCTCTCAGCTGTTTTCTTGCTGATTTGTTTCTACCATAATTCTAGTTTACCAGTTTGCTAAGGTTCTGTTGCCACAATCTGTTAAGGCTCATTCAAGTAGAGCTGTCTCTGCGTCAACTGCCTTCCTACGAGATGTCGCTCTCCAGGTTTGCGAAGCTGTCACATGGTCCCAGCCTTTGACCTTCGTTCATCACTACAGATTGGACGTTCATGATAAAGTGTCTGTGGCCTTTGGAAAAGCTGTATTCTCAGCTTCTGTGGAGTGACATTCCACCTGCTAATAAGTCAGTTTGCTACTCACCCATATGTGTGGTTCACAGAGGCCACAAAGAAGAACAGGTTACTCACCTGTAAATATGGTTCTTTGAGTGGTCCTCCATGAAGTCACACAACCCACCCTCCTCCCCCTGGCCATCACACCATCCTTCCTTCTCAATCATGGGACAGCAGCGGCCATGGGGAACTGGCAGGGTGGCACACTGGGAGGGGGGGGAGACTAATGGTTTATTCTTTAATCCCTAGAATGTTCCAAAGCTCACTGCATGGATGCTACGAAATCCATATGTGTGACTTCACAGAGACCCACTCAAAGAACCACATTTACAGGTGAGTAACCTGTTCATCTGAAACCCAATCTTCACCAAACTTGGAGAGACTGTAGAGGAGAGTCAACAGAAGCTTCTCTGCAGAAGAACTTTCATGTGGGAAGGGGACTTTCCTAGGGGGGCTCCTTGTGGGTGTATAACTCAGATGTCCGAAACCCAAACTTCACCAAAACCGGACTTCAAGAGGAGAGTCAGGGGAAGCTTCCCTGTGAATTTGGTGTCTCTAGGTGCTCAGGGACCACTTTATATAATTTTGCAGCAGAGATGAATGGGACAGATTTTGTAGTCTTATTCCAGTTCCTCCCACAGAATCCCCCTCATCTTCCTAACACTCATCGGGAAAGGAAGAAGAGAACCTTAAAACCAGCACCTGTTATGATACCTGATAACATAGATAAGTCAAAGGAACATATAGTTATATATATTGTTACTGCAGCAAGAATTCTCTATGTCAAAAATTGGAAGAGGCCGACGATACCGAAACAAGAAGATCTTATTGAGAAGATCCAGGAAATAGCGGAAATGGACATTTTATCAGAAGTAATGAAGGACTGTCCTTTACAAAAGGCAACAGAAAGATGGGACTCATTTTATAAGTGGACTAAATCAACAGGCAACGTATGAATAGCATATATTGAAATGTGAACTTAATCCTAGAAAGCAGAAAAGAGTAAATAGAGTAATGTGGAATTTTGATATGGCAATAGGTATAGAATGGATGTTCGCATGTGATTATTTCTCTTTTCCTCCTTTAACCTCAACTCCCCTTTTCCTTTCTGTCACCCCTCTTGTTAAAAAATAAAAAATTAAAAAAACCAGCATCTGTTAACTTTTCTGTTAGCTACTATGCAGACTTAATTAAAATATACAGTGGTGCCCCGCATAGCGAGGTTAATCCGTTCCGGATTAACCGTCGCTATGGGGAAACATCGCTAAACGGAATGGAAAATGCCATTGGAACGTATTAAACTTAGTTTAATGTGTTCCAATGGCTTCTGTACTCACCGTTTAGCGAAGTTTCCCCCATCCGGCAGCCATTTTCGCACCCTCGGTAAACGAGGGCAGGGCGCGAAAACGCTGCACGTGGCCATTTTGGGTCACGCGGCGGCCATTTTGGAGACACTGATCAGCTGATTTCCCGATATCGCAATGCGAAGATCGGTAAGCGAAACGCTTACCGATCTTCGCAATGCGAGTTTTGCCCATTGGGGCTGCCGGTATGCCTTCACATTAGCGATCCCAAAAAAGGGATCGCTATGCGAATTCGTCGTTGTACGGTGTGCTCGTTATGCAAGGCACCACTGTATTAGTAAAATATTGACATAACAAAGAACTTATAAATGTGTCATGGACATGTTTACAAAAATGGATAAAATCCTTAGGTAACATTGGAAAGAACCAAACATCCACACTTTATCTGGCCCAATTTAAAAACAACTATAAATCCTTAGAGAAAATAATATTCTCACACTTTCACACTTTTACTAATGTATCAGGTAACATATCTTATTTGTGACTTATCACAAATAAAAACATCACGTGTGATACTGACTGCATAGAAAAAGAAAACCAATTTTTCCCCTGTATTTTAATTATATTTTAAGAGTAGTCCTGTGTAGCTTACAGAAATCCTACTGAGTTCAGTGGGACTTACTCATCAGGACGTGAACACAGGAGTGAAGCTTAAAGGGATGCTACCACTTTGGAGGACATATAATCAGAATGGTGATACCCTCAATCACATGAGTCAAACTGCTGTATAATAAAGGATACTGCATACATTAGACAAGACAACATAGGCAATATCTCACAATTATTGCACTCTTCTATCCCAGATCCAATCCTCCTTACCTTTATATGAGGCAAGATCAGGAAAGGATACTGTAACAGGCTAGCATGTGCATACCACTGCAGCTTATGCAAAGGCATGTCAAAATGAGGAGATAACTACATTTATTTCAACACAGGATCACCTCCTACCTTACAAACCCTCCTCCCAGAAGAGGTATGCAAACTAGGCATCAGCTAATGAGCATAGGACTTCTCAACCTGATGTCCTTCATATGTAATCAGTTATAGTTCCCAACCTATCCAGCCAACTGACCATGTGAGCTTAGTATAATGGAAGAGAGCAGCTGACTGGGAAAGGTTAATCTGCAGATTCATACTCAGCAAATACACAGTAGTAAGTATAAATAAGTATAAAATCAAATAATTATTCTGAGATTGAATATATCTTCTTCAGCAGTTTCATATCCATATTATTACCAGTTTTTCTGATGGTTTCATTTAAATCTCTATGCTTGGTCCTTGAAAATTGTTTGACCTTGATTTCCATACAGTAAATGGAAATGTAATCCTACTACTTTAGCCTCTTGACTTTTCAGCACTTTCCAAAAAATTAGCAATGGAATATTTGGCAATGATTTTTCCTCATTTTCTGTACATTGAGCCTGCTAATAAACTTGAAACACCTGGGTGTTCCACTGACTGGGCGAAGAAGTTTTTTTTGGCACCCTATCTGAATATTTCCATTGCACTTTCCCACACCTAAACGTGCAGCTTACAAATGAAGCTGGGCCATGGGAAAAAAGATTACCTGATAAAAAAATTAAGGTATGACCAAAAAAAAACCTACATAAGAAGGCAACATAAATGGACCAACAACTATTTAAAAACTTTGCAAATCTTGGTAATTGTGAGTATTTTTGCATGATTCAGAACAAACACATGATTAAAACACAATCCCTTTTTCATACTACTACTCTGAACTACACCAACATGAACTACATTGATTCTGCAGCCATTGTGCTGCACATTTTTAAAAAGAATTTTGTGACTCATTACAGAGGTGAAAAGAATCTGTTACTATCATCACTGCCAAACAAGCTGTAGTAGCATACTCGGATCTGTTTCCTTTCTTTTTACCTACAGCCTACTACTTCTTGTTAGCCTCATTGTTGCTGTTCTGAGGGGGAAAGTCTTATGTTCCATAAATGAGTGTCATTAAATCTTACACTTTCACTCTAAATGTCTTTAAATGCCTTAAAAAGTAATGAAACAGCTATGACAGTTTATTTTTATCATTCTCACTCTTACTTTTGATTAATATTGCTAAGCCCATATTAAAAAAAACTAATGAGAGTTGCAGGTAACAACACTAGTTGTAATAAATTAAATCTAAGCTCTGAACTATTATCCTCTTCATTTCCAGGAGCAATATTCTTCACATGGAGCAGATTGCGGCACTCAACACATTTTAAGAAGGCCACCACCAAATCAATAGGTGTGGGAACATTGGGGGAAATCCTCAAAACGTAAAAACTCAGTAGAACTTGAGTTGATTTTAATAACTTTCTTCAGGTTAGCTGTGATACTCCAAAAGGATAGCACAGTGGTATACCCCAGGAGAATGCTTCCTCTGTTGCTCCTATTGTTATGTGCCATTAAATCATTTCTGATTTATAGCTACTCTATGAATCAATGCACTCCAAAACATGATTTCCTTTACTGAGTCCATCTATTGCTAGGTCTTCCTTTTTTCTTACTGCCTTCTACTTTTCTTGATACTACTGTCTTTTCTTGTGACTACTGTCTTCTTGTGATACTGTATGTACAATAGTCTCAGTTCTATCACCCCAGTTTTTATTATGTCAGATTTGCTTTGACTTAGAACCCACTTGCTTTTCTTTCTGGCAGTCCATGGCATCTGTCACAGTGTACTCCAACAATACATTTCAAATGAATCAACCTTTTCTCTCTGCCAGCTTTTTCCACTGTCCTGTTTTCACAACCATACATAGAAATGGGAAGTGCCATAGCATTAATAATCTGGGCCTTAGTGTCCTATGATATATTCTTAGCCTTATAGATATTTTACTTCACAGGTGCCCTTCTTCTGATTTCTTAGCTGCAGTGTCCCTTTTGGTAGATGACTGAACCAAGATATTAAAAATCTCAACAGGTTGAATTTCTTCTTTACCAATCCATAATTTATGTAGTTCTGTTGTCATTTTTGTCTTAATGTTCATCTGTAATTCTATTCCCTCTTCTGCCATTTTTAGTTACCTTTTTCTCCCTGCCTCATCAAACTGTTGGTCAATACTCCATGGCCTGTTTTAAAGTTCCTTCTTAGGGTTTTGTTTTTTTAATCATACAATTGAAAATCACTAGTTTCTATCAATGCTGCCGCTGCCTCCGATTTATATGTGTCAGGTAGTGCTCTCTTGACTGCTAAGAATTCACAATCAATTAAATTAGTTTTCTCCTAGAATATCACATTCTAGTAAGAATTCCACAGGACCTGTACATTCATTCAGAAGGCATAACATAAGGAGTGCCACTCTGGACCTACAGGAGCTCATTTGTCCCAGCTATTTCTACTTATGTGCAAACAAAAGTTGAGGTAAGACACAGAGATGTTCACTTTCTCCATCATACTAATGTTAATCTGATAGAGCCCCTGGTAGTTGAAGCAGTTTACCATACCAAAACCATGCTGTCCCATTCACAGGAATATTAATTGGCAGAATTCACAGGAATACTGCCATATTCCTCAGGCAGAATTTCTGCAGTTCCATGTAAATCAAAGATTACTGCAAAGTTTGAGGTTTCACTTTCTCCAGAAAGAATTTTTATTTCCAAAGTATTCAGACTGGTTTTTTCATAAATCCTCAAAACATCCCCCTAAGAATGCTATGAAAAATGCAGTAAGCTTTCCTCTTGGCTTCTCTCAACAAAAATCTTCTCTACATAATTCTAAAATTATGTAGTTACTTGAACTTTCATAGTATCAGTAAAATCATCACACCATCATTCTCCATAAACTCCAGGCTCAGGTATTACATCATGTGAACATGCACTCACAAAAGCAAGAAAAAGACAAAGCGAAATAAGTAACATCTGAACTGCCTCTGACCCCTAGCTTTTAACTACACAAAACACTTAGCATAAATTCATTCATATAAGGGAGACCACTGGCAGAAGTTCACTCATGTTGAAATATAACAGTCACTCAACTACTATGATTTAACTTTGAAAAGGAGAATGCTCTGCTCTTTTATTACTCTTCTAAGAATGCTGCTGGCATGGAGGTAAGGGCATAAATTATCAGAAAATATATTAATTTGTTTAAACAACAAAAATGTGACTTGTATTACTCAGGATCAACAAACTTAATTTTAACTCAGTTGACCTTTCTCTTTTTCTTTTATACCACTGAGGTTAGAAAGCAGAGAGAGGTTCCTATCAGATTAGCATCAAATTAGAGACACAAAGGATATGTTGTTTGACAGGTGCTTACTGACACTTTGCTGATGTAGCTGACTTTAATCTTCTCTACATTAATCATGTAGAACTTTCTGTAGAAGGAAAACAGGTATTTATTTTGAATAACACCTAGATTGTTCTATGAAAGATCAAGTTTCCAGGTGATAAATAGTCTACTTGATTTCATGAAGGAGCAGAGCAGTTTGTAACAAGATAACTGTTCTGTAGGGTTTTTTAATCATGGTATTACTGACAATCAAGATGCCGAGATCAACACCTGTGGGAAATCTATACTATAGTAGACCACACACAGAAAGAGGCAGCTCATTGTATGCTAGAGGGAGAAACAGTACATTCTGTTCAGTTTGTGTGTTACTATAAATTTTTAGAGTTACTGATCTGTTATGTATCATGTAATACCTACCTAGCAATCAATGACAGCATTCATACAAAAAAGGCTTCCACAATGAAAGAGTTATGGTAACAACATGCAAAACATATCACACAATAAATATTTGAGGCGTGAGGAAAAAAAGATATTTAGCTCATGTGGGTCTTCAGCCTGTAGATATACGTTAACGATACACAGGCTTAAATCCTGTTGCTTAGAGCAGTAACTCACATGAGAGTAGGCCCATTGAATCACCAGGACTTTAGTGAATCAACTCCTCCATAAGTTCAAGTGATTCAAATGGGCCTGGTAACTCACAATTAGAGTTGCCCATTTGAAACAATGGAAGTTACAGAGAAGTGACTCACCAACTCCCATTGACTCAATGGACCTACTCTAGTGCAAGTCACTATGCTAAGCAACAGAATTTCAGGCACAGAATACTAGAATTTGGTATCTCCTTCACAGACCATGAAAACAAAGATGTTGGGAGAAGAAGGGAATGCATTTGCACCTATCACCACAATGAATCCTTTATTTGCAGAAACACATAATCTCAGCTGTGCTGCACAGGTTATTCAACTATACGGACACAAATACTTTATACATATTGACAGTCAAGGGATAATCAAGTTAAATCTATTAATAGTTACTGACATGCAGGCACAGCTAAATTGTATGAATGGTTGTGGAACTGCTCACATGGCCAAAATATCTGGAAAGATTTGCCTGACCTATCTTTAGTATTTTAGAATCCTGAAGAACTGCAGTAAGAAGTGGAAGTCCCTGATTTTATTTCCTTGCTTACAAACATAAGAAGAAAGGAGTGTGGGGGACACAACATGACCTGCTAATCTCTTATATATTTATAGGCTGGCATTCAGCAAAGCTACCTTACACTGATATAAAGCATTGGTCAATGGTAGTTTAATACTGCCGAATTTAACTTGCAGCAACTTTTCAGTATTTCAGTCAGGAGTAGTTCATTGTATATTCACTCGTGGTGAAGCAAATAAAGGAAAAAGCATTCAGGCACCACTAGCTCATCTATTTCTATAAGCTTTATTCATGCATATTTCTTCTATGCACAAAAATCCAGAAGAGATTCAAGATTAAATTGTAGTATTTATGTGTATGTTTATGTCAGAGTCCAGCTCTAACATCAGTAAACGGGAGAGTACTCTGAAGAAAAACAATGGAGACTGCAGTCAGGGATTCAAAAACTAAGCATGCTCGGTCATGCCTGTAGGAAAAGCAAAACCCCCTTTGGCCACGCCCGGCACCTCCTTTTATTCAAAACTCAGGTTACACAGGAATATTACAACCAATGAGGCATCAAATATGTTCTGCCTAGCAAGAAATGACACATACATAAATTAACTATATTAAAGAGCTAGGCATTCGGCTGATGTATTCTTCTGCCTACGTGACCTCCTTGCTCAGCTGTAATGGTCAGCAGACTCCCACATGTTTATGTTATTTTGCTTATTTGTTATTGTTTGTGGTAAATTTGATTTTGACTTGATTTTGATTTTGTATCACCATTATGTTCGATAGATAGTTTTTTAAATGAGTTATTGTTTTATTGTTGCAAAGCGCCCAGAATGGCCTTGTAGCCAGATGGGCAGTATAGACGTTAAATAAATAAATAAATTTTGGGGAAATCAAAAACACATGACCTCAAAATATCATTCTTACAGCTATGAGTAAACTGTAAGTACAAAGGCTTAGAAATACATTGTATATACAATATATACAAATATATTGTAAGCATATATTAAAGTCAAATAAATACTGTATATTAATTGCAATATTTCAGCTTAAAAATTATAGAAAAGAATTTAATTCTTATTTCAATCAAAAAATACAGGATCTAGCCTTTAAAAGCACATCTTGTTAAAAAAAAGTAAAATCAGCAAGAGTAGAAATACATTTTTTAGTCTTTTAGCATAATTGAACACACTTGGAAAAACAATATATATTTTTAAGTGCTCACTCAGCCTTCTGCAGATATAGGGAGGAAAATCCATGATTGCTGTGTGTTGTCTCTGTGCTTCTGCTACTGTTTCACTAGCTGTTTCTTTCTCTGGCTTCTTGGTTCAGCTCACCTTGGCTCCACTGTGGCTCAGCTAGCTTTGTTAACTCTGTGCTGGCTGACACCTTGCTTATACTATACTAGTTCCTTTATAGGCAAAAGGTGTTTATATCTTATCACCGTTTACTCATTTCTCATCTAAGTTGCAGATTCCATTGCTAGCAAGCTGTTGCAAAATCTCATAGACTCTGCTAGAAAAGTGAACATTACCTGGTAAGAGACAGTGTCAAAAATTTCTCTTACATACTTTTTTCCCTACCCTAACAGATTCAATATATTTTTACATAGAGTCTGGAACTGCTACATTTGAAGACCTAATATACTTTTACAGTACATCTACTCTGCTACACAGGCAGATTATATGAGACTGAATGGAAGTTTCTTAACTACTCACCAGTGACCTCTAAAGGACATTTCGTACACTGAAGTCAACACCTGCTTTGAAGGTTACAGATGTTCATCCTGAAGTCATTTCATGATTTTAGGGTTACATTTCTTATATCATCTTTACACATTTAATACTTTATTTCAAACTTTATAGAACATTTCAAACTTTGACAGCTCCCCAAAAACTACAGTCACGTGAGTGTGGAGAATTCTTGCTTGTAGATTTTCCCTGTTCTTCAACAGCCCAATTTTGCAATCTTAACACTAGTTTGATTTAGAACTACTTTTCTAGACCTACCCAGATATTGGGAATTAAAACATAGTAGTTTGGTATGCAAAGCAGATGCTCTGTCGTTGCGCTATAGCTCTATCACATAAGGGACTTTCCCTTCCCTTGTGCCAGGGGAGGCCTCTGTATTCTTCTCATATTCCAATTCCAATCACCCTTTCTGCTTGATTAAGAAATGCAAGCTTGCAGCCGGCCTCCCATCCTGCAATGTTTTATCATGCTGAGGAGGGAGGGGGGAACAGGTCCCTAGTTCATCCTATGAGAGTTGTATGGAGGTGCTCCGCTTGCAGTGGAAAAATGATACCATATAATTTGTTTCGTTTTGTTTCAACTGATATTTCTCTCTTAACCTACTGACTATTTCATTACAACTACTGTAAGTCTTAGATTAACTACAGCTATCAGCATTATAAAAGTTCAGTGGAAACATTTTTTAAAAAATATGCTGCTAGTAATAGAAGCATGACATAATATTACACCTACTGCTAAGTTCTGTTGTCATATGGAAAAATTGTTTCCAAACAGTGCATGTTATGTAGTATTTCATTATCTGCAATTATGTACAGATGAAAAAATACCATTGCTTATTAGAAATCTATAATATAATCACTTTTAAATGAAGCACAGGGGAGGAATTAACCTAGCTATCAGATATGCTACCAATACAAAGATATGTAAACTTTATGGATCCATGGAGATATAATACCAGAAATACACTAGCAATCATGACATTATTTAGCAGAAATAATTCCATATAGGAATGTTATTCCATCATTTTTTATAACACACTTTGGAAAAAAGGAAAGGAAATGGCTTGTATTTCAATGTTAACAATGCTGGGACAGGAATGGGGAAGATCTAAAAAGGTTTTATAAAATGGAACTACAGGAAAAATTAAGATGACCTATTACATCAATGCTGTAATCTCAATTTTTCCTTCTCTCTGGTTTTTCAGCAACTCTAAGAGAAAGGCTTTATCTTTATGATATACGATACAGATGGATGACATGAAGAACAATTTAAATAACCTTTTTTAATTGTATGTGTGGGGTGAAAGCTGAAAGCAGATAAAGATGAAAACATATTTTACTAAGTAAAAAGTTCTGAGTAAAAGTTCTGAGCTAAAACATCATTTTGAGCTAAAACATCATAATGGGAAAACCATTATTGGTTTTATTGTTTTTAAACTTTGTTATGCCAGCCAGAGTAGACTATCTGTCTAGATGGATGGGGTATAAATCTACTAAAATAAATAAATAAATAATTGTAACTAACATATATTTTCATATGAGTACTACATATGGAATTTCATCCACATATTTTATCTATCTCTCCCAACCCTTTGCTCACATTCCTGAACATATTTTGCTACTTCTCTTGTGGTCCTGAATCCTATACAAGTGAAAGAATAGATGTTTCACCTTTTTATATTTGACAGCAAGTCAAAACAATGGTGAATACTGTACATTACAAGGTTCAAACCAAGGTTCCTTCTAAGCTGTGTGGCTGAATGGGCATACAGCATAGCACCCCCCTCCCTACAGTGTTCCTCCTCCTCCATACACCCACAGCTACTGTTTTGCAGCAGAGCCCGTGGGGGGGGGCAGAGCCATGGGGGTAGAGTTGCTCATGCCAGGGCAGAGCCCTGATCAGCAAGGCTGAAAATTAGCGGGAACATCAAATAGTGATTTCTTTATCTCAAAACATTATAGAAAGCATGTGCATCAAATATAAAGCAGGAAAAAGAAGAAGCACATAAATGTGTGATTCTAACAATTATCATCCTTAACTGGGCTGGTCACAAAGAACATATAACCCACCCACCCCCCATTACAGCAGCTCTACTGGCTGTCTATCCATTTCCAGGCAGAATTCAAAGTGCTGGTTCTAACCTACAAATTCCTAAACTCTGGGCAGGCTCTCCCTTTATGAGCTTGCCCGGGGATTAAGATAATCACAAGAGGTTGTTCTCTTGATCCTGCCATCTCCACATGCATGTTTGGTGAGGACACAAGAGAGGTCCTTCTCCTTGCTGCTTCCAGACTTTGGAACTCTCTCCCACAAGAGGCCAGGTATGCCACATCTTTGCTGCCGTTCCATAAGCAGGCAAAGATATTTCTCTTCGAGCAACCTTTCCCTTAGTGACTGGCTGCGTGAGTGGAGTTTTTAAATGGATTGTTGTGCATTACTCTTTTGAATGCAATTTTGGTGTTGTTTTTATTTACCCATTTTTAGTGTGGTATTTGTTTGATTCTTTTTAACATTTGTATAGTTACACAAAAGACCCTGATGTTGGGAAAGTGTGAAGGCAAGAGGAGAAGGGGACGACAGAGGACGAGATGGTTGGACAGTGTCATCGAAGCTACCAACATGAATTTGACCCAACTCTGGGAGGCAGTGGAAGACAGGAGGGCCTGGTGTGCTCTGGTCCATGGGGTCATGAAGAGTCGGACATGACTTAACAACTAAACAAAAACAATAGTTACACATTTTTGCTTTAAATACTATCTTTTAATGATGTACTATAAGCTGTCTTCAGTCCTTTTTAGGGAAAAAAGGCAAAGTAAAAATATTTTAAACAAACAAACAAAACAAATGTCTTATTGTGCAGAGCAACTGATGTAGAAACTAACTAAAACAACAATCATGCTGGTTCTTTTAAGGCAGCATGACATTCCCCTTCCCCAAGTACCACATATATATATGTATGTATATGTATATGTATATGTGTGTGTGTATATATATATATATATATATATATATATATATATATATATATATATATATATATATATATATATATATATATATGTATATTTGAAAGAGATAAAAGGTGACCTTAAGGTTTGGTTTTATTAAGTCTTCATTGTGCACCTGCCACTGCCAAATTCCCACTAGCGTTACATTCTTAATAAGACCACACATTTTTTCAGCAGAAACAAAATTGCACAAAATCAAATATAAATGTTTTCTCGAAGGCTTTCACAGCTGGGATCCAATGGTGGTTGTGGGTTTTCCAGGCTTTTTGGCCGTGTTCTTAAGGTTTTTCTTCCTAACGTTTCGCCAGTCTCTGTGGCCAGCATCTTCAGAGGATAGGAGGACTCCATCTGTGCACTGCATTAATGTTTTCTTTAAAGGGGATCAATAGAATTGAACAATTTCGGACTGCTAAACAAATTTTTAAAAATGAAAGGGTACAACAGCTGAAATCCTGTTGCCAGAAGTTATGCTGCATAAAGCTGATGATGTCAGCATTAGCAGCAATTTTAAAAAAAATCCTAGTCATCACCAGGAAGCCATTGGGGTTAGGATTTTACAAGTGGTGGTGATTTTAGACACCCCACTCCCAACAACTCTGCTATGATGAAAAAGATTGTTCCAAGGGGGCTTAGAAATGTTTTATTTTCCAAAAAATCACTGCAACTGATGACATCATTCGCCTTACACACTGTAAATTGCAAAAAAAAAAAAAAAAAAGGATTTCAGCCTCTGTCAGGTTATTTCAGAGTTTTAAAAAGCTATTTTTTATTCCCAGAAGTTCATCTAGGCACTGACCATGTTGGTTGGGGGAATCTGAGAACAACAGTCCAAAAAGGAAATTTTCCAAACTCTTCGTTTCCCACTCCCTCATTTCATTTAAGTACGTTAATACAGTAATGGGAAATAGAGTTCAGAACAAAGACTTTTAAAACAGCTCTGATGTCTTCTGGCCAAAATTCCTACTGAATTAGCTGAAGTCACAGTTAACTGCTGGTTTACAAACAGTAGCAGATCCTTCCATTTAGCTAACATGTAAAAATATTAATTAATTAATTAATTAATTCTGCTGTTCCAGCATTTCAATAATGAACTTTATAGACTCTTAAAAGAGAATCAAGGGAATCACTGTAAGAACTGATTCTGTACAAATATACTGTAAGAAAGGTCTGATAACAAGAAAAAAAAAGTTGGCTATTATCATAACTGGAAGGAAAATAACTGTGAACCACAGAGGCTGTCTGATGTTGCCAAGGGTATTAATAACATCTAAACATGATTTTAAAAGTTTTTGGTTCAATACTTTCACAAAAAAATTACATGGTATCCTTTTGACATTCTTTTTTGTAAATAAAATCTAATACTGTCATTTACAATGTTAATATTTTTTGAGCTTTTAAATTAAAGTTGTATTTTTTGTTTCTATTATTATTATCATTTTTGCTAGTATGCAGCACTGGTTCTTCAGAAGCCCAACTGAATCAAAGAGAATTTTTTAAATGTATTTGCCTGAAAACACTGAAATAATGGTTTATTTTTCCAATGCAACACAAATTACAGTGCAGCTAGACTAAAAGTGTACTTAATGAAGTCTGAATTATCCTAATGATCCCAGTTTTTGATTCCATTCAACATTGTAGAGAGAAAAAGAAACAGAAACCTGCCAAAGGGAAGAAAGCTATTGTTACTTGAATGTGAAGTATAATCTTACGTACCTTGGCCTCCGAAATGCTATACCATATTGTTGGCATGCCAGACCGACAGTGGGAGTATAAACAATAGGCATGAATCTTTCAATGTCAGAAGTCAGCACTTTATAGAATAGCTTTTCATTTCTATCCTGAAGGCCCATAAGTAGAATATACCTGTGAAAAATGAAGGATAAATGAGTCTCCAATATATGGGGACTTGAAATGAATAAGATATAAAATAAAATTCCCACCACCCATCCCATAAACCTATTTTTATTCTCAGCAAAATGTCTCCTCCTGGTCTAGGTCTTTTCACCAAATCACCACCAAACTTGAAATAAAAACAGAATAAAATAAAAATCACAGCAAAGGTAACACTATTTGCTGTACATATTATTATTATAAGACTATTCCTCTAGTATCTATAATGGTGGTATTGCTGGAGAAAAGAATATAAATTGTCTTTAAAAATATGAAACAACATTGTGTTACTTTACATGCAAATAATAATGAAATTCTGGACTTAAAACTGTCCCTGCTTACTGCTATATTCACAGTAGGAAAGCCACCAGGGCTCCAATCCTATACAGACTTGCATGAAAGTAGAACTTACTGAAATACAGGATTGCACTGTACATGGTACGCTTAAAAAGCAAAACATCTGTGGCATACACATGAAAATACATCTGCGCCTGTACTGAAGCTTGTACAACATTTTTTTGTTGGTGCTGTTTGTTTCTGCCAAAGTTCTTTCTTCAAGAGAAGGTGAACCCAAAAGAACCCAAGAGCTTTGGAAACGTGCTGGCAGCGCTTCACTACTCATTCATTCCAACTTTCTTTACCTGAAGTCAAGGTGGTGTACAAAGCCTTCCCAAGTGGTTTACTTCTAGGCAATGACTAGATCCAAACATGTTTTAGTTCAACAAGGATTTTGTTGCATCATTGTCCTTCAAACCACAACCCCAGCCAATTCCACATGCACAAGCTCTCCAGTCAATAACTTGGATCATGACCAAAGTACTACTTAATAAAAAATATATCACTAGAGTATCTAATTTCAGATTAAAACACTTTTGTCTGTCAAATGGGAAAAATACCAGTTTTGCATATCAGTTTTACTGTCATAGAATTGTTTGCCAGATGTGCATTATATCATGTCCAAAGAGTAGCTTAACTTCCCCTCTATTCCATCTTGGTCTTAGACAATCTTGAATTCCACTCTGTCTCTGTCTCTAAAGTAACCAAGTTCATAATTCTGCTTTGAATGATATACAGTTTACTGGGTGAACCTTTTCAAGAAGCATATTTGATTTCCATAGGAAAGTGGCAGGTGGAAAATGTATTATGCATAACCTAAAATACGTTATGCCAGACGGCTCAGGCATGCATGGCAGCCAGAGGACTGAAACACAGTCTTTTTCTGAACAGTTGCCCATTCTCTTTTCATTTCTTC
This sequence comes from Pogona vitticeps, assembly GCF_051106095.1. Lineage (NCBI taxonomy): Eukaryota > Metazoa > Chordata > Lepidosauria > Squamata > Agamidae > Pogona > Pogona vitticeps. The sequence continues at coordinate 110,456,005 of NC_135783.1, read as the reverse complement.
ATTCTCCAGAACCAGCTGCTTCTATTTAAACCCTAAATGATCTTTCATTCTTCTATACATTTCTCTGCAGCAGACCTGCATTGTAGACTCTGCGAAAGTGATATTCTGGATCAGATATTGGGAAAAAGACTGCTGTGAGATTCTAGGGAGGCCCCTTTTTTAAAAACTGCCAACATAAAATGCAAAAAAGCTTGGAATATTTTCTCACCTCTTAATTGCAAAAAATAAGAGCAATTCCTTAAAAAAATAAGAAAATATGGCCATAATGCAAATTATTCATCTTTTTAAATTGTAAAACAATCACACACATGCATGGGCACACGAACATGCTATTGCTTAATCACGGCTGCTGCAGTTCCTTCTTGAATTTTCTGGTGCATCCCAAACCAGTGGGTGAGTGGTGCTCTAATTTTTAAGCCAAGACTTGTTAACTGCTGGTAAGAAGCTGCTGCTCTTTACACGGTTTGCCTTCCCTATGCTTAACTATGTAACAGGATTTTGACCACTTGCTAATTTAAAAGGTGTAAAGTAGGACCACCTTACACCTTAGGCAAACCATCTATATAAAAAAAGCACACACACACAAACAATAGTTGGATAAATGCTGGTGGTGTAAATCACAACATGCAGATATGCTAAATGTGTTTGGTTCTGCTTGAAAATAAATTTTTTTCATATGGTGATTGAGTTTACTAATGATATTTTTGGTATGTATAATTGCATCCTACTGTAATTCTGCTGAGTTATGCAAAAGGACCTGTAACAAATCAGATACCAAATCAGGGCTCGATACTGTCCCCCATGCTGTTTAACATCTACATGAAACCGCTGGGAGAGGTCATCAGGAGGTTTGGGCTGAGGAGTTAGCAATATGCTGACGACACTCAGCTCTACCTCTCGTTTTCCACCAATCCAGGTGAGGTGGTTTCTGTGCTTAACTCGTGTCTGGACCTGATAATGGACTGGATGAGGAGTAATAAATTGAAACTCAATCCAGACAAGACGGAAATGCTGTTAGTGAGTGCTTCGCCGGACAGGTTGGAGGGCCATTTCCATGCCCTGAATGGGGTTACATTCCCCCTAAGGGACAGGGTCCGCAGCCTGGGGGTGCTCCTGGACACCAGTCTAACTCTGGAAGCTCAGGTGGACTCAGTGGCCAGAGGCGCCTTCCTTCAGCTGCGGAAATTATACCAGCTACGGCCCTACCTGGACGAGCGGAGTCTCATGACAGTTACACATGCACTGGTAACATCTCGTATAGATTATTGCAATGTGCTCTACGTGGGGCTGCCTTTGAAGACGGTCCGGCGACTGCAACTGGTCCAGAATCGAGCTGTGCAGCTGGTAAGTGGTGGGGCCGCTAGAGAACACATCAAGCCAATTCTGTTTAATTTACGTTGGTTACCAGTTGCTGCCCGGGCCCTATTCAAAGTGCTTGTTTTGACATATAAAGCCCTAAACGGCTTGGGCCCTGGATACTTGAAGGACCACCTCCTTCCATATGAGCCTACCCGGCAGTTAAGATCTAGCCAGGGGGTCCTTTTGAAAGAGCCATCCCTCAAGGAGGTAAGAGGGATGGCTTGTAGGCAAAGGGCCTTTTCGGCAGCTGCCCCCAAACTATGGAATGCCCTCCAGACTGAAATTCGTCTGGCGCCGACGTTGATGACATTTCGGTGCCAGGTCAAAAGCTTCCTGTTCCAGAAGGCTTTTAATTGAAATAACATCAACTGTGGGTCCTGATGGCAATTTTAATTGTTTTTAATTGTATTTTAATCATGTTATCTTTTATTGTATCTTAACTGAATTTTAATTGTTGTAAGCCGCCCAGAGACTTTTGGTTAGAGTGGGCGGCATATAAATTAAATAAATAAATAAAAATAAATAAAATAAACTAGTCTAACTCTAGCTACCAAGGTAGATATAGCAACAAGCAGGAAGAAGAAAAAAGAGCTTGCTTTGCTAATTTATTGGTTTAATTGTATCTGGGACAGTGCCTTGTTAACTAAATGGACATATTATCTAAAGATGGAAATAAATCACTTGTATCACACATAATTTTTGCATCACACATTTGATATCACACATAATTGCATACATATAAATTTTATGAGTGATGGGCAATATTTTTATATTGGCTGCATAGCTCAGCAAGATGGGCAGCTGGGTGAGGAGCCAGTGGTCAGGAGTTCAATTTCCTATTGTGCCTTGTAGGAGAAGAGCCAACCAGTGCTGTCTTAGGCAAGCTACACGGCTCCATAGTACCCAAGAAAAAGGAAATGGTAAACCACATCTGGGTACTCAATACCTAGGAAACCCCAGAAAATGGTACTATAAATTAGAATTGACTTAACAGCATGCACTTATTAATTCATGGAATTAGAAATTAAGAAATAGAATGTACACTTTCAGTTTTTATTAACTATTATAATTACATCCCAAAATATACTTCACCTGTCCAAGTCAGATGTTTGTCTTTCAAAATTTCTTAGAACTCTTAAAACCTGGGCTTCTTGACTGAGGAAACAAGGAGGTAGTAACCCATGAATATTCAGTTGTTGTCTCTCTTCTAAGGTGAATGCCAAGCCCTGTAGAAGGGTGGAAAAGTAAGTTCGGTAAAAAGAATGTTTGTTTTAAAATGTTATTGCAACCAGTTTGCTGAAAGTAGTAGTACCTTGGTTTATCTACGCCTTGGTTTACGTAATTTTCAGTTTACAAATGGAAATCTGTTGAAAATAATGCCTCGGTTTATTTTATTTATTTATTTTTTTGAGGGGGTCAGTTTGCGAAGAAAGTTTCCCCAGGATGCATTACCTGGAGGTTTGTAGCGCCGCTCCCATTCCTATGGTAAACCGCGTTTCGGTTTATGAAATTTTCGCTTTACATAATGTCCATTGAACGGATTAAATTCATAAACTGAGGTACTACTGTACATACTACATACATGTCTAAATACAAACTCCCATATTTTAAAATATTAAGCTTTACAATACTCAAAATATTGGCTGAAATCCTGTTGCTTAGCATAGTAGGTTACACTAGAGAAGGACCATTTAATCAATGGGAGTTTGGAGTCAGCTCCTCCATAATTTGCACTGATTTATTGGGCCTACTCTAGTTGCAATGTACTATGCTAAGCCACAGTATTTCAGCCAGTGTTATCTTTACTTCATATAGACATGGAACATATACTTCTAAAAGTATCCATTTTATTTTTCCCACATCATGTATAAAATTGTTTCTTCATGCTCCTAATGCAGTGGTACCTCGACTTACGAACGTCCCTACTTGAGAACGATCTGAGTTACGAACGGCTCCATTCGCAAAAAGTTGCTTCGACCTGTGAACGGCACCTCGATTTATGAACCAAAAAACCCGAGAAAAAACCTTTCCTGTCCTTTTTGACCTAAGTTCATCTTAGGTCAAAAGAAGAAAAAAATTTAAAAATTCACCCCCTAGTGGTAGAGTACGGATTAACCGGCTTTGCATTCATTCCTATGGGAACGAATGCCTCTACCTATGAACAGCGCTTCGACATACGAACGAAAAACAGCAGGTTTCAATGCACTCCTATGGAAAAGTTTGCCTCAACTTACGAACTTTTCAAGGTACAAACGCCATCCCATTACGGATTAAGTTTGTAAATTGAGGTACCACTGTAATTAATCCTAGTTTACAGTCCAAATGTCCACATAATACAACTTGGAAGCTCTACTACAATACATACGAACATTCTGGAAAGTAACCAGAATTCATCTTCTAATCTAACAAGTCTATAAATCCTACAAATCTATTTCTACCAGTTTGTGAACACTGATAATCTAGACTACTAATGTAATTTTCAGCATAATTACCTTTTTGATTCTATGGTAGATGGCTATTGTGCACTACATAATGTTTAGCTCAAATTTTAGCAGGATTTGCTGTTGCGTAGCGATGCTTAAGACTGTGCTTTTTGTTGCTTGTGGTTCTAATTGAAACCCGTATGTCCAACTGATTGCAGTGGGATCTAACTACAACTTAGGGCATGACAAGACAGAGGAAGTTGGAGCAATTCCATTCATGTTTAAAAGGTTCTAACTTTGGTGCCATTTTATCTCATACTTCAGTGATCGTTTCATTCACATGGGACACTCCTGTGAAAAGGATTCAGACAGCTCTTCAGATTACTCCACTTTGTTTCCCTTTCTATTACTAATGTCCCAACCTGTGTCCCTATCATTCTGCAGACCACAGTGACTTCCTCTCCCTTTTTGTTAAATAAAGAAAGTGATATAGCACTACAGCAATGCAGTGGCCTAGCATGGTATATATATTATATTGTACTGAAAAACATCTGCAATATATTAGAATTGTATAGTGTTTGTTAGGGAAATATTAAAAATATAATAATAAAATACTGTAGAGGAGGAGAATTCGCAATTGTTTCTTTTAATTGTACAACCCAATGAACAGGGTTGTCACCTCAGATAACACTGCCCACGACTCTATTTGGGTGCAAATTAAACAACTGCACAGGCTGCATAACAAGAGAATCAAGAGCACTCCCAAATGAACTAAATAAACTGCAGCTCTAGCAGTGTTCCAGAAAACAGTGAGACAGCTTGAAAAAAGGGCAGGATGGATTGTTCCCACTGAAAATACATGTGGTTGCCAGAAAACAGGTCAAACTAAACCACATCAAAAGCGAATCAAACAGTGTGCTATATGCCAGTCTGATCACCTTCTGAGTCTGAATCCAAAGTTGCATCTCCTAGGTCTCTAGAAGAAGCAGTAAACCTTTCACGTGACCTGTGACTTCTTATTTTAGAAACATTCGTTAAATAAATATTAAAACAGATATATATTTCCTTAGGTCTGTTCCTGTCATCAGGAAAAGTGAGGGGGTTGCTTCTGGCAACCAATTTTAGGTATCATGAAAGAAGGGTACATTGTTATTTAATTTATAAGTGTTATATTGTTACTGCCAAAGAGGAGGAAAATGCTTGTGGAATTCTCTGCTTCAGGTGCCAAAATGACTTGATTGATCTTAGGTATGATGCTTCTTAAGTTGGATAGGTGAGGAGCATCATTTATTGATCTACTTGATGCAACAAAATGTTTTAAGTCTGCCCTTGCCTCTCCTTTCTTTTGAGTACACAGAGGATTTCTGGTTCAAGGAGCAGAACTTCAGGGTCAGGAGGAAAACTAAAAGAATCACTTAAACACCCTTTTTAAAAGGCTCTTTTAAAGAGATTTTTAAAAACGTGTGTTAGCAACAATGGCATCGTTCTAATCGAATGTCTATATGCATTAATTTTTAATGGGTTATTTCCACTTCCATGCATAAATAATAGAACACATGGCAAAGAAAATGAAAAAGGGAGGGTGTTAGCAAAATATGAGGAAAAGTCCTTAGATATTCCAAAAATAGCAATACTTAAACTTGCTATCACTATCATTATTCTCAAAGTAAAGTTATAAGGTAAAATGTATTCTCGAAGGCTTTCACAGGATCCAATGGTTGTTGTAGGTTTTTGGGACTGTTTGGCCGTGTTCTGGTTGTTGTTCTTCCTAACATTTTGCCAGTCTTTGTGGCCGGCATCTTCAGACGACAGGAATCAGAACTCTGTCTGTGCTCTGGTGCAGTTTGTTGGATGATTGAGTATTTATAGCTGTGGGATCAGCTTTTGTCCTTTTCAGGAGATGGGTGATTATGGTGATCAGCATGTTTTTTTGTTGTGGGTGTATTGTTGTGATAAGGGGGAGAGATTATTTGTCACTGTGACTGATGGGTTTTGTTAGCTGATCTTTTGTGCGCAGTGATCACCAGTCCACCTTACTTTATAAGTTAAAAATATAAGTAAGTGTAGCTCAAGGGATATCTATATCTTTTAAGGGGTATCCTTATTAAACATCAGTATATTAAAACAAGCAAAAATCAAAGAAAATGTGTATAATTGCTTTTTTGGGGGGGAAGTTCTAATTACAAACAATTTTGCGTTTTAGAAGATATCACTTGTTCGCCAAACTACATTTGAATTCCTAAACTTGGTTCCCACAAGAATAGTTTTGCTCTCGGAAGGGATTCCTTTCAAAACTAATTGTTCTATTCACGGGACAAACCCTTGGAGCCAACCCAGTAATGTTCTATTGAGAGGTCAGAGGAAAAGTGTATTTTGCTAATTGCAATCTGACTTGAACTAAATGTAAAACTTCCAATATTTCTTGCTCTTCCAATACAGTATTTCTTGCTCTGCCACTCAAACAAGACTTACAAGTTAGCTACAGATGACACAAAGCATTTTATAATTTAGCTTTATGTCACAAAGGCAGATGGGACGGAGAAAGATGTACGTTATCTCTGGAGAACCAAAACTTTCCTACAATTCCAACTCTCTCCACTTTCAACTGTAATTCTAGATTATACAAAAGACTTGCAGATTTGTTAATGACAAACTGTCATGGATCTGGACATCCACAAACTTTGAAAATGGCAACCAAGTTTTATAATTTAAGATTACAGCTTACTGCAAACAAAGTACTATAACACAAATTTAGAAGCATATGCGAGAAGTAACATTAACTGGATACAACTTCACATATAAGCATTTTAAACCATTGAAAAATTAATCATTCTGTCATATAAAACTGCATTCACTATAACAATGTTTACAAACAGCTTTTACCTGTCAAAATTTCCTATTTGATATAGATGAAGGGTTGAAATAATTAAGGATCATATCAGTTACAGAAAATGTTGTGATCTGAAAATATAGGTTTGTAATACATTTTATGAGAACAATGTACTGAATATTAGAGGTCACTGCAAACCAATCAGCCATACCTGGCAAAAAATTTTAAGTATATACAGGTATTATGCTTTCAGAAATGACAACACCTGTGATGAGGCTGTTACAAAACCACAGACTGAACGAACATGAAGATGGACAGATTTACGTTTGTCTATCTCATTTTTAACACTTTTAATCATAATTCCACTTTCTTGCAGAAGCGGCATCAATTATATCTTTATGTTGTCATTTATTTTTTCTGAAAAATAGTCCTGATGATCCATACTCAGAAAGTAGAGACTTATTTCTCTCCCGAAGGGCTTGTTTTTCATAACTTTAATATCCAACTCCAAAAGATCAAGGAAGAAATTATTTAACAAGGACTGCAATACATATAAGGTGACCCAGGACACTTCAAAAACACACTGCAAATCCCTTGGGGGTCATGACCCTCAGGTTGGGAAACACTGAGTTATAGGTTAAAGGTTATGGAGAATATACACATAACTCATTTAAACAGTTTGCTTAGAAGCAGCAATAGCCTAGACTAGAGTATATAAGCAAAGAAAGGAAAATAAGTTTCTGCTAATGAAAGAATAAAGCTGTAAGATATCTGGGCTTTTGCAATAATTATTGGAAAACATAATGGAAATAGTTACATGACCACAAATCTCCTTCCATCTAGTGTTCTTTATCATCTAGTGTCAATCATTATTTCAAAACTTCAGCTATTTTCAATAGCTCCTTTAGAAATAGAAAAGGAGAAGCAAATGTTGAATTTTAGAATAATATTTCAACAGTGCTCTTTAGTTACAATTGTGGGGAAGAATGAAGACCATAGTCACCCAGTTTTTGAAAGATGCATTGGAAGAGTAAGAGAAGCCTTGCTTTTGTCAACACTTCAACAATATTCCTTGGACTGCTGAGTAACAAAACAAAACAAACAAACTCAAGAAGGTTATTCCTATTCATTTGTTCTAGCTCCTTTAGCTGTTACACTCATTAGTGAAGCATATTTCCATCGCATATCTGTCATCTGCTTTAGATAGAAAGCTCCCATCACCACCACAATGAAGCAGGATGAAAACCATGAAAACCATATAATCCCTACCAGCATCTCAATCTGGATGCGGAGAGGTGTTGCTATTTACTTTTTAAACATTTAGAATTACAGCTTGGATTTTAGATCACCTAAAGTTTTTGTGGATTAGAGCCCACTTTTGAGATGAAATAGCTATATTCACCTATTTATAGGCCAAAATCATGTTGCTTGGCATCCTGTATTACACTAGAGTATGCTTACTGAATCAATGGGGATTTGGTGAGCCAACTCCTCTGAAAGTTCCATTGATTTAGATGGGCCTACTCTAACTGTGACTTATTTTAGCAAAGCAAATTGCAGTTAAATCAATGCAATTTACTGAGGAGCTTACTCACTAAATCTCCGTTGATTCAGTGAGCCTAATCCAGAGCAATTTACTACATTAAGCAACAGGATTTTGGCCGCAATCCACTAGGGATACCATCTACAGAGAGTTTGAGTTTCTGCAAAAAATTATATGACTGATGGTTGCTGTGGTTTTTCCGGGCTGTCTGGCTGTGTTCTTAAGGTATTTCTTCCTAATGTTTTTTCCAGTATATTCGCGAAAGCTTTCACAGCCGGGATCTAATGGTTGTTGTGGGTTTTTCGGGCTCTTTGGCCGTGTTCTGAAGGTTGTTCTATCTAACGTTTTGCCAGTCTCTGTGACCGGCATCTTCAGAGGACAGCACTCTGTGCTGTCCTCTGAAGATGCCGGCCACAGAGACTGGCGAAACGTTAGGAAGAATAACCTTCAGAACACGGCTAAAGAGCCCAAAAAACCCACAACAACCACATTTTTTCCAGTCTCTGTGGCCAGCATCATCAGAGGACAGGAGTCAGAACTCTGTGCTTTGGTGCAGTTTGTTGGATAATTGAGTATTTATAGCTTTTGTCCTTTTCAGGAGATGGGTGATTATGGTGATCAGCGTGTTTTTTGTTGTGGGTATATTGTTGTGATAAGGGGGAGAGATGATCTGTCACTGTGATTGATGGGTGTCATGAGCTGGTCTTTTGTGCACAGTGATCACCAGTCCTTGTGGCTGGGTAGAGTTCATTGACCTTTTGCAGGCTGTATTTTTCAGTGCTGGGAGCCAGGCTTTGTTGAGTTTTAAACTTTATTCTTTTTTATTGAAGCTCTGCTGGTGTTTGTGAATTTCAATGGCTTCCCTGTGCAGTCTAACATAATGATTGTTGGTGTTGTCCAGTATTTCAGTGTTTTAAAATAGAATTTCATGTCCAGCTTGTTTTAGGGTGTGTTCAGCTACTGCAGATTTTTCCGGTTGTTTTAGTCTGCAGTGTCTCTCATGTTCTTTGATTCTGGTGTGGATGCTGCGTTTTGTGGTTCTAAGATATACCTGGCCACAACTGCAAGGTATCCGGTATACTCCTGTAGTGGTGAGGGGTTCCCTTTTGTCCTTTGCTTACCATAACATTTATTGTATTTTTGTGGTAGGTGTGAATACTGTTTGTAGGTTGTGTTTTTTCAAAAATTTCCCCATGCAGTTTGTGACCCCTTTGATGTATGGCACAAATAATTTATTTGTGGGTGACTGTTTTTCCTCTTCAGTGTGGTGTTGTTTCCTTGGTTTGATGGCTCTTGTGATTTCATTTTTGGAGTAGCCATTTGCCTGTACTGCCCAATTCAAATGGTTGAGTTCAGTGCTGAGAAATTGAGCTTCACAGTTCCAATTTGCACAGTCTACCAGTGTTTTGATTATGCCTCTTTTTTTGCTGTGGGTGGTGGTTGGAGTCTTTGTGTATGTACCGGTCTGTGTGGGTGGGTTTTCTGTAGACCTTGTGTCCCAATAGGAGGTCAGTTTTGTGTATGACTATGATATCTAAGAAAGAGAGTTGGCCCTCATTTCTTTTCCATGGTGAATTGTATATTTGGGTGGATGCTGTTGAGATGGTTTAGAAATTCTTCCAGTTTTTCTTCACTGTAGTTCCAAATTGCGAAGGTGTCATCCACGTATCAGAATCAGACTGTGGGTGCAAAGGGCGCCAAAGCCAGGGCCTGTTTTTCGAAATGTTCCATATAGAAGTTTGCTATAACCGGGCTGAGGGGGATCCCCATTGCCACTCCATCTGTTTGTTCATAGAATTCATTATCCCACTGAAAATAGCTGGTTGTTAGGCAGTGTTGGAAAAGGGCCTTGATGTCTTCTGGAAAGATCTGCTGGATGAGTGTCAGTGTCCTTTATCAGCACCTTGGTGAATAGGGATACTATGTGAAAGCTGACCAGTCTGTCTCCAGGGGTGAGTTTTAGGGTTCTGATCCTACTTATGAAATGTCCTGAGTCTTTGATGTAGAATGAGGTTTGTTCAATGTACGTCTGTAGGAGGGTGGCTAGGCATTTTGCTAAACTCTTTAATCTCTCTAGATTGAGAGCGAAGACCAAAGTCCAGTTGAAATGCGTGCGGGACTTCCTCTTCGCCGCTGATGCAGCTGTTGTTGCCCATTCTGCTGAAGACCTCCAACAACTCATGAATCATTCTACCAAGGCCTGCCAAGACTATGGATTAACAATCAGCCTGAAGAAAACACAAGTCATAGGCCAGGGCGTGGAGTCATCTCCCTCTATTACCATCTCCACACAAGAACTGGAGGTTGTTCATAACTTTGTGTACCATGGCTCAATGATCTCTGGCACTCTCTCCCTACGTGTCGAGCTGGATAAACGTATTGGCAAAGCACTTACCATGTTCTCTAGACTCACAAAGAGAGTATGGCTTAATAAGAAGCTGACGGCATATACCAAGATCAAGGTCTATACAGCCTGTGTCCTGAGTACACTCCTGTAGTACAGTGAGTCCTGGACCCTCTGTGCACGGCAGGAGAGGAAGCTGAACATGTTCCATATGGGTTGTCTCTGACGCATTTTTGTATCACCTGGCAGGACAAACTTCCAGAGCAGTCCTAGAACAAGCTGGAATTTTTAGCATGTATACATTACTGAAACAGCAACATCTACGTTGGCTCAGGCATGTCATGAGAATGGCTGACAGTTGGATTCCAAAAGATCTCCTGTATGGAGAATTAGTGCAGGGAAAGCGCCCCAGAGGGACACCACAGTGGCGGTACAAGGATATCTGCAAGCGGGATTTGAAGCCTTAGGAATGGACTTCAACAGATGGGAAACTTTGACATCTGAATGTTCAGCCTGGAAGCAGATGGTGCAGCATGACCTCTCCCATTTTGAAGAGACACTTGTTCAGCAGGTGGAGGCGAAGAGGCAATCCCGAAACCAGCAAAATCAGGAAGATGGACAGGGGACAGATTGTACTTGTCTTCAGTGTGGAAGGGATTGTCACTCTCATATTGGCTTTCTCAGCCACACTAGACGCTGTTCCAAGACCTCTATTCAGAGCATGTTACCATAGTCTCTCGAGATGCCAGCCACAGCATGCCTAAAGGATGCCTAATCTAATCTAAGATTTTGGGGAAAATTCTGGACCTCTACTATTTGTAACAATGGTGAAACAGGTGGACTCAATATATACTGTACCTATAATTTCTCCAGCATTCTGATATGTTTATCAGAAAAGGATTAGTTATTCCCTTAATTTATTCTTCTTTTTTGTTTGTTTGTTTAAAGAAGAAGCCCTCCATTCTATCAGGGTGTTCTGGCATTTCCAGTTTCCCGCATATTAGGTTTCTATTTTGTACTATAATATCTGGTATATGCCTAAATTGATTTGCGATGTAATATAACTTAATATTAGGTAGTCCAAGCCCTCCTTCTTTTTGTGAAATATACTATAGCCTCTTATTGATCCTTGTTTGCTTATTTCCATTACAATAATTATTTATTAACTTCTGCCGATCTTTCAAATATATTTCTCCAATCTCTATTGGGAGCATCCAAAATACAAATACAAAGTTAAGTTTAGGGATAATCTTCATTTTACATAGCACTATTCTACCAAACCAAGACAATTTTAATTTTTGGTACTGTTCATTAACTCCTTTCTTCAATTCGTTGATATTTAATTTAATTGTATCTTGTAAATTCCATGTAATATGAATTCCTAAATATTTAATTACACTCTCTATTCTTCCCTAATTTCTTTTTTTCAGTTTCTTTTTGTCTACTTCTGAATGATTTAATAAAATACATTCAGATTTGTGGTGATCCCCTCTGAAGCCCCTATTCCCCCAGGCCTTCACGAGGTTCTCGCTCTTCTTCCTTCTTCGCTGCCAGTATTGCTGTTTCAGTACCATTCACTCAAGGAGACATGTGTACTTTTGAAACTTAACTTATTTATTTGATCAGGGAGGATAACATCTGATTAATATACAGTAGGTAAATCACAGGTTGCTAATCACTTTAATCTGAATCAGTACTACTTTTACTTTAAAGCTCTATCCACTCTCTGTACCATTCAGCGTTCTCACAGATCTCTCAATCACCCTTAGTTCACTCTTAAGTTTCACACAGTCTCTCACTACCAGAATCTCTCTCACTCACAGAACCTCTCTCACTCACTGAATCTCCCTCATGGTCCATACATCAGCCTTTATATCCAAACCCCTCCCCCCTTGGCACCGCCTTCCATCCACTCATTGGCTCCTTCTCCACTGCTCAGCTGTGACGGACAGGTGAGGGCAGGGCTGTTCGCTACAAGATTTTTCCCAGTTCACTTTCAAACCAGTTATTTCTTCAAATAAATTTAAATGTATTCTGATTTTCTGCAATGTGTCTTTTGGATTTTTAATTATTAATAATGTATAATCTGCAAATAGCTTTATTTTATCCTCCTTTATGGTATCTATGCCTTTAATTGAACTAGCCGCCTAGAGTGGTCCTGACCCGACCAGATAGGCGGGATATAAATGAAATAAATAAAAATAAATAAAAATATATTGTTTCTAATTACTTGTGCCAGCACTTCTATTACCATTGTAATCAGAACTGGAGATAAGGGGCAACCTTGTCTCATTCCTCGACCTAGGAATATTGATTCAGTCATTTCATCATTTATTATTATTTTCGCAGAGTTCTGTGAATATAGTGGTTGCATTATTTGTCCAAACTGAGTGCCAAATCCTATCTGTTTAATCAAGATCTTTAATGGATCCCATTCAACTGAATCAAAGGCTTTGAAAATGTCTATGGATACCACTCCTACTTTACATTTAGATTCTTTCACCAGGTGCATTAAATTATGAGAATCTTATAGCACCTTAAAAACGAGTAAGTTTTAGTCAGCATAAGCAGCCCATTTCTCAGATATATATCTTCATGAACATTAGGGTCACCATAAGCTGAAAGAGATTTGATAGCACATAACATATATTCCGGAACAGACCATTTTTCAAATTCTTGGTTCCTATCAGAACGCATCACAAAAACATCTGGTCTCATGCCAACCCTAAACATTACATCGAACATGTTAGAAAGGATGTAATCCCAACAAGAACTTTCGCCAGTGAAAATGCCAGGCAGAGATCCACATACTTTGCCTCTGCTTACTAGCCTGCCATTTGCTGTGGTTGCAACCAACTGGTCCCCTGCAGTAGCAACATAATCCAGGGAAGGAGAGGTAAAACTGCCTAACTTCATGCTGGCTTTACTAACAACCACAAGAAGTCAAGGGCAATGTTAGAAAAACTAGATTAAGATAGGAAATATAAAGAGGGGAAAAAAACAGACTTGGCTGTTCTTCCATATTCTGTACATTCTTCACAGTATAAAGAAGAGAGCACTTGTCTAAGAAGGAGGTGGGTGTAGAGAAAGAGAGAGACTACTGCCAACTGCAACAGGACAAGGGGAACTGTGGAATCCTAGCATGCTCACAGAAGTGAAGCTAGCACCTGAGGAATTATTTCAGATCGTACCATAAAACATGTCTTGCTCTGAAAAAAGAAAAGTTTCAATTATAACACATCAAATTTTATTGAAGGAACAAGAAAAACTCTGTCAAAACCATATATCCATTCTTCTCTTTCCCAGCATGTCATAAATTTACAGTGTTCCCATATTATGTCAGTTTGCACTGTTCTATCCAGAAAATTATATCCAACAAGTAATACTTCTCATGTTAGGCCATTGTAAAAATCACAAAAATGAGAACATCATGCTTTGGCTAACATTACACTTGTGATTACTACCTTTAGGTATGGAACCAACTTCCAGATGTGAAATAGAAATGCAGTGCAAAGTTTGTACTATTATCAGATTAATATGGGAAAAGGACTATGTTCCTTGGATGAAAAATGTACTTTTTACATCTAACAAGTAGCAAAAGTTTACTGTACTCTGGTGGCCAAAATATGTCTAAATTACTCCCAGTAGCAAGAATTTATAAATGAATATAATGCTCCTAGATCTATCATAAATCAATAGCCACATTTCTGCTTCATAATTATGTTTTATATGTCTCCCACTACCAAGGCCACTAATGAATGCTCTAAGTAATTATGTAGACTCTGGAACACATATATACTAATTACATAATGCAAACAGTGAGACTGGGGGCTTGTTCTAATAACAACCTTAAAATATTAGGCTACATAGAAGCGGCAGATGCTTATCCTTGTATCTTTATTGACAGAGCTACCCTTCATCAGAGAAGGCTCTGTGGAATACAGAACATATAGCTCTACAGTAACAGGATAAATGTTCTAGACAGAAAATATTAACAAGCTTACTGAATACTCATTCACAAAAATGAGTATTCGTCAAGCATTTTAGCTAGTTACATTAATATGGTAAAAAAAATCTTACATTTTTAAAAGGCAAAAGCACATGCCTAAAAACTACAGTGAAGGTAACAAAAGACATTAAAATTCTCCCCTCTTCTATTTCTCGGATCTCCTCCAGCTAGTAAACATCTTATCCAACACATGTGGTGAGAGAAAGGTTTATCTCTGGATGTCCCTCAGGAACTGCTCATGGACCAGCCGCAGACATTTTTTAAAAACCAAATCTGCTTTATGTTCACATTAATAACCTCCATGTGTAGTGCTTTTGTGCTGAAATAAAATCTGCTGATTCAGTAACTGGAATATATCTGCTTCTTTATAACTATTGTCTGGAATTTTCTTCTTCTATTATGATCACTAGATTAGAAACCAATCACTTTAATAAACACATCAATAGTGAACTTTGGAATTAACAGTAAGGAACTCTTCACTGCAGTGTTTTGAATTTCTGGTAAAATTCCTTTTGCTATGCAGTGGAAGTACAGAGACTCACAGAAGAGAATAGCTAGAAGTTCCCTCAAATCCACCCTTTTCTCATTAACTGGCACTTATAATTTCAATAACTCACTCTGAAACATTTGCAACAGAAAGTGTAAAAAAAAGCTTATTTACTTTTAAGTTACTTCAAATTACAAAGTTGTGTATGTTGCTTTCTGCACACATACCTAGCAACCAACTGAACAGATCAACAGCAAACTAATAACTGCCACAAACAGACTAAAGGGGAGGGGACACAGCAGAGAGGCGAAGCTCTCTTTGAAATCAAGAGGCAGAAGAAACTGTTAGTTACTGCTAGATAGACAGACAATCACCTGAATACAGAGAAGTCCCTCCCACAGACAGCATGTGAGGTTATAAAGAAAACTCCAACACTCTCTACCATTAATTTCCAAAAATCTTGTAAATTTAACTGGAATGCATAGTAATGACATTGATGTTTATCAACTGTCAATAGGGTTTAATGTCTCTATCTCAGCAAAACTTGGGAGAATAAATTAAGTGTAACCTTCTAGCTTATGATCCATAATTCTGCTTCTAGCAAGATGGAGCCAAAATCCACAAAAATATTTCCACTCCTTTCTTGACAGTGCCTAATAGAGGCTGTTTGATCTCTCTCTCTTGCTCTCTTTTTAAGTCCTACAAAAGCTACAGCTTGTGCATAACCCTGAAATT
Organism: Pogona vitticeps; assembly: GCF_051106095.1. NCBI lineage: Eukaryota > Metazoa > Chordata > Lepidosauria > Squamata > Agamidae > Pogona > Pogona vitticeps. The sequence goes on along the minus strand of NC_135783.1, from coordinate 110,440,275 downwards.
ACATGGGTGTACCAATCACAAATCTCTTAGAGATATGGCTGCACTACAGGAGTTTCATAACCCTGTCATCTCCATTCCACAGTTGGATTTTTGTCACATCTGATTCAACTGGAACTTAATTGAGAGCAGGGATGGAGATTGTTGCCCTAATGACTAAGAATGCACTGAAACCGTGGTTAAAAGTTGTATCTCTTTTAACTAAAACAGTAGTTAAGGCGGTTTGCTCTCCTCTCCAGGCTCTCAGCTTTCAAGGTGGATGCTATTGGAATCTCCTTGCACATATCCTCTATTGGTAGTGTTTAATGCAGTAATCTTAATCACAGTGTCACTATTTACTTGCTATCCTAAACAGGGTAGAATAAAGAAACCATTTCAGGTTAACCACAGTTAAGCATTGTCAATACCAAGACACTGTTAAGTTGTCCTTTCTGTTTAACACCAGGACCACTGCTGTTGGCTTCTGAAGTATAGAAGACCTTCCGTTTAATGAATTAAACACAAAATACCTAGAGGCAAATAATGGCAAATATTAGTTCCTATTCTGATGTTTTGAAAAGGTAAAATAGAAAAAATTTAAAGGAAAGCATAAATAATTCACAGATAGGAAAAGTATTTGCAATCATGTAGCATTATTTATGTATTTGAAATATTGAATGAATGAATAGTTTATTACGGTCAAAGACCAGTAAATATTTGAAATATTTTTACACTGCTTTTCTCCTTTAAAATGACCCAGGATGGCTTAATCATTAAAAGACAATCTTTAAAGCTAAAAACAATAAATACACAAATTACTAAAAAGGAGCAAAAAGAAACCACACTTAAAAAATGGTAAGGGGGGAGACCGACTTCACGCCGCGACAAGACAGCAGGAGGACAGAGCTCTGTCCCCTGGGCTGAATTCTGACCTGTTTGGGACACCTCAGGGTGTCGAAACCACTCCGAAGAGGTGGTGAACTGGGGGGGAAGGCGGTCATCCCCGTTTAATCCAGGAAACTCCTCAATCAGCCAACAGGCAGAAACAAGCAGCTAGGAAGCTTGCTTGCAAGTCATCGGCAGCCGGCAATAAGAGAAACAGCAATCAGCTATTCAACATCGGTGTTATTATCGGGTGAGATATATTTTTACAACTAACTGCTTATGATTACCCCTGGAGAAGACAATTCCTATATATAAAGATTCTATCAATCTCATCATTTGTAGAGCGGCAGAAAATCTGGAGAGAGGGATAGTGGATGCAAAGAAAATAATTTAAAGATTAATGGGACTAACTACTCATTTAAATACATTTAAAATATATTTTAAGAATATTATAATTTGGCATTATAATTCTTAAGAAACTTTTCTCATAAGCTATTATCAGTCAAGCAGACAAATTAACCCTAAAGTGTATCTTTTTAACCTGTACTTTGGGAATCAGTATATTGGGCCAGAGTGAACTTTTTAGAACCACCTCCAGGAGCTTGGAATTTCAGTTTTGGCCAATGCAGAATTGCGGGAACTAGGATACCAGGACATGGATACAAACACTGAATTTAACTGTGAAATTTGGGGGTTTTGAGTCTCGGGTTAAGCCTATTTGGCCAAAGTAGGTCCAATGAAACTGCCCCGGGAGCTGGAAGTGTTTCTGTTTGACTAGCCAGCATAAACCTGTGGGAATTAGGCCATCAGGCCAGAGATATAACCATTGCATTGTACCTTGGTATTTTGGGGGTTTAAATTTTGGTTCAGGTCTATTTGAACTGATTCTGGAGACTTGGAATACAGTGGGGTCTCTACTTAAGAACTTAATCCATATTGGAAGGTGGTTCTCAAGTTGAAAAGTTCTTATGTTGAATCTGCATTTCCCATAGGAATGCATTGAAAACCATTTAATCCGTATCTGCTCTTTTCCGTCCATAGAAACTACAGTGGAACCTCTACTTAAGAACTTAATCCGTTTTGGAATGGTGTTCTTAAGTTGAAACGTTCTTAAGTTGAAGCAAAATTTCCCATAGGAATGGACTGAAAACCAATTAATCGTTCTGGCTGTTTTTTTGTTATGTAGAGGTGTGTTCGTACATTGAAGCATTAGTTCCCATAGGAACTAATGCAAAGCTGGTTAATACGTACCCTACCACTAGGGGGAGAATTTTTTTTTACCCTAAGATGACCTAAGGTTAAAAAAAGAGCAGGAAAGGTTTTTTTTTCCTGTTCTTATCTTGAATTTCTGTTCTCAAGTAGAAGCAAAATTTAGCAAATGGAGCTGTTCTTAAGTTGGATTGTTATTAAGTAGGGACGTTCTTAAGTAGAGACCCCACTGTATCTGTTCGGCTGGCATCAATTTGCCAGGGATCAATTAGGCCACAGATACAATCATCGAACTGGACTGTGATACTTGGGGGTTACGAATCTAGGCTTAAGCCCTTGGGCAGCTGGAACAGAATGGCACAACAAGGACAATTTTGGAACGAAACAAAGTCAACCCTTCAAACAATCCTAGAAATAGTGAGATACCACTACCAAAAGGCAAAATTATTTAACGAATACCTGAAGAAGAATTATAGTCAACAAGAGACAGGGAAAAACGAAAAAAGAAATGAGAGTGTGCCGGATGATGTATGCCAATCAAAAGAGGAGCTGGAGGAAATTAATGGGGAAAACCTAAGAGAAACAACATCAATCTTGGATCTGAGGAGAGTATTAAGGGAAGACAAGGGGAGAAAATCAGCAAAATTGATTTTAAAAAGTCCGGAAGATCAATTGAAGATAGACCAAGTGCATAAAGATCTAGTGGAGATAAATCAGATGCACAAAATGGTTTCAGAGGGCATGAAAGATGGCAGAATGCTTAGAGAGTCAGAAACAAAAAGTGAAAAAAGATAAATAAGAGAGGGAATTACGTAGAAAGATGAAAAGGGGGGAAAATAGGAAGGGGGCCCTTAATGTTGAAAAGCATGTATATATCTAACTTCGAGAATTGTAAAGGAGCATATCTTTTATATTAAAAAGGAGAATTAAATTGAAATAAGGGAGCACTAACCAGGGTAAAGACGTAATATGGTGAGTTTTCTTTTTGGGTAAATTAAACTAGGTATAAGGTTGGGGCATGGATCTGGAACTACTTTTATTAAGTATGTTACTAGAAGATCTTGAGAATATTGTACACTATGAAAGTAATATTATGATAGTAGCCAATATTATATACTAAAGTAAGTACATTAATGGTTTGAATGTTTGAAAGATGTCTGGAATTTGGGGGGGACAATTGGGAAGACATTGAGATGTAAAAAACAAATAACTGTAAGCAGATCATGCAACACAACGTTTGACAAACACAAATTAAATGTAGATAGAGTGAAAAACTAATAAAATGTATTTTTTTAAAAAAATGGTAAGCAAAAGCAATACTAAGAACACATTCAAAGAAATAAGGCACAACAATCCCTTCAGAAACCCCACTTAGGCAATCATTCAGGGAAAGCTTGCCTGAAGAGGCAGGTATTCACCTGCTTGTGGAAGGACAGCAAAGATGGGCCATCCTGGCCTCCTAATTGGATTTGGCATCTCTTCTTTGAGATCAGATTAAAACCTTACTTAACAGCATTGTCACAGTATGCCTTCTATTCAGTCTTAGGACGTAAGGTACTGAACAGATATTTAAAGCATCATCACCCAAAGTTTAATCTCTCATTCAGAGTTTTTACATGTGTCAGTATGCAAATACCACTAGGGGAAAATGCAGGAAATACTAAGGGTTTGAGGTGGACTGATTCAATCTTTTTAACACTGATCACATGATGCAAAGGACAATGCAAATTAGCCCAGTGTCCCCCTCCCCCAAATCCATAGTTTCCCCCCTCTGCTTCTGGGGCTTCTACTTTTTTAAAAAATGAATCCTTTTGCATTGGTTCAAAGATGCGATCAGTTAAACTGCTTCAGAGGATGGGAGGTTATTGATAGTAGAAATCTCTAATGAGGGAGAAAAAATATTACTGGTGAATATATATGCACCAAATGAATCGCAACAAAAAAATTATCATCAATTGAAGAATCAGCTAATACAAAGGCCAGAACAGAAAATGTGTATCATGGGAGATTTTAATTCAATAATTGATAAAGAAAAGGATATGTCAATGGCGAATGGAAATGGGAGGAAGAGAACAAGAAATGTGATACCCAAGGTGTTTTTTTGGAAATGGCAGAAGAATCAAATCTAATCGACATATGGAGAACCAGGTATCCTAAGAGAAGAGACTATACATTTTATTCAAATGGACACAACTCATGGTCGAGAATAGATAACTGTTGGATCTCAGCGGAAATCACACATCAAGTGGAAGAAACTGAAATTCTACCAAATACATATGCAGACCATAACCCAATATCAATGACATTAGGGCAAGAAACAAGAAGAAGGTCTTGGGGATTAAATAGTTACCTATTGAGAGAGGAGACCTTCCTGAATAAAATTTAAAATGTATTAAAATTCTTCTTTCAAATTAACAAATCCCAGGACACATGGATGACAGTGTTATGGGATGCTGCCAAAGCTTATTTCCACGGTTTTGCAATAGAATTTAATGCACAAAGAAAAAAGGTGATAAATAAACAATATCAAACATTAACAACATCCCTAAAAAGAGAGGAAATGGAACTAAAGAAGACTCCGACAGATAAGGACCTGTTAAACAAGATAAATATTCTACACCATAAAATTAACTTACTAGAACAAGAAGAGATGGAGAAAAAATTAAATTTGCCATGCAAATTTTTTTTGAAAATGCAAATAAACCAGGAAGATGGTTAGTACATAGAATTAAAAAAAAGAGAAAACAATGATTACTGCAATACTGGATAAGCAAGGAAAGGAAGTATATAAACAAAAGTAGATCGAAAAAGAAATTCAAAATTTCTATGCAGGACTCTACAAAAAGAGAGAATTGGAACAAGAGAGACAAGTGAATTACCTAAATAAACTTCCAGCATGGAGATTTAATCTCAACAACTGGAGAAATTAAACAAATCAATCACAATGAGTGAGATTGGGGAAGCGTGGAAAAAACAGAAAAGTGGGAAAACCTCCAGCCCAGATGAACTTCCAGATAAAAACTACAAAGCATTTGAAGAAATTATATCCTCACACTTCAAGAAGTTAATTGAAGATATTGAGATTAGAGGTAAAATCCCAAACTCATGGAAAGAGGCATATATATACTTAATACTTAAGGAGGGGACGGGGAAAAATCTAATCAAGAATTATAGACCAATATCTTTCTTAAATGTTGATTATAAGATATTTGCAACCATCTGGGCAACAAGACTAAGGGAGGTACTTGAAGAAATAATACATAAAGATCAAACAGGTTTCATTGCTAAAAGGAAATTATCATCAAACATAAGGACAATAATAGATACTCTGGAATATTATAAAATACATCCAGAAAAGCACATGATGTTAATCTTCTTAGATGCAGAGAAAGCCTTTGATAATGTCAACTGGGAGTTTATGTTGCTACAATTAAAGGAGATGGGAGTGGAGGGAACTTTTCTACAAACATTCAAAGTAATATATAGCAAACAGAAAGCCAGGATTAAAGTTAATGGCAATTTAACTGGAAATACTGTATACACATTGAACAAGGCACAAGACAGGGATGTCCACTATCCCCGTTATTATTTATTTTAACATTGGAAATTCTGAACAGATAAATAAGGGAGAATGAGGGAATTAGAGGACTTAAAATTAGAGGAGGAGAATTTAAGGTGCAAGCATACACGGATGACCTTGCAATAATAGTATTTATTTATTTTTATTTATTTATTTTATTTATATCCCGCCTATCTGGTCGGTTAAGACCACTCTAGGCGGCTAACAGCATAAAATAGTATAAAAAATTTAAATAGAAGAAACATTAGGAGAGGGAGGAAACAATAGGAGAGGGAGAGGAGAAGGCATCAGGAATTGTCTGGAGGGAAGGCCTGCTGAAACATCCATGTTTTTAGTTGATTTTTAAAGATACCCAGCGAGGGTGCCACGCGAATCTCAGGAGGTAGGTTGTTCCAAAGGCGAGGAGCCACCGCCAAGAAGGCCCGATTTCTTGTCTTTACCTTCCGGGCCTCCCTCGGTGTTAGGCTCCTCAGCCTCACCTCCTGGCTCGCACGAGTGACACGGGTAGTACTAGAAAATCCTCTAAAATTTGGACTGGTGGCAGGTCTTAAAATAAATTATCAAAAAACAAAATTTATGACTAAAAACATAAAGAAAGAAGATGTGGATAAATTGGTAAGGAAGACTAACTTTGAGGAGGTAGAGAAGTCCAAATATTTAGGAGTCACCATCACAAAAAAACCAAGTAATTTAATGAAAGAGAATTATCTTACAATATAGAAGGAAATCCAGAAAGATTTGGAAGAATGGAATAAGCTGCAACTTTCTTTGATGGGAAGAATCTCTACAATAAAAATGATGATATTACCAAAATTATTATTTTCATTTCGAATCTTACCAGTTCTATTAAATTATAAATATTTTAAGGACTTGGACAGTTTGACATTGAAATTTATATGGAAGACAAAGAAACCAAGAATAAAACTTAGATTATTGCAAGACCTAAAAGAAAGAGGGGGTTCAGGACTACCGAATTGGCCATTATATTATAAGGCTTTCTTTGTTGAAAGTCCCAAGCCAGGTGTATACAGTGGTGCCTCACATAGCGAGGTTAATCCGTTCCGGATTAACCTTCGCTATAGCGAAACATCGCTGAACGGGACAGGGAAAGCCACTGGAACGCATTAAACATCGTTTAATGTGTTCCAAAAGGCTCCTTTACTCACCGTTCAGCGAAGTTTCCTATGGTCGGCAGCCATTTTCGCGCCCTCGGTAAGCGAGGGGAGGGCGCGAAAACGCTGCGTGCGGCCATTTTGGGGCTTCCGGCGGCCATTTTGTCTGCCGAACAGCTGATCGTCGGGGCTTCGATTTGCGAAGATCGGTAAGCGAAACGCTTACCGATCTTCGCAATGCGAGTTTCGCCCTATCTAAAAGTCGTTGAGCGATCGCATTAGCGATCCCAAAAAAGGGATCGCTATGCGATTTCGTCGTTGTACGATGCGCTCGTTAAGCGAGGCACCACTGTATATATAATTTTTTAAAAAGAAAATGTGAATGATTCAATATTTAATGTGTGGCTTTGTGTTATGCTCAGCTCCTGAAGAAGGGTTTGCCAAAACGCATTGAGCCAGAGCTTTTTAACGGCTCATTTAAAGAAATTCAGAATAAAGAGCTTGTTTCTACTTTCTACACCCTGTAAACCTAAGACTGCAAACCACGATTTGATGCTGGTTCGTAGATAAGCCCAAACAGTAGTTTTCAAAATCAGCTGTAGCAATTTTGTCACAAGCCAGAAAGGAAGGGAATTGTCACATACAATAGAAAGATAGATGGAGAAAGCAGGACAACCAGACCTTAAGGTTCATTCCAAACTTGTTCACACTGGGCTAAATCTAATTCAGCAGATCCACTAAATCAATGGGGCTATATTACTATTGAATTAACAAGATTGCTCTAATTGAAAGAAAGAACTGAATTTATTGTATAATGTCAAACTATATTCAAACATAGTATATCTTGACTTCAGCAAAGCTTTTGACAAAGTGCCCTAAAGCTACTGTGCTTCCCTGAAACTAAGACAAGGTCTTATATTAATTTTTGCTCCAAAAATTCATTAGGGCTTATTTTCAGGGGATGTTTTATTTTTTTCATGTACAACAATCTATGTTTATTCAAATACAGTCATGTTGTCTTCTTCTGGTTGCTGCACAATGGTGGAGGGCAGGCTTTCACTTAACTAGGGCTTATTTTGGGGGTAGGGCTTATATTACAAGCATCCTGAAAATCATACTAGGGCTTATTTTCAGGTTAAGTCTTATTTTCAGGGAAACAGGGTAACTAGGTGTGGGCTGGACATAACAACTGTCAGGTGGATACACAGTTAGCTACATAATCATACTTAGAGGGTGCTGATTAATGGGTCCTTCTCAAACTGGGTGGAGGTAACAAGTGGGGCAACTCAGGGCTCAATCCTGAGCCCAGTGCTATTCAATATTGGGATACAGGGAATGCTAATCAGATTTGTTAATGACACAAAATTGGGAGGAAGATAGAAACAAAATTCAGAATGATCTTGATAGGCTGAAGCACTGGACTGAAAACAACAGAACGAAATTCATCAGGAATAAGTGCAAAGTACTGCACTTTGGAAAAAGAAGCCAAACACATAGTTACAAGATGGGTGGTACTGTATTTTTCCGTGTATAAGATACCCCCATGTATAAGACGTCCCCCACTTTTCCAACCCAAAATTTCTTTGTTCACAAGAAAGTGGAGGGGGATGGCAGGGATCAAAGCACTTTGATTCCTGCTTTCCCCCTCCGCTTTCTATGAAAAAAGTGGAGAAGGAAAGCAGCAATCTCCCCCTCCTTACTTCTGTGTAATTTTAATCTAAATATTTTAGAGAAAAGTATCATCTTATACACGGAAAAATACGTATTCCTGCACTGAGCAGGAGGTTGGCCTCAGTGGCCTTACAAGCCCCCTTCCAACTTCATGATTCTATTATTATATGAAACCATGGTTTGAATTTACAAGGGAATGCAGCCAACATATTCATACATTTGAACCTCAGACCTAAATTCCATACTATAAACATTGTACTGAAATGAACAGAGTGTCCCATCTTTTAATCTTTTTCTGTCTGACACCCCTTCTAGTCCTGTTAACAGATTTTGAAGGCAGACACAAAACAGGCCGTGTATAAACCAACATCTCCAAGGAAAACAGAAGTGACATCACTTCAACAGCATTTTATTAAAATGGTATCATCGTGCTTTCCTTTTACTGTCATTAAGGAAACAAAAATTAACCTTAGATACATTCTGTTTTTAAAAACTACTGATGGTCAGACTTTCTGCCTCTTTTAATCTGACTGCCTTAACTTAGTCAACATATGTAAAATTTAGGTTTGCTCTGAAAAACAGGCATGTTATAAAGAGGTTAAGAAACTTAGGTCCTATTCTGAGAACTTTCAGTTTACATATTAACATTCAGTCTAGACCTGGGATTGTCAGACTGTAAGCCTTCACAGAGCTGGAAAAAAAAACTCTGACCATGCCTCCTTTCAAGTTCAACCTAGGGCTGAAGGGTTACTTTTAGGTGAACAGATTCATGGAACAGATTCAGCTCTGTGCAAACATGATGAAGGTAGATCTTTTTATCTTTCATATGAGCAAATTATAACATATGAAAATCAACTTTAAAAATGATAAGATTGGAAGCAATTAGACAAAACTTAGAGGAAGTTTGTCTCATGCCTGTTCTCAGCATAGTATCATCAACAGTTCTCGCAGTACTGTACATACTTCTTTTCTCTAACTATTTCATTACCACCTTCTCTACCAATTTTCTTAATCAACTCTATCTCTCAGTATCTGATCTCTCTCTCTCTATCTGGATCTCAACCCAATCTCTATCTGACTCCTCCTTCTCCTGCCAAGCCTCATGTAGCTGCTGACTCCGCCTCTCCAGTCTTCTCATAGGCTCATACAACTCAGCTCATGACTATGAATGTCATGAATGACGTGAGAGGATCGTCACTGATACTATATAATTAAAAAAATGCTTATGTGTCTGACTGAAAATTAGTACAGTAAATGCAATCTCATCAGATTTCTGATACGTTTTCGGCAAAATCTCTCTGGACATCATCAACACCTCCCATTTCCAAAGGATTGGCAGAGTTCTCAAGACCTTTAGAATCATTATACTTTCCCACTCGCGTTATCATTATTCACTGATTATTGGCCTTTTCTGCATAAGAGTTCCAATCTTGTGCAACACAAAAGCTTCCATTTTGACAGACACTGCTGTAATATGCTATTTTATATTTTCATAGCTTAAATGTCTATTTTTTCTTCCTGAACAGCAGAAGAGGTAAATAATTTCCTAATTTTGACACACCTGATGTCTAATAAAATTGATTTTTTTGAGATGCATCATACAAATGATTTCTACAGATAAAATATGGACCACAACATTCAACAAACATCTTCCTCTTGGAATGATGTGTAAAAGCTCTGAATTAATTACCGTGTACAGCAAAACATTTTTCATGGGAAGCACCAGGTAGTATTACATTTCATTTTCATTATTCTAGTTTTAAAAGGTATCCAAATCCTCTTAGCTTCATGGGAGGATCTACAGATTTTACCAGCACATACAGCAAAGTAATCTACCTCCAGCTATGAGGAATCTCTATCAAATACAGTGGCTGAAATCCTGCTGCACAGTTTTGCAAATGACATAACTTTTGGAAGTGAACTGCCTTAAGTTGAGAAATCTCTGTACAGTATTAGACATTATCTGTTGCATACTAACGTCTACAGAAACAATGTCTGCGGAGATTTCTTAATATATAGCAGTTAGTGTCTAAAAGTTACACCATAACAAAACTGCACTGCAGTATTTAAGCCAGTGTGACTTACTTCCAAGTAAACTTGTGTAGTATGGTGCCACTGCACAATGCATTTCTGTCTGCTACATTCATTCTGTTCCTCCATTCCACATATACTCCATGCAGACTTCAGGACTTCAACCTCAAATCAGCCTTTTTCCCCCCTTTGACACATTCTGATTTCTATATCTTACCTGATGAATAGTTCTGGATATCTTGAAAGGCTGCTGTAATTAGGGGCATACTTCATTTATCATAAAGGTATTGCCTGACAGTGGATTTTGGAAACATTTGTAAAGATATCTCTTTTTCCTCTACCCACCTATTATGCCCCATTATGATATTTAATTTTATGTAAGTAACTTTCCCAAACGATATCTCAAAGTGCATTATGAAGTCATAACAGACTGTTCACTCCAACCTGCCCCCATATTAGAATATCAAACTAGTTCAACATGCTCTTTCTTTAGTGAAATCACACCACCTCCCACTCCATATATTTTTTCAACCACTACTACTGCCTTTCATATTTGCTCTGTTTGCAGACTTACCCGCCAAGTATGACCATTCATATCCAGTGAACAGGTGAAGCTAAGACCACAACAGAGAAAGCTGTCCAGCAGGTAGCAGATGATAGACAGAAAAGGCACCCTGCTTCTAAATCAGTGTCTGTTAAATAACCTCCCCTCTGCTCTGACTCTGAGAAGACTGTGGTACCACTGGATCACGAGAGATGCATCATCTGATGCTGTTGAAAAAGACTGATTTTCTTGCCAACATAGTAGATCTGACCTGAGCTGAGCTGTCCCTCACCATGAGCATATCACGTTATGATCACAGGGGCCCTAAAAAGAAGCAGGAGGCTGGGTGGACCGCCCATGGGGTGAGGAGGGGTTGCTAAGGTTGTCTGGCATAACTAATATTTTAACTGGCCCCCACCGCTATCCCTTCCGCAACCCTTTCACTCTTCCACTGCAATTTTAACCCGTGATCAAGCAGGGCCGGGAAAAGTTTCAGCGGCAAACTTCGGCGTTACAACTTCTGCTAAGCTCCACAGGAAAAGCCGGCCGGGCCGCTTCACTTCTAACCGGCTAGCAAGCCGATTACGTGTCTTGTGTGTGGCTGCATTCCCATGGATATCTACGTCTCGCTCCCAGTGTTTTGCCCGGACCTAAACACACACGTCCAATGTCGTGTCTGAAAAACGGCGGGACGAGTTCGGGGATAAAACAGGACGCCCTTGCCGAGAAACCCTTCCCAAGGAATTCCGAGTTTCCGTCGCCTCAGAGGGCGGAGGTGGCGGCGGCCCGGACAGGCCCTTTGGGCTGTCAAGTTCGTGGGTGGCTTTGCCCTCCCACTTTCTTCCCCGGCCGCTGACAGGGAAGGCGAGGCCTGGGGCGGAGCTAAGGCAGAAAAAGGCCACCCGGCTCCGTTTCAGACGGAGAACGCCGGGGGGGGGGGAAGGGGGAGGAGAGGGAGAGGGGGAGAGAGAGAGAGAGATGCCTGCTTGTTGCCAAAACCCAAAAGCGCGCTTGCCTCAGAAGTCCGTCCTGAAGAACCGAAAGAGAGCTCATTTCCTAATTGAGGAAAGAGGGGCAGGCTGAGGGATAATAATAATTTAATAATTATAATAATATATTGTTTTAATGTGTTTTAATTTTTGTAAGCCGCCCCAGTAGACCTTGTCTAGAGGGGCGGGGTAGAAATTGAATAAATAAATAAATAAAATAAATAAATAGTTAAAGGGTGCGAGCCGTTGACCCGCCAGCCTCGAGGGAGTGCTTGCCTGGCCCCTCAGCCGCCGCCCCCCACGCCGCCCGCCCAACCAGGGTTTCCCCTCGTTCCCTCCCGCTGGCTCCACCACCGACCCACCCACCCACCGGGCTCACCTTATTGAGGGATGGGTAGCGCATCACGTCGTAGCCCCTCTTCATGGTGTGGAGGGGCAGCGAGGGGGTCTCGTTCCCGCCATGAGGGGGTCGCCTACTAGCAGTGCCTTCCATGGCTCCGGGAGGTCAAACGCCGGTTGGAGTCGGGGCTCGAGTCCGTTGATGACGCCTGTGGGGTGTTCGTTGTTGTGGCTCCTGCTGCCGCTGCCTCTTCAGAGGCCACTGTGGGGAGGAAGAGGAGGAGGAGGAGGAAGGAGAAGCGTCTTGACAAGTCACCTCCTCGCCCGGGTCAAAAGGGCGCGGGAGCCGTTGAGTCTTTCCGGGGAAGGCGTCGGAGCAGGGATAGGAGGGTGGTGGTGGTATTTCTGACAGGTTGGTCAAGCCAGCCTCCGAGCCCGTACACACGATCATATTACCACACGCATCAGACTGAAGCCTTATAGTGAACGGCTCCTCACCCGTTTAAGCAGGGCAGGACAAGACACATTCACTTTGACCCCGTTTAGACTTTCACAGGATCAAGTGCCCTGAGACTATTTCGGCTCCGGCGAGATAAACGGGATTTGTATTTGGATGCTGCCAGATAAGAAATGTCTTGTATACTGGGGTGGGAGGCAGGCATGCCAAGGAGAAATGCAGGCTATGCATTGCATGTAGATGTTCCCAGTTCAATCCGGAGCAACCTGCAGGAAGCACCATCCTGTGCTGCTCCGTATCTGCAAAGTACTCTCTCCTTCATTCACCAAAATGAAGGGTGCCGCCACCACGGTTTTAGGAATAGCGGGGGGAAAAAAGAATTGCAAGGAACCTTGAACAGCTGGTAGAAACGGATGATTATGTGAGACTTTGAAGTGGGAATATTGGTGCGACAGCCATAAACAACTGTTTGGCCTTGGGGATATTATTTGTGGGTTTTAAAAAAAAATAGGAGAAGGACAAACGCAATAACTAGGATTACCTCACCTTTTTTTAACTGACAAAAGTGTTGTAGGATGGCAGGGATAAACTAAACAATCACAGTATCCCTCATCTACTTGCAGTTGAATTGCTGTATTTTATAGAGCTCAGCAAAAAACGGGGAAAATAACAGGAAAGCCAAAGGGGAAATGTATTTGTTGTTGTCCAGGGTGTTTTTGCCCTGATTGTCCTCTGTCATGGAAATAAAATTTAAAAACAACCGTGAGTGTGCTGCCTCTTCAACTTCCTATATTGGGGGAGGCAGCCCATTTTATTTTAACTTTTAATATTGCTTGTAAAGGTAGAAGTCTTCCATCAGGAAAAAAAGGCTGGAACAGATTTGAAAAGAATTAGGATTGCCACCTTTCTCACCAGTCCATGCCTTTAACAGCAGACTAACAGGCAAACAATAAACCAATTCAGCTTGTCCTGGCCTTGAGATTAAAGGGTAAAAATGAAGTACATTTTAAATTGCTTCACATAGAAATTTTGACCCACTTCAGGTAATGCACATTGCCACCAAACACAAGTTATACTTCTGTAGATTTAAATGACACCACACCAGCAGGTTGGAAGCAGATAGTCTGCAATCAGATTCAGATACAATCCTTTAGGTGTTTTTCTAGTTCCTTTCCTCCACTGTTTCCTTCTTTGCAATAAAAAATGAAAAGGTGGCCGGTGGTGGGGAGACTCTTTTCTTCATATTTATTTTTAAAATAAATATTACTGAGATCAGAAAAATATTGCAAAAGGGGAAAGCTGGAGTAGTCTCTTGTTTCAGGTAGTGCCACTTCTGCAGCGCCACAATCCGTTGCTTGGACCAGTGAGATCAGTTCTATGTGTAGTGGGGCTTGCACAGAAAATACCCTCTGGTTCAAGCAGTAACAAGGGGAAAGATTTCTTGTGCCCTCTGACAAAAGAGTTTCATGATTTCACACCACCTCTGCTGTGCTGCTCATATGGTATTACCTAAGAGGTTATCAACTGATAGCCTAACTAGGTATTGCTGGGTGGGGCAAAATACTTGGAGCGGATTAAGTTCAAAGGTATAATGGATATATTACTTCACTGGAGTTACCATGTCTAATTTGATAAGAGAGTACAACTCAGTTCATATAGGTGCGTGCATTTGCCATTTTGAGTTCAATTGTGTCATTCTATTACTGTATTTCATTAACTAGTTGCCACTTCCCATAAAGCTAGATAGCCAACTGCTTGCATAGGCAATACTCAAAGAAAATGCTTCACACACCTAAATCAGTGTCATGTGGTTGGCCCTATCAGGTCTGTTTCTCTGCCTTTAGTGCAGAATTAAGTATTTTACAGCTACCCACTGCATTCTATTTCCTTTTACACACACAAAAATGATTTACTTTTTACATGTCAGGCAATTGTTAATGTTGCCAGAACACAGAAACAAAAATCGAAAACCCTCATAATAAACATTTAGTAACACAATTCAACCATAATATTGAGTCGTACTCAATCTCAGGATTAGACCACTGTAACGCTCTCTATGTGGGGCTGCCTTTGAGGCTGATGCGAAAACTTCAAGTGGTGCAGAATGCAGCGGCCAGACTCCTTACTGGAGTGAGAATACACCAACATACTGTATTTCTCCTGTTCTGTCCATGCTGCACTGGCTGCCCATCCATTTCCGCATTGAATTCAAAGTTCTAATGCTTACCTATAAGGCCCTAAACGGTTTAGGACCTCGACACTTGGCGGAGTGCCTGCTCCCACCAAGATCTACTCGGATCACCCGCACGAGTCAGGAGGTGAGGTTGAGGAGCCTGACACGGAAGGAGGCCCGGAGGGAAAAGACTCGAAACCGGGCCTTCTCGGTGGTGGCTCCTCGCCTTTGGAACAACCTTCCTCCGGAGATTCGCGAGGCCCCTACGCTGGGTACTTTCAAATGCCAGCTGAAAACATGGATGTACATCCAGGCCTTCCCTCCTGTCAACTACTGGTTTCTTTTGCTTTGCTATTTATTATTTATTTATTCCTGCACTATTTGTTATTGTTGTATGCTAATGTTTTTATGTTTTTTAATTGTTTTGATATACTGTAAGCCACCCAGAGTGGTAGAATATACCAGATGGGCGGGATATAAATCGAACAAATAAAATAAATAAATAAATAAATAAATAAATAAATAAATATGCATATTTGGCATACTCATTTAGTTGCACACAATGCATGGCTTCACTTGTTTTTCCTTTTCTCTGATCCCCCACTTTGTCCTCCTAGTCTCCTCAAGTCTCAAGACTTTCTGTACTTCCTTTACTGTGGACATATTGTTGTAAATCATGCAGAGTGGCCTTGGCTAGTATATAAATCAAATAAATAAAATAAAAATAATAAGATATCATCTGCATATTTTAATTATTGATTTTCTTTATCAAATATTCAGTTCTCCTTTATCTAAATCCTGTTTTCTGTGTATGTTTTGTATATCATGAACAGATAGTGAGATATTGCCTTTGCCAATAACAAAACATTATTTGATACGCTGCAGTAGCCAAGTTATATCTGCAATATGATCTTAGGTGCCACTTTCTGTTCTGAATCCAGCATGAATATCTGGCATTTCTTGTTCCATCGATCATAAACATTTTCAAAAATTTTAAAGATCGCTTTGCTTACATGGGATTTAAATGCAATAGATACAATGTGTGACCTCTCCTTTCTTTGGCAGTAGAATGTACATTTAACATTTTCAGTCTATGGGCCATCCCTCTCTTGGATGTACACTTCAACATGGTAAGAGGATTTGAATGTGTCAGGGAAGCTGAGAGCAATGCCACCAGAAGGCTGAACTCTGTTACATCTCTAAACCCCTAGCAGGGTCACCAAAAGCAGAATGGTCAAAGTTCAAACAGAAGACTAAGATGTGTTCATCCTCTCTTGGAGTTAACAGTCACATCACCCTAAGAGAACTGATAGTTCCAATGGGGTTGATGGCAGAGAGAAAATATATCAGTACCATGGTGTAGCCAGCCATAATGATTCAAATAGAAGAAAATGAATTGGTAACATAAAAACACATTGACACATTTACCACAACATATATACCACCTGACTGCAATTTGGTACAACAGAAGTATGGAAAGTATCATTAGAAGTATAGAACATTTGCCTCGTGTGACCACACCCTAACTTTTTAAAAGTATTTCATTTTTATTTATAAAAAATATTCAAACTATGTTAGAAGTTTGCTGGATATGCATTGTGTAGAAAATTGAATGGAAATTCTTTCCATTATGGAACTTCTGATCACAAAATGAAATGTATCAACAGATTTAGGATGGATAAGAGAAAGTTTTTTTGACACAACAAAAAATAGGTCTGTGTAAATGTTCTCTACAAAATATAGGGATTATTCCTGGCTTACCCAGCTTTATAAGGAGATGAGACATTAAAAGTGAACAATTATCTCTCAGATTAAACATTGTTATATACGGTTGTGACTGTTCTTATATACCTATTTATACAAGGCAAGCTCTTTTATATAGAGACTAGTCAAAAAGACAGGTTTCAATTTTTATCTTCTTAGGTGGGTTCCCTCCACCCAACGTTTTACTGTATGTAAGTGGTTTATGAGGAAATTTAGACTTCATAATGCATTTGACTGTTACACAATTAGGTGAGACCCCATAAACCTTTCACTTCACAGGAAACCGGCTTCACATTAAGAGTAAATTACACAGTACTGTGCAGCTCTCCTGGTGGACATATGTTTTTATTGCTGTTATATAATACAATAGAATTGACACAGCAGGATTAATAATTTAAATGCCAGTTCTTCATATGAAGGCTATTCAGGCAAATTTCTGAATATGGTAAGAATCCAGATGAATACAAAGGAAGCTACAGTTCTCTCGCCTTATAAAAGTATATGTGTAGGACTGAGTGATGCCATCTGAAAATATTACTATAAAAAGGATGAGAAGACATTTTATGTTACAGCATTTTACTTTATTATATTGGAAAATTAAAGTCTGTCTAGCATGCTGATGCAGGGAAGGCTTGTTAATATTTGCACAAACTGCACAGCTACTCAGTGGGGTCTGCTGCCTTTGATTTCCATGGCTCAAAGCATGGAGCACTTTAATCTTTTTAGGTCAAGAGGCAAGAGTTCTACATACAAGGTAGAATGAGCTAAAGGAGCCTTCCCCAATGGATGTGCAACTCTCTGGCATTAAAATTCCTAGAATGTGTTTCCATTAAGCATACTGGCTGGGTCTGATAGGAATTCTAGTCCAAAACATCTGGAAGACTGTCTTAAGGAAGGGTGATCAGATCTGTATAATTGGTAAGGATGCTGTGAAGGAGGTCCGAAGGAGAGTGTGCCGTTTCACAAGACAGAGGGTGTAGTGGGAGGATCGGAACAGGAGATTATTGGTGTAGAGTCGGACTCAAGGGAAAACATGACTAAGGAAGAAGAGAGAGAGGGAGTCGAAAGAAAGGGGAAGGTGGAAATATGTCTGGTAGAGGAGAGCGGGAGTCGGAAGGGGAGGAGCAAGAACTGTCAGTTTGGGAGGAGAGTATAAGTAGTCAAGGCGAGTGGCGGTTTGGGGTGTAATTGGACATGTGGAGGCGCAAAAGAAATGTGGAGAGACTGCAAGAGTATGAGGGAGTGAAAACCCAGGAGTTGTTGAGGGTCTTTCCAAACCTGAAGCTAGGGGGTTTTCTTCCGGATCCCCCACTTATAGAATCAGGAGAAGTGAAATATGAAACCTTACAGTGGTCGGTGATCGTGTTCCACAAGAGAAAAGGGAGAGGATGACATGTGATAAGACCAGATTCAAGATTTAATAGTCCTCCACCTGAAGGGGATTGGGCCCAGCACCCATGCTGCGGCACCATTTGCGCAGTGAGGAGTGCACCCCTCCTGAAACCCACCGACGTGGAGAAGTTTGGTGCAGCACCCCTGAGAGTTTAACTGACTTTGGGCAGGAGTTCGCAACAGACAGTTATGGCCTATTGCCTGAGTTAAGTTGCTTTGACCCAATTATGAACAGTGTTGATCCTTCTATGAGCAATAAAGACAAAAATGTTAAAGTTAAGAAGACGTCTTCTGTGATATGTCCTGCGCAAAATGAGGAGCTGTCAAAATTTGAAACCGAACCTGATCACAGATGCTTATAGCTGTCTACAGCTTCCTGACTTCTTTCACTTAAGGCCAGGCTGGAAAAGACTAGCTGGCCATCAGTGGTGGGATCCTTCTGCTTTGCGCACTGGCCCTTCCAGCCTCATAGTCTAGAGGGAGAGGGGCTGGCTTTGCTTCCTGTACGTCTGGCAGACCATCAGCTGCTGATTACCAGGAGGGGGAGAAGTTTTCAGCCCCCTCCACCCTGCCCCCCATTCAAGGCACTAGCAAGCCAATTAAGCCTTCCTTGGCATCCATACCAGACAGCCAGGCCACCCTTCCCTCAACTGCGGTTCCATCCCAGGAATATGTTGCTGTTGCCACCACCACCACCACCACCACACCACCATCCCTCCTTCCACCCTAGCATGCTGGATTTGTTCCAGCATAGCTGACAAGAACAAGCAGTTACATTTGCTCACAAGTGTGGCACAGAGGGAGGTTTCGCTTCCCTCTGTGCCCAATTTCCCTCTGACTTCAAGGGCACTGATCTGTTCCAAGGGTTCAAGCTTTAAGGCTCAGCTTCGGCTCATCCTGAGCCCAACCCTCCCCCCACCTTGCCTTTCTATGGAAACATGTCAAGTGAAGTTTACCTATTTATTAACATACTTGCAGCAAAAAAAAAGTTTACAAAATTGTACCAGTACAGTTGTGCAGCAGTAATGGCGTCCACCAGTGATTTGACTTTGGAAAAGAATCAGTAGGGTTGTGTATGGATCTTATACCACTACAGAATATATTGATATGCCATTGGAACAACAAGAAACCAGAACCAGCAAGTAAGAAATAAACAACAGTTACACCATTGGCCTGGTAAATTCTTTGATAATAGCCCTGCATCATGTGACCAGAAATTTCTACAATGATCTAACAGAGGTATAACTAGGGAACATTTGCCTCGTTTGATCACACTCCTATCTGGAAGTTTCTTAATGGCACTTGTTTCAACCCAGGGTAACCATGATATCTTTTTCATTATGGTATCATAGATCAACTTACAGTCAATACATGACAATACATGACAATACATGACAATACAATGTTAGAAATCAAAACAGATATGATGTCAATAAACAATATCCCGAAATATCCTCTAATGGTGCTGCATTAAACTGTCATATGGCATAGAATTATGAGAACATAGGATAGGATGGTCCCGAGAATGGAGATTGCTAACCTAATAAAGATAAGGCAGTCACACACAATTTATTTATTAGTGACAGTTGTATCTTGACTTTCTTCCCAGTGTACTCAAGGCAGAATACATGTTTTCCCCCCACTTTATCGTCACAACTACCTTGTAAGAGGGACGTGGTGGCACTGCAGGTTAAATCGCAAAGCCTCTGGGCTGCAAGGTCGGAAGACCAACAGTCGTAAGATCGAATCCACACAACAGAGTGAGCTCCCATCGCTTGTCCCAGCTCCTGCCAACCTAGCAGTTCGAAAGCATGTAAATGTGAGTAGATAAATAGGTATCACCATGGTGGGAAGGAAATGGCATTCCGTGTCTAGTTGCACTGGCCATGTGATCACGGAAACTGTCTATGGACAAACGCTGGCTCTAAGGCTTGGAAAAGGGAATGAGCACCACGCCCTAGAGTTGGACATGACTGGACAATTTGTCAAGGGGAACCTTTTACCTTACTTATAAGACAGGCCAGGTCAAAGGTCACCCAGTGAATTTCATGGCTGAGGGGAAACCAGATCCTGTCCCAAGCCCTACTCTGTGTTTTAACCACCATGAAAATGACTAGCACTGCTTTTGCTACCATACACTTAGATTACTTTGCAAATTCATGCACATCTGAATTTTTTTAGTTGTCTTGTGTCATAAGATTACATTTGGCAATCATGATTGATGTGCCAAAATGTCAAGTACAGGAAATTGTTATAGCTATATCTTATCTTCTGCAAGTTGTTGAAAGCTTTTGTGGCAAGGAAGACAGATGTTCCATACACTTGTTCCTACACTTTAGGAAAATTTCATTTCCTAGCACTTAAACCAGACTTCTCCAGTAACTACTAGAGATGGGAGTATTCGTATACAAATACGAATACCCCTGCACAGCTGGACTTAACTGTCCGGCGGTGGCAGCAGCCCCTCTCTTCCTCCCAATCTCTCCCAGAGACCTACTTGGCTAGCAACTCAGCAGCCTTGTAGAGAGACTCATCCTCCCTCCCATTGCCAGGAATGGGTAGTTGAGTGGGGCTCTGGGAACGATTGGAAGGAAGAGAGGGGCCGCTGCCACTGCTGAACGCATGAGTAGACAGTCCAGCCCCAGGGGTCAGACCCTCATTAAATCCAGCTGTGTGGGGGTATTTGCATACAAATACGAATACCCCCATCTCCAGTAACTACATATAATGTTCCAGGAAGATTTAATTATGACTCTTTTCTAATTTGTCCTTTCCCACAAAGAAAAATTTGGCTATTCCATGCAATTTTGACCTATGTATTTTTAAGGCTGTAGGTTCCTGAATGAGTTTCCTGGACAGCCATATGTTGTAGAATAGACCTTCCTTTAAGTGCCTTAGCTTTCAGAGGTAACAGCACTGTCAAGTCACACCCAACAGTTCCAAGTGTTCTGTATCACCATTAACAGGGACTCTAGAAATTATTGTGAAGCTCATAATAGAGCCTTACCAACCAATTATACAGCAGGTCTTTTTCAAAAGTAACATCCTCCTATTCCTTTACTTACCATATTAAGAGTGGCTGAAATCCTGTTGCCATAAGTTATGCCATGTAAGGCTGATGACATTATCATCAGTGGCAAATTTTCAGGAATAAAACATTTCTGATCCTTCCCCAAAGGTCCCAAGGTTCCCTGGAGATCCCCTTCGCCATGGGGGAGCTGTTTGGGGCCATGGGAGAAGGGGGGATGTCTTTAATTTCTAAAAATCACTGCAACCAGGAAACTGATCCCACCAGCGGTGATTTTCAGGAATTACAATAGCCCAGCCCATCCTGAAGCTTTCAACACCTTCCCCTGGCAAAAGGGATCCCAACAGAATCTTTGAACCTTTTGGTGGGCGGCCGGGGTGGGGTGGGGGGGAAGAAACATACATATTTAATTTTCAAAAAACTACAGCAGCTGGAGACCTCAGCAGCCTTATGTGCACAGGGTAACCTGCAGGATTTCAGCCAATATGACATAAGCATTTTTTTTCTCAGCATTAACAAAATGGAGAAAGGAGATTGATCTTCTTGGAGCTGCCTGTGATCAGGCAGGAAAAAACAACAACCCAAAAATGGCATAACCTGGATTTCTCAGACTGATAGATGTCATGTCATGTTTGCAGTACACCTGTTACTTCTTATTTGAAAAGGCTGGGTAAAGAGAGATACTTTAAAGAATACAACAATAATTTTACATCACCACTTCTCATTAAACATTTCCAGAAAGGCAGCAGATAGATGTTTCAAGGGTTAAATTAGAAGTGGCTCTTTTAGGAGAAAAATATGTTTATCTTTCATCACTCAAATGCAGGATGTTTGCAGCCCAAGGCCTTTGTCTAAAATGAATTGTGCTAAATGCCTTCTATCATTCTCAGTTGATCTCATTACATGAATAAAACCAAAACTGTATACTTACTAAAATATAAACTCTGAGAATGAAGCAAATCAATCACTGAAAAATATACTGGAAATACATAATTAGCATTTGTTTATATAAATAATGTAAAATGAAAATAAATTAAAAAACTTCAATGGGACATAAGACCACATACATATTCTTTGCCTGTTTTGATAATTTTTAAAATCTTAAATATTATTTTTTTTAAAGGGTTCATTTAGGTTTACTTTCAAGGTGGGTGATCTTAGAGATAGAGATTTAAGATGAAATCTGGTGTCTTCTGCATGGACTTTCACCTGCATGGTCTTTCTCTCCCCTGCCCAGCACTTGCAGTCCTCAAAAAGCTGCAGGGACAATCCCCCCTCCCATTCTACTGATGTTAAAGGAGTGGGGATGTTTAAATAGACACAACAATCCTTAGCTTTATCCAGTGTCTTTATATTTAGTTTGTGTCACACTTGGTTTTTGTATAAATTGGATCGAGATATGATCACATTTTCATAGCAAACTGAAAGTCATTCTTATGCCATCCAGAGCCTGATCAGTCAAGATTTTGACCCCCTTTCCTGTCAAACAACTAGGCTAGTTCATCTTGTTCATCTTGTTTTGAAGTTCCAGTTCGTAGCTACCTTTTGTTAGAGCCAGATGACTTAGGAAAAAAATATGGCCTGGCCTACTTCTCTGTCAATATAATTCCTATGTAGATTACAGAACAAAGTTTAAATTAGACCTTTGCTTCAGTATATATATATCTTATTACTTCTTTTTCCAATCCATATTTAATTGTTAAATTGTAAACAGTAGAAATTAATTACACCATGGCCATTTACTAGTTTCCTGTGAGGTTTCCAGAGGTTGTGAACTAACTACTACTCCCATTATGCCTCATCATTACATAGGTTAACTGGGGCTAATGGGAGTTGGGGTTCTATATCATCTGGAGGCCCACAGGTTCCCCAGCCCTGCCTTAGAGTTGCCTTGAACCAGTAGTGCCAGCCTTTAACACACAGGCAAATTCATTATTTGACACCTTAATTTTCTGTGCAAAAGTTCAGTATCTGGTTGTTCTGGTTCAATTTTTGATGCAGATGAAATTTGTTTGCTGATGTGTAAAACAAATGAGCACTCACTGGGAAATATCTTTCCCAATAATTGTTTTCAAGTTACTTTTGACTTAACAGCAATCCTTTTGAGAGTTTACTAGTTACAGAGTTGTGATTGCGTTCTTCTTCTGTCACGAGCGATCCCCAAGTTTGCGCGGGAAAGAGAGCCAGAGGCTGGTTTAAAACTTTTACAGTGTCTCTTTTATTCTTTAACACATTTAACTCTACAGCTTCAAAATCTCTGGCTCCACAGCCAGATAACTAACTCACTGATCTATCCAGGCAGCTCTAATTTATCTAATACATCTATACAAATTGGTAACTCTTTATGGTCTTCTTTCATATTTCTTTTCCTTTTTTCCTGTAAGGCTTCCTGTTCGTAGTATGCACTGTAGTTCTAGAGTTGGAATTGTTTATTCTGCTGAGCCCCTTGTTCCAGAATTTGCAGCTCACAAAACAAGATTATCATTTCCTTTACTTCTTTTTCTTGGTGAATATCCACCTGAAATGCTTAGTCAGTGGGATATAAATATCAGGCTTGTTCTGCTACACAGATAAGACAGAGGGGAATTTTACCTAGATTGCTTCATTTGGGTCTCATAATACTTTCCAAGAAATTCAGGCATACTGAATAAATATGCAAGCTGCAGAGGATCTAGCAATACAAAGATCAAGGTGAAAAGAGTCTAAAAGAATAAGCAGACTTAACAGAGAAACTGCAAGAAAGCAGAAGGAAGGATCCCCATCTGCTATGCACCAGTTGAAACTTGAAACCTATCATGGTGAAGGTTGACAAATGTAGAATAAAGGTTAATGGAATAATTAATTATGACATTGTGGAGGATCTCAAGCATATAAATATGACTCTGAGAGAGGAATGCAGAATCAGGTGTAACAAGCCATGGGAGGAGAGAACCCTTTGAATGATAACTGCCTCCATTGAAGCTTTTCTGAGTTCTACTGTCTTTCTAAACAGTGACCAATTCAGGGAGAAGGTCCAGCAGCGTCATGTCAATAGTTGAATAGTGAGGTTTGATTTGATATATGCTAGCTTCCAATGATCTATGCAACCTCCATTTCTTTTGCTAGATATCCTTTAGGACTTGGCTTAAGGCAATCATACTTTATTATTCTGTTAATGCAGGGAGAATTTGAAAACACCATCAGATGTGAAAACAACAGCCTTTGGTACCTTAAGGTAACAAAATTATTATGACACAAACTTTAGGAGATGCAATCACCATGGCACTAGTGCATCTTCTTTTGCCTAGTGCTATGAAAGATGTTCTGTTCTAGCAACAGTGATTGTGAAGGGCCAGCATTAAGAATATTAATATTATCAACACTTTCTGCATTTAATTCCCTTCTGTCCCCAGTGTCTATAGTCTCACCCCACTATGTGTCTACCTCCAATTCTGGAGGGTACTTCATGCATTTCATGAAGTGGTCTGTCATTCGTGTATGCTTATGCCATAATAAACTGATCAATCTTCAACTTGTCATGGAACTCATGATCAAACTGTTGCAATAGAATAATGTGGCTGTTCCTCTCAACATTGTTAAAAATGTAAACTTTGGCCAATATAAATATGAGTTTCATTTTTGTATTTAGACAAATTCCAAACACCATTGATTTAAGTCTTACATATGAAAGCTGTGTGAAATGTTCCCTGGTATAAATATTGGAATATACTGCTGATTTCTCTCTCACACCTGAGTTCCACTGAAAAAGTTTGAGGCACAGGAAAAAATGTTCTTTCCCTCCCCCCAAATAAGAAAAGCTTGCATGAAATTGAATGCAACCTGCCTAGTTTTCACTAATAAAAGAACAGTAGGGATTATGGATGGAGGTTATCTTCTGCTCTCTAAATATTGTGGGGTCAAAATATCAATTTTAAGTTGAATTTGTTTAAAAACTATTCCTTCTGTTTCTCTTGTTTCTTTCTCTTTGTTTCTTCCCATTTCTTTTTTTCTTTAACTCTTAATTTTATCTTAATTGAGCCTCCTGGCACAACTAGTTAGATTTCAGTACTGCAGTCAAGACTCTGCTCACAATCTGAGTTTAATCCCAACAGGCTCAGTCTGCTTGAGCTGACTCAGCCTTCTATTGTGCCGAGCTCATCTGTGTGTGTGTGTGTGTGTGGGGGAAATGTATAGCCTGCAAAATTAAATTGTAAACAACCCAGAGACAGCTTTAAGCACTATGGGGTGGTATATACGCAGCATACTTTGCTTTGCTTTATCTTAATATGCATTTAAAAACCCAACCCATGTTTTTCTATGGATCTTTACTGAAACATAAGTTCCAGTGAGCTCACTGTGATTTGCTACTGTATGATTTCAGCCATAGATTCCTAGCAGTTCATATAGTTGCCAATCTTTTTTAAAATAAATCAAATTTTGCTCTTTTGCCTTTAATTGCAGCTTGATTTGCTGACAGTAGCTCATAATAAGTCTTTTTAGTATTGTGAAAAGCTTCTCTTAGCAACTGAATCAAACTCAAAGCACCTGTTCTGTTGTAATATCAAGCTGTACAGATCTAATAATAACAGGCCTTATCTATACTTAAGAATTTGCTCTTGCATCTTGCCTAATATAGTTCCTTTTTCCAGTATGTCACAAGAATTTCACAACCATTAATTCCATAGTGAATAGGGATTAAGGAAATAAGAAGGACCAGTCCCACAACTTGCTAGTCATGTTTATCTTGTCCTTACTGATCTCCCCATTGGAATCAACACCCATGAATACAGATAAACTAATTTTTAGTTGCTGAGGGCAATCCTCATGTGTGTGTTGGTTTCTCAGATACATACGTTACTCAGCCTAAATCTAATGTGATGCTGGTGCTGCAATGCCATAGAATGTTCCCCACTACACCCCTTGGAGCTGCCCGAAAACTAGTTCTGGAGAGCTTCACAGCACCCTCACACTTGTACTTCTTCTGGATTCTGTGATATCACTCATGGATCCTGAGTCCCAAAGGAGACCCCCCAAATCTGGTCTGGGTGTTCCTGATAAGGAAACAGCCTCTGGATTCACTAGCATTTTATTAGCACACTTTCCTATCCTGACAATTCTTGGGTCCAAATACCAAAAATGTCTTACGTGCAAAAGAGTCTGAGGATTCCTGCCAAAAGGAGGGTGTTGGAAGATTATAGCTAGAGCAGTGGTGCCCAACCTTGGGTCTCCAGATGTTCTT
Organism: Pogona vitticeps; assembly: GCF_051106095.1. NCBI lineage: Eukaryota > Metazoa > Chordata > Lepidosauria > Squamata > Agamidae > Pogona > Pogona vitticeps. Next base: position 110,413,907 of record NC_135783.1, on the reverse strand, counting down.
GGACTACAACTCCCAGAAACCTTGGCTAGCAAGGTTGGAAACTACTGAGCTAGAGCATTCTATGCCTACCCCTAACACCCCATGCACTTAGGACTTGTTTTGGTAGGCAGTCTGCATTACACGTGAGCTTCCATGCCTTGTCCTCTGCCGCTTCTCCATCCACAGTCACAGAAGGAATTACTGTGAAATAGACTGTATAGGAGTCAAGCAACCATTTCCACCACTGCTACAGCCCCCTTTCTATTGTGGCAGTCACTACTCTTACATCCATATGGAGTTTTTCAGTGCATCCCACAAAAATGATAGAAATTTGTGGCTAGCGTTGGGTTGCATGAACTAGTGACTGGACATGAACCATGTATTCCTGATACAAAAATACGAGTGAAAGCATTTGAAATTAGTTTCCTTTCAATGGAACTTCAGATCCCCCAAATACACATTTTGAAGTATGACAGCCCAAGGCCCCGATCCAAAGAATATATTAACCCTGGTGTAGATCGCTCCAGCTCTCTTTAGGAAGCCCAGGAAAAACAATGAAAGAGACTGTATAGGAAACAGAGCAGAGGTCGGCCAAGATACATGGTGTGGCAGCCCAGCATTTGAAGTATATTAAACCACATTAAACATCCAAGTAAATCAGTGTGGGAAAGCACTGTTAGTGCTGCACAACTTCCACTTGTTTAAAACTTTAAAGTTCAATTATCCAGTTTCTCAACCAACATACTTCATGGAGGAATGTGTGCAGTTTGAGCACCCTTTATTAGGTGAAAGTATTTGAGTAAATCAAATGCATTCAGCTCTTGAGTGGAAGTGATTATTTTCTCTGTTACTGCATTTTTCATAATATTTAAAAACTGTTACAGTTTCTGGTAATGCTGTCCTATTGAAGTTCTAACAAACAATAAGCAAGAGAAAAAAATAAATTCTCTGCCCAGTCTCAGAATACAAATGTCACCCCCTCACACACACGATTCTGAATCTTCATGCTGGTGGAACAAGGTGCATGAAATCCAGGAAAGCTTCTAAGTTTGCATGCCATGACATTTGACAATGAAAACATCATTAATTTCTTCTGTATTGGGTTTATAGGAGAAGGAAAACTCCAATTTCAAACCTCCACTGCCTTGTGGCTATATCCACTCATGGAAAAGGCTTCAGGAGTTAACCTCGAGGCAAAATCCGGAGCTGGAGTCCCAAAGGCAGCATGTGTCGTTCTGCCAACTCCTGCGACATTGCTGGAATCAGTTGTATTGGCTCTTGCCTTTCCATTGGACCATTTCAGCAATGTGGAGAGGGGGATCTGCTGCTTGGGTAACAGCCTATCCTCCATATTACCTTACCCGGGCTTCATGCTCTGGAGAGGACACTCCTCGATTCAGAGCATGTTACCATAGTCTCCCGAGACTGAAGGATGCCTATGCATTGGGTTTATTTACATTTGCCATAATTTCCTGTTACATGACGCACCATTTATTATATCCAATCATGTTTGGGCAAACGGTTTTTGAGTTCTTCATTTCTTTTGTACATTTTGTAAAATGTAATTGAATTGTATCCAAGCTGTCCTGATAATATTTTCAGGGCTTAAAACCAGGATTGAATATCTCTCTGAATGAATCATAAATTGATAGATAAACTTAATCCAGAGACTTAAGTGCCTCTAAGTCCTGTCTGCCATAGTATTTCCACTATACATCACAACCCAATGACACTGACAAGATGTTTACATCTATGCTTCTAGTATCTTTTCTTTCTGTCCCAGAGAACAGGATACCAGTCTGGAAATCTTCATGGGTTCACAGTTCACAGGAGCAGCTGCCAAATGCCAACCCATGTAAATGTTTCTTACTCTTACGTTCTGTTGTCGGCTGGCCAGGGGAAATACAAACTCACCCTAGCTGTGTCCTGTGTTTTTAACATAGAAATCAACAGTTGAAACTCTTCAATATGCAGATAAATATTCTTTGTTTAAAGCATTTAAATATTGTTTATTTAAAACTATATGCTGCCTTTGAGCCTATTGGATTTCAGGGCAGGTTAAAAAGGCAAAAAAAAGAAAAGAAAGAAAAAAGAAGGAGAAGAAGAAGAAGAAGCAGTAAATAACAAGGCACTATCTGTTCATCAGGCTGCTGTTAAAGTCACAAGGCTGACAACCCTGTTGTTCATCCGTTTAGAATTCAGGTGTGGGTTTCTTAAGCATAAAAATAATATTCTGGAGGTCTTAAGGGTAAAGAAATTATGTACAAAAGAAACTCAACAAAAAATATCTCACAGCTCACAAAAATCAAAGCTACAAATTTCCTAGAAGTTTTTTTTTCAAGCTACCATTTCATAGCCAAGTTTAGTCACATACAATAAATCATTGCTCCCACATAGAGCAGTAGCTTTAGTGAGTTCAAAATGAACTAGAAAGCATGGAGTTCTTGGTTCATGGCCCACAGGTGGCATAACCAGCCCCCGTTACAGCAGCCCTCAACAAAACCAATAACACTATTTGTGTGTTGTGCGCAATCATGTCAGAACTGACCTATATCAGCACTAACAGGATTTTCAAGGTACAGTAGTTTAATCAGTTCTACACTCCCAGTGATTTTCCATGAAATTTCTTTGGATAACATGAGACTGAGAAACCACTTAGTAATTTTTTTTCCTGAAGTTCATATTTTCAGTACCTCTTCAAAATAAAAAGAAAGGTGGTTCTCATTATTCTGTATATTTTAAATATATTAAGATAGGAAATATTTACTGTCTACCATTGGTTCTCAGCTAAAAATATCTATCTGAGCAGTTGCCTCCCAAAATATTTGGCCTTTATCAAATTGGCCCAGTAGCAATCCCCTATTTACAAGTGGATACTGTACTAAAAAAAGAAAGAAAAAAAGATACCAATACCCAGTGCTGTGTAGTGGATAGTGATGGACTAGGGCTCAAGAGACCTGAGTTCAAATCCCTACTCAGCCATGGAAACTCATTGGGTGAGAGAACGGAACTGGTAAAACCTTAAATATTTCATTTACCTTGAAAGCCCTATTAGGGTCACTATAACTTGGTTCCAACTTGATGGCACATAACAACAACAAAACACAACCTTTTAAAATACAATGGAATGCCATGAAGCATAAAAATTTAACCTTAACTGGAGGTCCCAACATAAGAATGTGTTATTTCTTCCATGTTAAAATGACTCTGAGATTCACTAGTCATAGTAGGGTAGGGACGTAACGTGGCCTATGTCAGGTAAAAGAATGAAAAGCCATATAACTGGAAATATTTTCATTTTAAGAAATTTTTCTAGTCCAAGCGCAAATGAAATGATTTCCAAATGCTTCATCTGTATAAGCAGACAATATCAAAGGCTATTGGATACAGACACTATTGGAAAGTACTGGTATAGCCAACGTTTATGCAATATAGTGGTTTTTCAAGTTAACTATGTGTGCAATAGTTTATGCAGCTTATGAAAGCAGAAAGCCTTAGTTACTGGTTTTGGCTACATCACATAGCAGAACGTTTTCCACAAAAGGTGCACAATAAAGCTTTTTAAAGCCAATGTGCTTGTAGTCTGCAGTATTCACAATGTTTTGTTAGTCAGAGGCAATCATACATATGAACACACACTCTCACACGTTGGCTGAATAGCATGGACTGAATAGAATCTTCAAATGTACACTCTGCTTACTGCTTCAAAATTGTTTTGATAAACTGGAAGCATGAAATTGTGTTTCGCTTTTTTGGTCCCCTCCAGTTCCATGCTCTCTGGTTTACCTGGAGACAAGATATAGTACCGGTGGACAGGCACCCTAGCTTTTTCTTCTAAACTATGTCTACCATAAAATGTAACTCTAAGCCATCCAGAAACCCAGTTGGTTTTTGGTGACAGCAAGCCTTATAGGGGAGAAAATTAAGAAGTGTTTTATTAAAAGGATGAACCTGGGATTCCTTTCAATGTTGTAGTCAAGCTGGAACAATGTTTTTGGCCTACTTATTACCAAGCACAGAGCTGTGATTAGAGTGGAGCAGCCGGGGCTTTAACCCCTGACACCAGAATTTAGAGGCTGAAAAAATGCAACAGCAGAAGCTACCAGTTTAAATGCTAAAAAAGCAAAGCAAAGGTATATGAATTAACTCAGAGACACTAAGACAAAGAAAAGAGATGAATAAAAGAGAAAGGAGCAGAAGCAAAGGAAAATGAAAATGCTTTTGCTAATGCCAAACAGAAATATAGTGAAGGGGGTTACAAAGATGAAGCACAAGTAGCAGGTGAGAGAGAAAGAGAATTTATTATTTTATTTATATAAATGAAGCAAAGGTCAAACACAGGCGCCGGTATTTGTTGGTGGCTGCCCCAAACATGTATGCCACCTCCAATGACATGCCCCTAGGTAGAATTCCTTATATTGCAAACCCAGCAAAGTTTCCTCAGACAGAGTCTTATTGAAATCAGTGGGGCTCACTTCCATGTAAATATGCTTTGGAAATCTTATAGCAGTATCTTAAGCCTAGCACTTCAAGCTGGTATCATGTTTTAAATATACAACACATCACTACAAATAAAGTTTATTCCAGTTTGAGTCTCACTTGCCTTGTTTTAAACAAGGCACTACAAATTGCTATGACATACATTGTTTCCCAGCTGTGACATAATAGCTTTTTAGAGTTTAGAATTTAAAAATAGCTTTTATTTCATACATTCGCCAATAAATCTGGCATACATTCTGTGATGACTGTTTGCTTATCACAGTTCTTGAGTTGGAACTAGATTCTAAAGAACTGATGTACAGTATGTATTAATTAGAAAATAGATGGTGGGTTTGATTCAAGATGATAACTGGGCAAGTCAGCCTTCGGCATTAATTCTCACAAAATGCTCAGATTTTCCCCTTTTACTATGGGCATTTATATTTTCTGGTACTAATCCTTATCAGTTATGCTTAGTTACTTCCCATATTTTTGTACAGAGAATTCCTTGCTCAAATGTTTAATGTTAATTACTGGAGCTCTCATTAACATTTTTTCTGCTTTTTTCCCTCCACTTTCTATTTTTGGACCTTCTAACCTGATTAAAAGAGACAAAGAATTTACAATTGTGCGCAATCTTTTATAGCCATTTTGCCGGTCCCAAAGTAGGTGTTGCTCAGCCCTGGATTTTGTTGTTTGCCTCATGGATGGATTTTTCCCTTCACACATCAGCACTGCTATCTTTTGCAGGGGGGAGTATTGTTTGTTTCTTTGTTTTGCAGAGAAAGGGTATATTCTTCATTGGTTCCCCTACATTTTTAGACATTAACATCAACATCCTATAGCATTCTTGTCAGAAGTCCCATTGAGTTCAGTGGGAGTTATTCCCACAGAACAGCAGCCCAGATCTCTGACTAGGAAATGTATGCATCTTGATGTACACAGTATAGCTGCACCAACAGGATTTCAGCCTGTATACTTTAAGTTGTTTTATCTTTGGGATGTTTCTAGCACTATAGCTTTTCCAAGAAACACTTGCCAATAGTTTGATTTCCTAATTATTTTACTTTATCAACAAATTTTCCAGTTATGATGTGTTACACTCTGACTATAATGACATGTATTGTTCCAGCAATTAAAAGCAGTCAGTGGTCTAATTACATAGAATTATGCCTTGGTATTTTAGCTTTGCAGAAACCTGATCTCCTAGATAGTCTGAATGTTTTGATGTGTTCTTGTATTCCAGCCCCATTAAATACTTCACACATAGTTTTCACTTACAGAGTTAAAGAAGTCCCAGCTCTTATACTTGTTTTGGCAGCCCTGGACAATTTAATGAAGCGTCTATATTTTATGAAGGGGCTGCTTGGCTGGTTAACAAAGCAAACTGAAAAGAAATTCACAGTCTTTCAACACGAGGGTATGTTGATGCTTCCACTTAAACTAATCTGAGTTTTCTGACTGATTTCTACAAAAGGGCACATGAGATCCATTTCATTTGGCATACAGCTGAGAAATACTTTGTAGTATGCAGGAAAGCCCTGCAGAATTTGACACTTAATTAAAGTTCGCAGAATTCAGCTATCTGTCATGAAATATAGACACTTCACTAAACTGTTCAGGGCTGCCAGGGCCTGTTAGGCATTATCTGCAGTGTCAAACCTGCGCTGTGCTGGGCCTCTGGGGGGCACTGCCATACTGCACAGCACCACTCTCGCTGATGGCAATGTCCAAACCAACCTTATCAAGCACAGCACCTTAGAGATTTGAGAGCAATGGAGCTTCTCGAGATAGGAAGGAATCTGGCAACCTTCACACAGGATAAATAGACATCATTTTTATGCAGGAACTGAAAGCAAACCCAATCTTTGTTCAGAAAGAAAACTGGAGCGGTGGAGACCAACATACAGATGCTGAATGGTGGGTAGAATCATGGAGTGTGCTTTCCTGGGACATACAAGCCAATGCTAGGTGTGACATTCCTTTCATTTTTGTCTTAAGCATGCACATTTTGTCAAATGATTTGAAAGACCCCAGGAGAGGTCATTGTTTCTATTTTATTAGGGAATCCAAATAGTTATCTTTTTATGTTGTATTTTCTCCCATTTGGCCTCCTTATTGGTACAGTAGGACCCCCATATCCATAGTGGATTGGTTCTATGGTTGGCAGTGGATGCCTGAAACCACAGATACAGTGGGGTCTCTACTTAAGAACTTAATCCGTATTGGAAGGTGGTTCTCAAGTTGAAAAGTTCTTATGTTGAATCTGCATTTCCCATAGGAATGCATTGAAAACCATTTAATCCGTATCTGCTCTTTTCCGTCCATAAAAACTACAGTGGAACCTCTACTTAAGAACTTAATCCGTTTTGGAATGGTGTTCTTAAGTTGAAACGTTCTTAAGTTGAAGCAAAATTTCCCATAGGAATGGACTGAAAACCAATTAATCCGTTCTGGCTGTTTTTTTGTTATGTAGAGGTGCGTTCGTACATTGAAGCATTAGTTCCCATAGGAACTAATGCAAAGCTGGTTAATACGTACTCTACCACTAGGGGGAGATTTTTTTTTTAACCTAAGATGACCTAAGGTTAAAAAAAGAGCAGGAAAGGTTTTTTTTCCTGTTCTTATCTTGGATTTCTGTTCTCAAGTAGAAGCAAAATTTAGCAAATGGAGCTGTTCTTAAGTTGGATTGTTCTTAAGTAGAGATGTTCTTAAGTAGAGACCCCACTGTATGAGGGAACCCTATACACAATATACAAGGCAGCCACAAGGGGGTGATGTTGTATGTTGCATATAGGTCTACGGCAAACCATACGTGAAACCATGGATATTATTCCCCTAGATATGGGGGTCCCACTGTACTCCCCACTAGCTTCTGTTTGGGCTGCAGTAAATGCCAGAAATACTAACAGAAATGCAGGTTACAATAGAATGAAAACCTGTGCCCATCACTTCCCTGTTTGGTCACAAATTAAAAACAAATCCAATGCTGCCTTGCAACTTTCCTCAACTGATACCTAAGCACATTGTGAAAGTAGTATTTTACAAGCCACATTTCTGTCTAATTACAGATCTCATAGGTTTTCTTGCAGCCTGGAAAACCATCAGTTGTTCATGCAATTTCACAACTGTTACATTCAAATAAGCTATGCAACATGAGAATGATAAAACATCTAACTGTATGTCCTGTCTGTAAGCCAGCCAGGAGTATGATTTTAAAAACCATGTTTCCCCTCATTGTCACTGGTGGAACCACGAGGGTCTTCTTGACTGCTGCTCCAAGGCTACTGAGCTTCTTGCCAAATAGATTCAGACTATCTCAATCTGTTGCCCTTCTCCTGGAAAGCAGAGCTCGAGATGTTACTTTTAAGAAGAGTGAATACAACATGTAATGACATGTTGGCAAGAGGACTGTATACCCGCATAGTCATAGAATATCCTCCTCCCACTACATAGCAATACGTCTTCACTATATCATTCTATTACTGCTTCTAAACAGTAACTTTCTAACCTCTGGTTTTTCTGGATTACTTACCTACTGATGCAGATTTCAATCTGGTGAGGGGTTTCTCTCTTCTTTCTTATTGATGAATTGATTAATGCAGTGGTCCCCAACCTCTTCCCAACTGCAGACCGGTTGGGGTGCTGTGGTCCATGTGCATGGGGGCGTGGTCCATGAGTGCAGGAGCGTGGCATGCTAACATGGGAGTTTGGCATGCTTGCATGGGGGTTGGTGCACTCACAGATGGGCATGGTGCACTCACACGCATGCATGTGGGGGCGTGGCATGCTCGCACAGGGGCGTGGTGCATAGGGAAGCAGGAAATGTGTCCATGCCCACTCCTGCCTAGGCCATGGACTGGTGCCGGGTCGCGGACCGGGGGTTGGGAACCCCTGGATTAATGTACTCTATATATTTGATTTATTTTATGGGAGAGTTTTTAATTCCCTAAATTGCAGCTTTGCTATTTTAATTTTATTGTTAGCCAGCTTGAGCACTATTATTAGCGGAGCTGTGGGAGATAAATACAATTTTAAAAAAATTAAAAATTGAATCCTTTTGTGGGGTGGGCAATAATATCAAGACTGGACCAGACTGATAGGAGATGTTTAATAACTTCCTTCTCTGCTATAGTCCCGAGACAAACAATTGGTTTAAAGATGCTACTTCTATTGGAGAGGGGTGGGATTTGGCATTCTGCATGCTCCAGTGCCTACATTTTTCATACACAGCAAGTACTATTTGAGGTTTATTATTAAATACATTTTGGTTTTTTTAGAACAGAGGTGAGAAAAACTGTGAGCTGTTTCACACAGTTGGAGCAGTTTGAAACTTCAAACCTGTAAATTTGAGAGTTTCTTTTCTTCTTCTTTTCTTCAGAAAAGAAACTGCATATACAAAATCCCAAAAAGAGGAACACCCAATATACATCGGAAGCCCAGAGCTTCAACCACTAGATAGGTGTTCTTCCCCCTCTAGCCACTATGTGGCTCCACCTGCCCATGGGAAAGAATTCTCTCAGTGCATTTCCTTGGAGCTGCTGGAGTCCAGTCAGGGACCAATCCCCAAACCTCTAGGCCACAAGCCTTTGCTGGTTTCTTGGCTGCTGGCTAAAGAATTAGGCCTCTAATTTTACACAACAGAACAAAATCACACTGTCAGCAAACATTCATCATACATGCTTCAAAGATACTTGAAGTAAAAGTTACATGTAGGCCTTAAGACCATTACTTATTTTCCATTTCTTGTATAACAGTACATATAAGTGGTCGTAACAGGGACATCCTACCTAGAATCTTCCTTTGAGAAGAGGATTGCAATAAGATATTCCTCTTATCCCCAAGTCTAAATACAAATTAGGGACAGTCTCTGTTGATGAAGGCCAAGCCACCGATTGTCTTGAGAGCTCTCCTACCAGCTTTCAATGCTGTGTGGAATCTGCCTCCTTCGGACGATGAGGTGAATACAGTTTCAACACTGCACGTGTTCCCTTGCATTATTGTTCCTGTGTACAAGTGGAATGCAGTCATATTGTTCCCATAAGATTGTGGAATAAAATGAGAAGATAATGGACGGATTAACTTCATAAATGTGTACTGAATAAGTTAGCACAGTCATGCACTTGACATTACTAAATGCTATACACAGATTCAGAAATAAGACAATCTCTAAGCACATGCTCACAAGCTAAAAGATATAACCCAAAAGGAACAGAAGAAGCAATTAGGGTTTTTTAAAAAAAGACCGCAAAGGGGAGAAGCCCAGCAGCCACTACAAGTAGTCTCTCAGGTAGTCTCTCCATCCGTCAGGCAAAGATAAAAACCTTTAAAATGTCAGGGTTTTGTATATTTTATGTTATAATTTTGGATGGGAGGGGGAGAGGTGGAAAGACCGCCCTTTCCCTGTCTTTCCCCACCCCCACCTACTGTACCTGCCTGCCCCGTTGCCTGCCACTGGCGCTGTAGCGCAGCCCTTGCCCCCCTCCTACCGCAGCTGCAGCTGCTTGGTGATCTGCCATGCCCGCCCAGCCCACCTGGAGCCCAGAAAGTCAGCGCAAGCGGAGCATCACCCACCAAGCCAGGCAGGAGCAAGCAGCGCCCCAGCGCATCGATGGGAAGGCGAGCACCCAGACTGTGTGTGTTCAAAGTCCCTTTCAGGGACTCCAGCTCCCACACTCCCCAGCCTTCAACTTATGACCCTTGGGGGAGGGGAGGATGCCTCGTTTGGCTTTGCCCGGCGCTACTTTCCCCCTGCCTGCGCTGGAGCCTTGTTTGGGCATCCAAATTAGCAAGGTTGCCTCTGAGCCTGTGCAGAGTGCGAGCAGCCGGGGGATCCTACGGACGGGCCAGGGTGGGTTCAGGTGCAATTGGTTGTTTAAATAATGTTTTTTGATATTTTGAAAAAAAGCCTCCATTGAATTTATTTTTATTTTTCAACATGACTGTTTCTTGGTCAGTTCATTTACTGGCAGCTATTGTAATAAAATTGTATTGATTGCGGGTTTAATCCGGAACAATTCAAACGAAACATTCAATACGTCCTCCTCTGTCCTCTTTTTTGTCTTTCTATGTCCTCCTTTTGATACCCATGTATCTGGCAACCCTACTCTCGGAGCACTGCTTTCTCTCCCTTTGCTGCAACCCCAGCTTAGCCTACTATAAGACTGAAGAAATGACCAAATGCAAGCCAGTGCTCCTCTGTGTGGCATCAGGCACTAACACAGGCATTCTAGACATTGCTTAGACTAGAACGTGGGTTCCCAGCCTAGAGGTTGGGACCCCCCAAGTGGGTTGTGAGGTGTTTGCTGGAGGGTTGCCACAGTTATTTTTAGTTGCAATTTTTTAAAATAATTACAGTATATTAAATATGGTATACACAGGTCTGTTTTATTTCAATCCTCTTGGCCCACAGATAGATAATTTTAATCTGAACTGGAATTGTAGGCAACCTCAAGTTCTTAGTTATTTCTGTACCTCTTTGGACACCCTTTCCTTTTATGAATGCGCATCACTCCTACCCCCTCTGAAACAGCCACTCTTGGTCGATTCTCTCTGCTCCTCTGCATCCAAATTTGTAGGACTTACATCAGCCCTCTGGACCAGAGTGATAGCCCAGCTCAAAGAGGCCTGAATGAGGCAAGCGTATGGTGCACACTGGGAACGCTGACACCCAAGATGGCAGCAGGATTGAAAGGTTGTTGCCAAAGTGCCAGTGGTGCCTTTTGCTCTACCTGAGTCTCCGATTCTTCCAGGTGGTGCAGTGATGGTGGCACACTGAAGGAAGAGGGATTCTGAACAGGGAGATGCCTTTGGGCCCTATCTGAGCCATGGAGGAGGAAGGCAAGAGGGGCCAAAAGATGAGAGGGTGAGGCACAGGGCTGGTTCCATGGGGGAGGTGCTTATTTGGGCTTGAGGGGAAAGGTAGAGGTTTTCTGGGGGCACAGACATGAAGGAATTGTCATTTCCACACCCCAAAAAAGTAAATTAAAGTCAAGGTGTATTAGCATTTTCCCCTTCTCATCTTCTGTCTGCTAGAGGCAGATTTATACCCCTCACAATTATGTATTATTACATTAATATTAATATATGTGTAAAATTATACTCTGAAAAATTAATTTAATGTGTTTTTTATCCCACTAAAATGCCTTTTTGTTGCAGGTTACTTAGCTACTACAAAAGGGTGGTCATGAAACAAAAAAAAAAGATTGGGAAACACTGGATTGGACAATCACAGAAGAGTGATGTCTTTAACAAACTGGTGGCAATCAATTTTTGTCTGGTTTTGAATATGGAAAACAGCACTACACAAAACTGACATAAATTTATAAAAGCCTCCCCTGGAACACAGGGCATGATCTAAGAAACATCATACCATAACCGAGATAAGCCTACAATCGTGCTGGACGAGGTGTGTCAGCCCTTAACTGCTCCTAGTAACTTCTGCCCCCAAATGAAAGCATTTCTTCCTAATATTCCCACATGGCTTTCTACCTCTAAGGCCCTGTCTCTTAAAGAGTAAAGTGATTGATTTAATGGTAGTATCTGAGGGCATGCTGACATTGCCTATAAATTAAGCACTTTTTTATTTTTAAGTTCTTATTTGTATAAAGGAATTGGATAGCTTTCTTATAAATATACGGTAGTAACCAAAAATTTTAAAGAAAGATTCCAGTGCCCTTAATAACTGGCATGGGCAGTCAATATATATAAGCAAGTTGTAATGCTATATGTAGCTGATTAGCTGATATAAATCATATAAGCAGTGAACTAAACCATTCTATTTTGTATATATTTACATACAGCACCCTTTTCTGAGGATTCTGGGGATTCTAAAATGTATGTCACAATGCGGTTTCCGTAACTAAGAACTAAAGAGGACTTTCAGAAGAAAGGAAACCATTGTTTTTAATATATGCATTCAGCTAATAATAATCTGCTGCTCTGTGGCTCCACAGTTCTAAGGGGTGATTTTGAGGCAATAATTCTATGGCTCCATCCCTAGCACTGTTTGGTCACTGTGTTAAATTTACATACCTATTAATTTGCTCTGAGACCAAAGGGACAGGTACACCCATTCTCTGTTCACAATAGCTGCCTACAGTTATGGTGGTTACATGTTACTGATCTCAGAGACTGAAGCAGTCAGGATTACAGTATAACCGCTATCAGCAGTGCTCAACATCATAGCACATAGGGTTTTCTTTCTCTGTTTCCTGTTTCAATAAGTTTGGTCAAGAACAAATAAATAGAACTTGTTCCGGAAGGCAAGAAATGTTTCTGCGCCATTTCCCCCAGGTGCAATAGTTCAATTAAACACACATGGTGTGCAGCCCTTGTGCATTGGTTTCTAACCTTGGCTGAGCAGGAATTTGGTGTGTTTTTTGTATGGTATTTTGTTATCCTTCTTAATATTTGTATGCTCACTGGTGTTAACTTTTATATTGTCTTTTAATGATGTAACCCACCTTGGGTCCTTTTAAGGAGAAAGGTGAGATTTACATACATACTAGATACATTTTCAATAGTTTTGTTTATACTTCGGTAACTGAGTAGTTTACGTATCTGGTTATGGTGCCAGAGGTTGGAATTTCAGTCCCGCACTGTGATTACAGAAAGGGCCAGCCTGTGTGGACTTGGGCAAGCTGCACAGTTCCAAGATGCCCCACGAAAAAGGAAATGGTAAGCCCCTTCTGAATATTCTCCCTTGAAAACCCTCTAAAGCAGCAGTCCACAACCTTTTTGGGACTGCCGAGCGTGGGGGGTGCGGGCTCCGTGCGCATGGGGGCATGGGCACCCCCGTGCCTGCGGATGGACATGTCACACTCGCGGGTGGCCGTGTCACACTTGTGGGTGGGTGTGTCATGCTTGCGGGTGGCCGTGTTGCACTCACAGAGGGGTATGTCACACTCGCAGGTGGGCATTTCATACTCATGGAAGGGTGTGTCACGCTTGCGGAGGGTGTGTTATGCTCATGGGTGGGCGTGTCGCACTCACAGGTGGGCATGTGCTCGCGAAGGGGTGTGTCATGCTTGCAGAGGGGTGTGTAACACTCGCTGGTGGGTGTGTTGCACTCACGGGTGGGCATGTCATGCTCACAGAGGGGCGTGTCACTTATGACACGCCCGATGTGCATGCATGTATGTGTGCAGAGATCCATGTCTGTGGCCCAGTTCAAGGAAGCCCACAGACCGGCATCGAACCACGGACCAGGGGTTGGGGACCCTTTCTCTAAAGGGTCACCATGAGTCAGAATTGACTTGATGGCACATGATGATTGTTCTTATATGTACTGAACCAATTACTTAAGCATTTAGCTTGTGCATGCTGCCAATAAGACCAAGATTATTGATAATACTTCCTAAATTCTGCAGTCATTTAAAACTACCACTAATTGAGATGTATACAAAAGAGAGCAGAGCTCCTGTATCTTAACCTGCAGAGTAGAAATACTGTAAACCCCAGATTTAGGAAGAAGCTGTCCGCTGACAAACATTTTTCTTCTACTCAGTTAGTAAAGGTTCATATATTTATATATGCCTTCTATATTTAACTTCCTGCCATCAATTAAGGCTGATGGATATAGTAAGGATATAACTAACTGCAAGATGGCCAGCTGGAAAGCGCAGGAGGGCAGGAGTTAAGGGACATGGTAGTTATATGATTGCACAATCTCTGGAACAGAGAATTGCACAGAAACATTTTTCCCTGCAACTCCAGAATGCCAGTGTTGGAAAATTTAATGAGAGCTTTTATACTAGAGATGTCTAACTTGTATTAAGGAGGTGAGATGTGATGTGATAATTTTCTGAACATACTTTATTTGTTAGCACAGTTATGACTCAGCTCTTCTGGCTAAACAACAAAGGACGAACTCTTCTTGATATTCATGTCCAGCTGTTTGTCTCCACGGTCTAGGCTTTAATGAAGAAACTTATGATGCTAAAATGAGGCATATCTGAAATTCTTTGTAGAGCAAGGCCATCGTTTCTACAGATTCTGAAGAAACTAGGACATCTACCTTTGATAAGCCTATGCTTGAGGAGAGCCACATAGCACACCAATCCTGGGCAGGGGGGCAGAGGTCACAATGTGACATGGCTGGGCATCCATCTCCACCCATTCTCAGCTGGTACCAGTATTCACTGGCTCAACATGAACATGTTTGTATATGTGTTATGTTTGCATAATGCCAGCAATATAGGAAAAAAACGAAGAGAAGGCTGCTGGATGTGCATTCTTAGGGCCATTGTGCCATCTAGAGCAAGGCAGGGTGCATGATGTCCATCTGCAACTACAAGGCTTGGGGGGGAAATGTCCCATGAGGTAGGTAGGAGTGAGCTTTCCATAAGTTTCAGCAGCTGTACTGTACAACCTGAAAGACTCCCCCCATGTGTCCTGTGCACTCTAGGGAAGACCACACAGGTTGTGAGCCCTGGTGGAAATGGCAACAACGGTCTGTCTGCTGGGGACATTTAGCTGCCTGCCAATCCACCAAGAAATGTGCCCCCTAGTAGGAGAGTGGAGGGTATGCTGCCTGAGCTGTTCTCAGATTCTTGTAGTCCACAAAAGTAACATTTCCCATCTCTGAGGTAGACACTTCTAAAATCTCAATGTAAGTACCCTTTTTGCCTTCTCTCCCTTCATTAGGTTGGTGCTATGAGAAATTCCTTACACAGAAAACTGCCAGTATTTGGGGGTGGGGGAAGTCAACATGTCAAACAACTTCATAATTGAGCCGGTTCATGGCTTCATATGGTTTATATTTTATTTCTGTTATTGTTGCATATGGTTTTGAACATTCTTCTGGATAAGTGAATGTGTAAACAAAAAATAAATAACACAAATAATAGTGTAGCCTATTATTAATGGCATGCGGCTGTTTTAGTTTTGTTGTACTCAGTTAAAGCTGACGTGTTCAGCCTGAAAATGATGTTGCCCACAAGCCTGTTAAGCTGTTTGATTCATGTTGCTTTGATTTTAATAAACTTAGCCTTTCTTCTAGCTCTGATAAAAACTAGAGTATGACATTCTTTAGAATGCAGAGTTGGGATATTCTTTATTTCTTCACAACACACGTGGGAGAGAAAGGAATGTCTGTAAACAACCTACTATTATGCACTGGAATTCATTTAATCTGGGACTGCCTCCTAATTTACAGCTATAAAGGAATTATAAGGGAAATTTTAAAACGCTAACAAACCTCACAGGAAGCATGGATTTTACACGGGGTGGTCCATTCATGTGTTTTTGAGATCTCTACCTTGGAACTATAAAGCTGCACTCCTATACACACCTGGCACTGAGTCCCACTGAACTTGTGGTCAACTTCTGGATCAGGACAGGAGGTTCTGAGTCCCATCAAACTCATGGACAGCTCATGGACTCTGTTGCAGACACCCACTTCTCCCTCATAACTTCTTCCTCCACCATCAGTTATTTTTCTCACTGTTCTTGTTGTCCTACAACGCCTTTCCGTCTCTCTCCTGTACTCCTTCCTTTCCCTCTTCCAGCCCTTTCATTCCTTCTTCCCCTTCTGGCTCCATCTCCTCTGCTCTTTGCTCTTTTCCTGGGGTTTCTAGTGTATGGGGGCATTCAGGAGAGTCCATTCCCACCTTTTGTTCTCTCATGGGAAAGCTGCAAGTGATAAATCCCTTCATTTTGGCCGGGAGAGGAAATGGCACTTCAAGGGTGTTAGAGATCATCATGTGTTGTGACCAATTATCCTCAATGAGCTAAATTAAGTACAGAGTCAAAAACATGGAGTTAACTTGTAATAATTTTAGAAAATTAGAATAACCCTCTAAAGCTGGATGGCATGGATGTAAGTGTGGCTGGAGAGTGAACCATTATAGCATGCACTCAGGCAATCTCCGTCTTGGAAAAGGGCCCTTCTCCAAGGAAGAAGGCACACAAGAGGATGGGCAGGAAGTGACCAATGCACAATAGCGCCGCAATACCAGGGTAGAACTGAGTGCTTGGCAGAATCATCCACTGCATCCTGGGACACAATTGAGCCGCATACTCCAACAGATGGGAGGGTCTCCCTCCACATCTCTTTTTTTGCACAATCTAAAAAAAAGATTAAAAAATGGATTTGTAGTTTGGCATCCATCACAATGCTATGTGTTGTCTTGTGACAGATTCACATTCCCCATAGTAAATACCCACACAATGTCAAATCCCACTCTCTCAGAAGTATGTATGTCAATTCGAAATGTATTTGTCTATGTACAGAATGCATACTCTGAACTTTTGTTGTTGTTGAAAAAGCTACCCTTCCCCCCGAAAAAACAAGACCTAACCTGAAAATAAGCCCTAGTATGATTTTTCAGGATGTTCATAATACAAGCCCTATCCCCCAAAATAAGCCCCAGTTAAGTAAAACCCCGCCCTCCACCATTGTGCAGCAACCAGAAGAAGATGACGACTGTATTTGAATAAATGTAGATTGTTGTACGTGAAAAAAATAAAACATCCCCTGAAAATAAGCCCTAATGTGTTTTTTGGAGCAAAAATTACGGTAATATAAAACTCTGTCTTATTTTTGGGAAAACACGGTAGATCTCCTAAAAACTAAAATAAAACCAGAACCACCACTGCAAAAATGCAAGATGGCAATGATAGAGTAACAGTGTAAGGATGTCCTATGAAAAGTAAGTGAACTAGAAAGCATACCCAGCTAAATACTTAGGACTGAATCAAACTACAGTGGTCTTATAGTATTATATCAATAAGAAGATGATTAAGTCAATGCTTGCCTGAGTTTAATTTATTTAATGGGCCTATAATAGTCTAAACTGGCTGCATAGCTCAGTGGTTGAGGTATCTGGCTGTGGAACCAGAGACTGAGAGTTTGATTCCTCTTTGTGCCTCTTCCAAGTACTGTAGAGCCAGCCTGTGTGGCCTTGGGCAAGCTGCACAGTCCCAGGGTGCCCCAGAAAGGAAATGGTAAAGTACTTATGTGTATTCTCTACCTGGAAAACCCTGAAAAAAGGTTACCATAAATCAGAATTGACTTGATGGAATATGACTCTTATAGTTGTTGTTGTTTAGTCGTTGTGTCCTACTCTTCGTGACCCCATGGACCAGAGCACGCCAAGCCCTCCTGTCTTGGACTCTTATAGTAGTCTAAACTAAAACTTGATTTAGGGCTTAGGCCCTAGCGCAGAAGTACACTTAGCTGGCTGACGTTCTTTTAACATGTCATAAAACCCACTGTCAGATTAGCAGTCATTTGACTAAATGGAAACATGGCCTCAGTCAGCCTTACAGATGTTTTATGCAATACTGGAGCCTTTGTGTGATCCCATTAGAACAAGGTAGAAGACAACATGCAACTGCTTTTTTTAAAATAGAAGAAAAGACATTAACTCATTACTTTGAGGAGACCACAATGTGGTCTGGTGGTATTTTATCCTTTTTTTCTTTTGCAAAAAGGAATAACATGTTGTGCAGTATATTGTTACCAGAAAATTACAGGGATATTCTTTAGTGGCCGTTCTTGATATAGTGCCTAGAAAAATACTTTTTACAGAAATATCATCATGTCCTGTGAGGTTGATTCCAACATGACTCTTCCCAGAGTTTCCTACATATGAAGTACGCAGAAATGATTTACCGTTCCCTTCTTCTGAGACCACTCTGGGGCCGTGCAGCTTGCCCATGGCTACAAAGGTTGGCTCTTCTCCTATAGGGCACAGTGGGGAGCTTTGGCCCCCAGGTGCTCCATGTTGTTGAGCTTTTTTAGCCAGTGTTTACGAAAGCACAAAAAGATGAAATAAAACGATGCTGCTCTTGCTATTTAGGGTTGATAAGAGAATGGCTTAAAACCTGGAAAATTCCCCTGGAAAATCAGGCTTCTGACCCACACAGAGAACCCTCACAAACCTTCCTCAGACGTGTTGCCTTCCACATACAGGAAGGTGATGAAACGAGGGGTGGCACACCGACTGTGGCTATGAATAGAGGTAACTCCCTCCCCCCCCCTCCAGGAGGTTGGCTGGGAGAGAAGGCAAGACCGCTTCAGCTCCCATGAAGGAAACTCAGGGGAACCATCATTCAGTGGTGACTTGCGCACAATCACCGGTGACAATTTTAACACTCCCTTTCACAAACGCAAGTTCGCCAATCTGAACCTGTCCAATAAGTGAGCACTACCTTTTTTTAAAAAAAAAAGTACTAAGTCTCATGTTGTGCTAACTACGCCTCACGCAGGCGACTTTGCTTGTAAAACTTGGGCACGGTCTGGTTAACGAGGTTGCCAACGGCTAATCAGCCCCTCCTCCTGTTCCTTTAGCCCCAACTTTGTTGTTCAAATTGACAGATGGCAAATCTCTCTCCAGGTCTTGATCGGCTAATTTTAGTTCCTGCAGACCAAGCTTCTGTCAGACTGAGCCAGGATCCACGCCGCCGCCCAACGAGCGAGGGTTCCTGGCTCTACCGAGTCTGGAGTTTCTATAATCAAGGCAGCTTTGTTGGCTTGCTTGCTTTTTAAAATTGCCACGCTCTTAAACCAGTTGAGGTGGGTGGGCTATAACTCTTCCATGCAGTCAAGTCGATGAGTCTTCCCCCCTACCTACCTCTCGCCCCCTTGTTCCCCCCAGGCTTCGGTGCACTTCAGGGCTTTGCTAAGAAAAGCCCAGAAAAGGTTATCCAACAGTTGGAGCCCTGACGATCAAGGCGGGAATCGGACAAGTGTCGATTCCGAAAAGAAAAGGGGCTGCAATAAGAATCTGAAAGAAATCGTGAATGAGGTGGCTGTCGTCTGTGGGGGGGGAGAGAGAGAGAGAGAATCTCGTGCCCGGCTTAAAAGGGCGCCCCCTTTCCCTCTGGCGAAACAGACGCGGAGCCCAGGGTCTCCCTCCCCCGTGGGCGACGCCCCTCCGCGGGGAAGCCCTTCCCCTCCTCCTCCTCCCGCTGGGCCAGCGGGTGCCCTCTCCTCCTCCGCTCTTTTCCCCTCCCGCCCCGCTTGCCCTCCCTCCGCCGGGCGCCTTCTCTGCCCTTCCCCTCCTTTGGCGCGTCCCTTCCCCGCCCACCCGGCCGGGAAAGACCCGGGCGACTCCCGCTCCGCCTGCAGCAGTCGCCGCGGCCGGAGCTCCGAGGGTGCTGCTGCTCGCTGCCGCCGCCCTCCCTGCCTCCCTCTTTTTTGTCGCCCCCCTCCTCACGACTGTCCCTGTGAAGGGAGTGTGACCCTTTCTTCCTCGGGGGACCTCAGGCTCTTCTGCGCTTGATGGTGCCCGTTAAAAAAAAATTATAAAATAAATAAAAGGTGGGCTTCTCCCCAGAGACCCCCTTCAGGGCACCCTCGAAGCGAGAGGCTGGGCGAGCGCTGGAGTCGTGCCATTCAGGTAGGAGGGGGACCTGGAGCTTGACCGGGGGGGGGGCTGGGTGCGCGCGCTCTGGGGCACCTCAATTATGGAGGGAGCTGAGGGCTAATTTGGATGCCTCTGCTTTGCCTGGTGCCCCCCGCCCCACAAGGCTTCGATTCCCCCCCCCATATACTAGGAAGAAGACGCCGGGGAGCTAAACGGGGTGTTTAAAACGGGTTGAGAATGGCACCACTACTTATGTGTGCTCTCTGTGCTCTCTGTGTGTGTGTGTGTGTGTGTGTGTGTGTGTGTGTGTGTGTGTGTGTGTGTGTGTGTGTGTGTGTGTGTGTGTGTGTGTGTTGCTTCCCCTGGTAGCAATAAAATCTGGATTTTTATTTATTTTTATTTTTATTTTTTGTAATTGGCAAAACAGATATTAATGTGGGAGAAAGAAAGGGTGTGGATCACAAAGATGTACCCCGGGAAGTGGCAGTACAGTACTTCCATGCACGCTGACTTTGGATCTTGTGCTGTGGAGCTGAAGCGACATGCACAGAATCAAGTTGTTGAACCAAATTCTGGATTAATAGGAGTGTCAATAAAATACTTTGAAAGATTCAGCCAAACTTGTCACATTATGAAAATGGGATGACCATTTCAAGTTTGACATTTCTATCTGTGCGGAGATGCTGGACAGCATTCTAGGACCAGAGCATCTTCTTGATGCCTAAGAGGGGCAGCAGTGAGGAAAAGAGAGACCGAGCCACTAAAATGTTTGTTTTTGTGCTTTAGGAAAGGGAAGCCTGGGAATGGGAGTGAATATGCTACATATGCATGACGAAGGTGGCTTTTTAAAAGTATTTGGTCTTGCATGGCATGGTACATAAAGTCTTGACGGGAGAGTCATGCTAACATTCTATATAAATTTGTCAGTGCAAGAGATTTTGCTGCTCTGGAGCAGTCAGCTCTTAAATTCAGAGCCAGCTGTGCCTTTCCTTTTTGGAAAACTGACACTAATTTTATCCAGATTGCCTTCTTCGTGCTCTGATAAACCATGTGCTGGGATCACAAAAGTCTCTTTACAAAGATTGCTTACTTGATTTTCATCCTCAGAAGCCTTGTTTAAATAAATGAAGTGAGCTTTATAGAAAGAGAAGAGAGAGTTGAAAGAGGGGGAGTAAACCCCTAGAGAATGGCTACATTTAAATAAAAATGACAAAGAGATTTAGGTTAGTCTGTGATGGAGAATTTATTTGTGGCTATGGGTCTCCTTCAAGCCCTTGGGCTTTGATTTCTGTGGCTTCCTCATAGCTCAGAGAACATTTAGCAGAACAAATATATGAAATGTTAAATCCCCTTTCCAACTACTTTGGATGCCCTGCTAGGTAATTTTTATAATAGGAGAAAGATTGTCATAATTATCTGCAAATAAGTCAGTACACTCAGATCCTTATACTGTACAGTCAGCCCTGTACATCCTTCTCTCTCTCTCTCTCTCTCTCTCTCTCTCTCTCTCTCTCTCTCTCTCTGTGTGTGTGTGTGTGTGTGTGTGTGTGTGTGTGTGTTGTGTGTTTAAAGAAACTTCCATTGTGGAGTGATTTGAAGACAAAATGACCCAGCAACTTCTGAAGGGTGTTCCTTAGAGACCTCATAGGTCTTCTTACATTGGGAAGTGTAAGGGGATTGGTGCTGACAGCACTAGCCTTAAGAATTCAATCAAGCCGTCACCAGCCACAGAGAGAAAAAAGAACCGTTTATTTGTGGAAAATAAATCTTTCTTTCCTTACAGTGGTTTCAATCATTTTTTTTCCAGACCGACTAGTGGAAATCTGTCTTCCTTTGGGAGCCACCACCTGTCATTTGCATTGTGGGAGTCCGGTCACAATTAATTCCCTTTTAACCTATGGGTAGCATTCTCCCACACTTGTAAGGGACATACTGATGATTCAAATGGAAAGCTGCCATGACTCATGAGCAGCTTGTGAGCCACAATTTGAGAAACACCCCCCTCTGTTGTATTTACAGTGAAAGTGTAGGTGGAGGGAGATGCTGAACTTGTACATAAGATGGTGATATTTTCCTCCAAAGAGCCTTGCAAACTAACAGATACACCTTTAGCTTTAGACTGCAACATTTAATGTTTCCCAAACATGTACTGAAATTTAATTTAGCAGCACTTTATGCATTTGGCTGCCCAGAGAGTAGCAGTACTGCGTTGGCTTTCCATTTTGACAGTTGTCTAAAAATGTCTCCATGTGATGGACTGCCATTCTGGTGCATTAAGCCAGAGTTCTTCATGTTGACCTATGGCCTTTGGTAGGCAGTTGGAGGATGGCACCAAAGTTAATTTGCAGAAAGAATATATGGTACAGGTCTCGTCCCTTTCATGAATATGTGCCTAACTATACATTCTCCGTTTTGCGTAGTTTGTGTAGTTTTTCCCATAAACTACACAAAATACTATTTTGGGATAATTGAGCAGAATGATTAATTAGAAAATGTCAGGATGGATGAGAATGAGCAATTAAGAAACTGCTTAATTTTTACAGTTCTGTGAGAAGAGTCAGATAGGGTTCAAGCAGTAGTTCCCAGCCTTAGGTCCCCAAATGTTCTTGGGCTAAAACTCCCAGAAGCTTTTACCACTAGCTGTGCTGGCCAGGATTTCTGGAAGTTGTAGTCTAAGAACACCTGGGGAGCTAAGTTTGGTGATCACTGGGTTAAAGTATGGTAGTGAATAAAAAGCACAAGTGGGGAATAATGTTCCCTCTAACTTTCTGGAGCACTGGGCAGGATTTCTGGCCGCAACCAGAAGCAAATGGGCGGCAACACTGGCTTAGCTGCTCAGCCTGAATGCTGCACAGCTTAGAGGGAACACTGGTGAGGAAACTTTGACTTTTCCCAATGCTTTAGGTTGTATCACCACAATTCCCCTTAATATTAGTCATGCAAGGTTGGAATGATGGGAGTGGGAAGCCAAAGTGTCTGTAAAAATGCACATTCCACAGCCTTCTTTATAAAGAAATTATAGCTTTCAGATATTAGGTCTAAATGTAAATCAAACTACTACATTTGTGTTCTTCCTGTACAAGCAAATCAGTATAACGAAATCTGCCATAAGTTCATGGGATAGAGCAGAGGATAAACCTCAGTGTTAAAAAGAACCACCACTTCCTGTATGTTCTGTAGCACTCTTTTAAGACCCCCAAATTGAGGGTTTCCTAGGGAATATTTGTGTCCATGAAACCAAAGCATCAAGGGTATATGATAGCAGCACTCATACAAGTGTTTTTATCTCCTTAAAAGCTGAAGCATTCCTTTATTCTGGAACAAAAAATATACATTGAATGAATGAATGAATGAATGAATGAATGAATGAATGAATGAATGAATGAATGGAGAGTGGTCTGGTTTGTAGTGTTTTATTTAATCCTACTTTCCTCATTTAGCGTACCTCTTCTTGATTTTGAGTAGATTGCTTCTAGCCATATTCCTCCCACACAAATGGGAGGAAGATGGGGTCACATTGAATATAGCTTAAAATCAAAAGGGTTGATGGGCATAGAAAAGTGCACAGAACTTCAGAATTGAAGTCTCTACAATCATGAAACTCCCATGGCTGCAGGAGTCCTGACAATCTGGTTAGCAAGTAGGCTGAAGAGGAAGTGAGTGACTTGACGGTAGGGGCAAGACTGGATGAGAATGGCAGTATTGCTTGCAGCATGGTGGGTTTTTTTAAAAAAAAAAATTGGATGAGAACTGCATGTCCAGGTCAAGGTATGGATGGATGGAGGGATTTCCCTGCTTCCCAGTCTGAGCAGTTCCTGCAGTCCCCTTGTGATTAGGCAGAACTGCCCAAGGGACTCGCTTCTGCGTGTTGATTGTTTTCCCTTGGTAAACAATGAACATTAAAATTAAAAATTAATGTGGAGGAGGATGTCATCCTATAGTATCATTATTAGGGCCTGCTTCTGAAATACAAGATAGCAATTTAAAACAGAATGTTTGTATTGTGCTCCGATTGTGTGTTCAGCAATTTACGAAAAGGTAAAGTGAGTTCTCAGCTCAGACTTACAGCCTGAAAATAAAGAAGAGACAAAACAAATGCCTAGGTATGTGAAATGAGAGTATATGAGAACATTACTGGTCTGTTGAGTTCAGTACTGTATTATTTATTTAGCAGGATAGCCATTGTCCCATGTTAGAGAGGACAGCCCTATATTTGAAGGCATCCTCTGTTCAAGCAGCTGTCCATTCCAAATCTGATTCAGAAATAAAGAACTGTAAGGAGGAAGACCAAAGACTCTCAATTTGCCCAGTCAGGCAACACAAGGGATCAGCCATTTCTGTGGACACAAAGCTCACCTGGTCACAGCATTTCTCCCAATGACACTACAAATAGTAATTCTGTTTAAATTATGGATTCCCTTCCCCAGGTTTATACCTATATCTGTATATTACCATATGGAAATATGCAGTTTTTCCCCTTTTTCCTTGCATGTCATTTTTTAAAAAGTGATCACCCTGCAATTCCACTGCTAGCAGATCTCTAAACCCCCAGGGAAGAGAATTGCCTTGCTTTGCAGAGGTCTTGAGATTGAATCATGCATGTACAGCAAATATTCTGTCACTGATTTGTGGCTGCACACCATATGGGACTGGGCAGGATACTTATTTTAAACACAATTTAAATTACACGGAGAGAGGGAGAGAGCCAGAGAGCGTGTGCAACCTTGGCTGATGTATCGGTCAATATATTTCTGCCCCCTAGTGGCAGCATCACTGAAACATATTTACATGATGTTTAAGATGAATGAAAGGTAAATGAAGAAAAGATATATTCAAGCTTGACTTTCATTGCTTGAAATCCTCTTGATTAATGTTGTGTAGACTCATTTGCATCAACAGAACTTACAAGGAGTTGATTCACCAAATTCCCACTGATTCAATAGACGTCTAGTGCAACTTACTATGGTAAGTTACAGGTATCAGCCAATAATTGTAAAACCCAGCCTTCAGAATGGATCATACCTAGAAAAATTGCATTGAAAAATAAATAGAACAATATATACGGTTAAATTTATAACCAGGTTAAACAGCTTAAATGAAATACTAGTTGTCTGCTGTCCAACCCATCTAAAATTCAGCTTTTGGGGGTTGCAGTGTTTTAACATGTTGCTTAGATTTCATCCACAGAGGAAAATAAGTTCAGTAACACTTAGTACAGTAATTGTGAACCACTAAATATGTATTAGTTCCGGGAACAAACCACCCTTTGAGTTGGTTTAAATGGATAACCTCTGACAGGGCAGATTCTGGTTTCCATTCAGATTGTTCCATTACTGCCTATGTGATTGAAAAGGCCAACCCAGACACTGTTTTATGATTCCCCTTTGCTCACCATCATGGTTAGTGAGGGGAACAAAACAGAGTAGGTCTGGAAACCCTTGCCCTCTTAGAGCAAACTTCTCAGGTGGGGTACCTTCCAATTGTTTTGGGCTGCAGCTCCCATCAACCCAGGCAATGTAACCTGTCATTAGTTTTCTGAAGGGTAGTTTTGGAGAAGTTTGGTCTACAGCAACAGTTCCCAACCTTGGCTCCCCAGATATTCTTGAACTACAACTCCCAGAAATCCTGGCCAGCAGAGCTAGTGGTATAGGCATCTGTGGGCCCAAGGTTGGGAGCCACTGGTCTACAGCAACAAGTAAGTAACGAGTATGGGCTGCAGTTCTGTGGCTGGGGGGGGGGACTGTAGTGGAACCTTACCTACTAGAAGTCTAGGAAGTTTTGTAAGAAGCCAGGGGAAAAGACCCTGATGTTGGGAAAGTGTGAAGGCAAGAGGAGAAGGGGACGACCGAGGATGAGATGGCTGGACAGTGTCTGCGAAGCAACCAAGATGAATTTGACACAACTACGTGAGGCAGCGGAAGATAGGAGGGCCTGGCATGCTCTGGTCCATGGGGTCACGAAGAGTCGGACAGGACTTAACGACTAAACAACAACAAGGGGTTCTAAACACACCCATGTGGCAAAGAGACAAGTGAAGACACCTCAGGACCAAACAATACTTTAGAACAAAGTCAAAATAAATTTTAAAAATGTACCTTTTAATATATAATACATTATTAGATGTAACCTATCATTAGAGATAAAATTGTGTTAGTGTTCAAGAGCACAGTTGTAACTAGGGTAAAGTAACTATCGCTTTACCCCTTTGCACCAACATTTGGAGGGCATCAAAACAGAGGTCAGTCTACAGAGGGGCCTTAAGAAAACCTTTCTTTTCGGGTGGGTATTACTGTATTTTGTTCACATGTTCCTGGCGGAGCTTGTGCCAATGTCTCAGGGCCAAATGAGTGTGACACGGTGCCATTTGCCCGGGATGCAAGAATGTTCTAGCGGCATATTTAAGGCACATTTTGTGTCTGAGAAATCAGACTTATGGAGAAGAACAATCCATATGGTCTAAAGATCAATCACAAAACAAAGCAAGCTCATTTGGAAATTGGAAGCTCCTCCTATGACAATCATATGAATCTGCCTTATAAGGATTTCCCTCTTTTAGGGGCTGATTATCTGTAACATACGTATGATTGGACCATTAAGGCTTTAATTCACATACAGAAAACAGGAGGTGAAGGAGGGTGTTTATTGACACATTCCCTCTATTTCTGAAATCAAGAAAAGAAGGACCAAGAAGGCCAAACAAGGACAGAGGCATGTTCATGTTTAAATCTTCCTACTGTGGCTAGAGGAGCCCTATAGCCCTGCATTACATCACACGTGCTAAGTGCTTTGAAATTAATTATAAACTACCTTTCTGAGTTTGCTGTAGCAGGGAACATTTAACAGACCAAAAAGTAATGCCAGAAGCTGGTGTGGTCTTTGCAGTAGTGTTAGGGCTTGTTTCGACACTAGTCTGCTCGTTATCCTGTAGAAACCTTCTTAGGGAAAGAAAACCTATTAATACATCTAATCAAAAGGGACTGTTCGGAAGTCTGAAATATTCTGTGCAGTACAGTTCTGGAAGCTCTTCCAGGTGAATGGAGGAAGTAACATCCCACCTTATATTATTCTCTAGGTTCTGTGGCTGCTTCTGAAGGCTGGAGGTTTTCCTAAGTACAATAGCACATGTATAAACCACTGTGCTTAAGTGAATAGCTACCACCAAACGGCAGCTATATCCATAGATATGTCAATATAAGTCATAAACAGATACTAAAGAAAAACAGAACTGAAAGACAGTAGCGTTGGAGAGATGAGATGGAGCTAGTCTTTCCTGTTTGAGAAATCAAAGGAACACTATGCTTAGGTCCTGAAGAACAGTCATGAAAGAAAGAAAGCGAATTTGCAAAATCCATGCCATAAGAAATCTTCTGCTGTGCACTCAGATGCTTTCAGCAATTGATGAATTCCATCTTCAGATCACATGGCATATGTAATATCTGTTTCTGCTCTTGGGTAATTACTTTCTTTCCGTAGCAGAAAGAGTTGTGCCCCAGATCAACTGGGTCAGTCCATAGGCTGCAGTTTGTATCTCCCTCAACATGTCCATAAAATTGGAGAAAAACAACTAGAGTAGATTTGGTACAGAGAAAGAAATAATTTATTGGACTGAATTTGGGGGGAAGCCACCCGTCCAACTTGGTTCACAAACTTCCTTTGCTGATCGGTCTTATCACAGAGAGACAGATCAAATTCTCTCAACATGCTCTCCTCTAAGCCCTTTCAATTCTCTACTGTATAATACTCTCTAACCCTATAAAAGCTTTGTTGCTTTTCTGTGAGGGAATATGCCTAGCTTCTCAGCATAGTTCTTGAAATGTGGGAAGAAAACTGTACAGAGGAAAAGGCCTTAATGGTTTTGACCAATGTGGAAGAAGTCATCACCATATCTATTTCTGATTTTTCTTTATACATGAAGCACTTACTAGTGTACAAATGACAACGGAGTCACCTCTGATTCTTTTTTAGTCCCTTATTGGCAAGAAAGCAAAGCAAAAAAGCGTGCTGCTTATATACTGCCCCATAGTGCTTCAAGCACTCTCTGAGCGGTTTACAAGTTAATTGTGCAGGCTACACATTGCACACCCCCCCCCCCAGCAAGCTGGGAACTCATTTTACCGACTTCGGAAGGATAGAAGGCTGAGTCAACCTTGATCCGGCTACCTGGGATTGAACCCCAGGTCGTGAGCACAGTTTTAGCTGTGGTACAGCGGTTTAACCACTGCGCCACGAGGCAGTAGGAGAAACTGGCTTCCTGGACTCAGATCAGGGTTTTTCAAAGCTAAGCTGGTTTCCTTTTAACTCGCATCTTCTCCTTTGCCATCATGAGGAATTTCAGACTTCTGGGTGAGGTTTGTTTCTCTTTATGTGCACAGTTGTTATTCCACAAGAGTTATTCTCCCTGAAAAGACCTATCTGGTTCTGTTGTGGGTCACTGCTGAAATAAAGGCACTGGAGGTCATTCACGAAACGAATAAACAATAGTCTGCGGATCAAATGAGACCCTATAGTTAGCATGTTATTGTCAGAAGAAAAACACTTCCAGTGTTTTATCTAGGCAGTTCTCTCCTGGTTGATCAGAATGAACTAGTTTGGCCCAGAAGTTTCCTGCACTAAGAAGATTTAGGTTTCTGGAACTACAACAAAGCATGGCTCTACTGCAGAATCACAAGCCAGTCTGAAATAGAGCTGGTGCCCCAGGTCCATCTGGTTTAAAACACATAGAGTTGAACTATTGTGAGATCACACACTCCAGTCTAATGATAGCAAAGGAGAAAATGTTAAGTTAAAAGGACTGGCCATTATTCCCCGCCCCAGCCCCCTTTTAAGAATTTGAGCCACGTGCTGTTGGGCAGCTTTTCCTTAGCCTTTAATTCTGCCTTGGTATTAGAATTTTACTTTAATGTAAACTTCAGCTCTTTCCAACATCAAAATATAATGTTAAAAACAGAGATCTCTTTATTCTGATGTGCACTTTAATTACAATATCTAATCTGTTGAGTCTAACCAGATGCATGTCCTTAAATGCCTAGTTTTGAAAATATAATTAGAAGCATGCACTGCTCTTTCCATATGTGTCTGAGGTTTACATGCTGCTGAATTTACGAAGTAGAAAGGGAGAGCAAACTCCCTATTCCGAATGGCAGCAACCAGTCAGATTTGTAATTATTTTAAAGCATTCAGTTCCACTCGCAAGAGAAGCAATACTTTCCCATTTACACATTTTATTGACCTTTGGAAGGCTTGAGTTCACATCCTGGGCCAAGATGTAGATTTGCTGTACGATGCTGAAAATGTCTGGAAGCCGCCCTCTCTCGTTTCCCACCTACCCTTGGATGGCTAATCCAGGCTTGCAAACATCTCCTCGCTTGACCACTTGTGCTTTTTTCCCACAAAGGAAAAGATAAATGGGCTTGATACCTTTCTCCATTTTTGGAAATCTGCCGGAGCATAACTACTTGTGCAAGGGACATGCCATGGACAAGTTTGGGGCAGCTAGAGGCCACAGTGCATCTAGAAAAAAGCCCAGCCAAAAACCCATGTTACCACCTTGGAGAAGCAGATGGGGGCAGGCAGGAAAGGTAAATGGAAGAAGATGGATGCCCTGCTCCTTGCTTTTCTTGCAACTGGCTTTAGAAAGCAAAGACAAAACAACCAGAATGCATGAATATCTGCAGTATCTCATTGAGAAAACTGTAACAGGAGCGTTAATCTGTCTTTTCTAAAGTTATGCTCAAAGTCCTATTTCATCCACCCCTGTGGCTACTCTGGAATGAAATTTAAAAAATATAGAAGATATAGTGACAGCCATCCAAGCAGTATCACATCTACTTGAGTTTTAGGGAGGTGGAAATCCACTGCAGTGTTTTGTGCAGCTGTATATATTTTATCATAAATCTGTCATTTTCAAGCAAAATGCAGGGTGTTTTCTTTAGTTCTGTACCTTAGATAACTATGACACAGAAGCCTGAATCAAATAGTTATGTTAATCCTCATAAAATAAACTTCCAAAGGCATCAGTTTTCCCACTGAAGTGTTTACACAGTATTTCTTAAATTCGTTAGTTCATTCCCATGCATGTGCATATCAGTGGATTTGGAATGCAGCATGGATTCCACCTAATGCTAGACTTGCTTTCGTTCCAAAGTTTAGGCCACCGTGAGAGTAAAAGTAGAGTGAACTGGAAAAAATATATATTCATGAGTTTTTCTGGCTTTTCACGGCCAAATGACTTACGTGCTTAAATATTTACATAATTAAATGCACTACAAAATCACAAAGATCTAAAAGTCAATATACAGTAGTTACTGACGTGTTCATAAATACCTTATTCTTAGGAAAGTGCCAGTCTTTTTTCTTTCTTTTTTTCTTTTTTCTTTCTTTTTCAGTACAAATCCCAAAATACTCCATTTCAGGAGTCCCATCAGGCAGACAGACAGACACCTAAATGTGGCTCACCTTGGAGAAATGCCTAAGCTGGAAAAAGTGCTCACCCGGAACTTCCCTTTTGAACAGGAGGAGCTAGGCCAATGCCAGACCTAGAGGCCTTCCAGCTTTGGCTTTTCATCCAGATGAGCAACATTCAAGTGTCTGTCATGTGTAGGGTTGCCAGATACATTGGTACCAAAAGGAGGACATAGAAAGACAAAAAGGAGGACAAAGGAGGACATATTGAATGTTTCATTTGAATCCACATTAAACCCGCAATTAATACAATTTTATTACAATTCCTGCCAATAAACGTCTCTTAGTGAACTGACCAAGAACCAGTCATGTTAAAAAAATAAAAATAAATTCAATGGAGGCTTTTTTCAAAATACCAAAGAACATTACTTAAACAGCTAATTGTACAATTACTACCTTGAAATATTTGCTGTTCTCAGAAGAGCTAAATGCAATGGAGATTAAATTTTGCAATGTTCCTTTTTTCATGGTTTTATGGAAAAGTCAAGTCTCTGTGTGTGAGAGTCTCCCTCTCCCTCTCCCTCCCTCTCTCTCTGACACACAAACCCTTCCTCAATGTTCAAACAATCAGTTGCTTCAGTTCACTATGTCCATTTCCTTTCATGTCCATTTCTACCCATCCCTCCCTCGCACCTTTGAGCCGTCTCTCCCTTGCAGTCACAACCTTTTTTTCATGATTTTATAAAACTAAGTCTCTTTCTCACTCACATACATCCTCCCTCCCTCCCTAAATTTTCCCCAATCTTACTTTTAAACAAGCCTCTGTCAAGCTCTCTCGCACCTTTCTTCCCTCCTTGATTGAAGTTTCCCTCGTGCTCTCAGTCACCTCCCCCGGAAGCAGTCACTGATTGCCCTGGCTCTGTTGCACAGCGGTGGACCAATTAAACTGGCTTATCTCCGATCAGAACCATCAGAACGGAGGATTTACAAGCCACTGCTGGGAGGATTTACAAATGCCTTACAACCAAGGAGGGGGGGAGAGGTGATTTACATTTTCAGGTAGAAATGCCAGACATTTTAAAGCTTTTTAGCTTTGCCTGCCGGATGCAGGATTTTCACTTAAAAAGCAGGACAGGTCCTCCCTTTTCCGGACGTCTGGCAACCCTAGTCAGGTGGGATTCTCTGAAAGGAGAATTCTGGGATATATAATTTAAAAACATGAATGGCACATGTCTGCTTACCCATTCTGTTTATAATTTTTGTAGAAACATTGCTGATATTTGTTACTGTATTTAAATAAACACTTTTCACGCATGTGTTTTTTTTTCCAAACAGAAAACAAAGACAAGATGGCCACCTTCAAGCTGTTACTGCTATTTTCTATGTCTTCCTTGAGCTTCGTTGGTGGAATAGATACAGACCAGGATTTTAGCTGGCAGTTAAAAAAAGTACCTCAGCTTGTGAAGGAAAAGACTTTCTCTCTTGACACTCCTAAATTTGAAGCAAATCCACAATTAGAGCTGAGTGGCGTGTGTGGGATTGAATGCCAAAGGACACTGCCGGTGCCCCACCTGTCTGACTTGAAGGATCTGCTGTCATATGAGACGGTTTTTGACAATGGCACAAGGACCTTGACGGTTGTGAATGTTCTGGGGGCGGAGCTTGACTCCCCTGCAAACGCCACCACTGCCAAAGTGCCGTCAAGAATGAAGAGGCAGGTGTACGGCACAGATAGCAGGTTCAGCATCTCAGACACACGCTTTCTGACCAACTACCCCTTCAACACAGCCGTAAAGATCTCCACAGGCTGCAGTGGCGTCCTCGTCTCGCCGAAGCATGTGCTGACCGCTGCTCATTGTGTGCACGATGGCAAAGATTACATCAAAGGCAGCAAGAAGCTGAGAGTGGGCCTACTCAGACTGAAATCCAAAGGCAATGGCAAGAGGCGCAGGGGAGCCAGGAGGAGCAAGAGGGAAGAGTCAGGGGCAGAGGAGTACAGTGCTGATGCCAAGCAACCAAAGCAGCGATCTAGCAGGAGAGCTGGCAGAAGGCAAAAAGCATCTGGGCTGAATGAGGGAAAACCTGAGGGAAAGCCTTCCTTCCAGTGGACCAGAGTGAAAAGTACTCACATCCCCAAAGGCTGGTTGAGAGGCGTCGCTGGAGATGTTGCAGTGGATTATGACTATGCTGTCCTGGAGCTCAAGCGTCCCCACAAGAAGAAATACATGGATCTGGGCATCAGCCCAGCGAGCAAAGGGTCGCCTGGGAGCATGATCCACTTTTCTGGATATGACGCTGACCGACCAGGCCAGCTGGTCTATCGGTTCTGCAGTATCTCAGACGAATCCAGCGATCTCTTCTACCAGTATTGCGATGCTGAGTCTGGCTCTACTGGATCAGGAATCTACCTGCGCCTTAAAGAGCCAAGCAATAATAAATGGAAGCGCAAAATTATTGCCGTGTATTCCGGTCATCAGTGGGTGGATGTTAATGGAGAACAGCAGGATTACAATGTGGGTGTTCGAATCACTCCCCTCAAATATGCCCAGATATGTCTCTGGATACATGGGAACAATGCGGACTGTGCTCAGGGCTGATGCCACCTAAAATCCTCTAATATCGGTGGTGCTATATAAAGAAGGCCTACAACAGTAAATGCAGAACACACATTTAGTTGGGTCTGATTATTTTATCTGAACTTGAAACCAGCCGGTCCTTTCTGATATACTGAGGAACTGGAAACATTTACATAGGACTTAGCAGTCATTTCCCACCCCCGCCCCCCAATTGTTTAAATTGACCGCAGACCATCGGTGAAGGTGCACTTAAAACCTCAAATTGTATTACTGTATTTATTTTTGTTTCTTTCTTTTGGTGCGTTTATTTTTTGTGGTACGGTAAATTTGAGTCATTACTATTTGACAACATAAATGAATGGCTCCTTTGCTGGTTTGCATTTTTCAAGAGAAGCATCTCCTCTTGTAACTGGTACTATTATAATCTATGATTGTTTTGTTTTCAGCTTGTTTAGTTGTCTCAGGTTACTGCTGCAGTAAGCATTTTCCTGTGATGCAGGCTGCCTGTTCATTATTGTACAGTACCAAGTTGTGAAACACTGGGATGAGACAAGAAACAAGCTCTCCCTTAGGACTTACTGTAGGGGATACCTCCTTGGGCTGGCCTGCCTCTGCCAGAAGCAGAGCTTGGAGACGTTCCTTTTCTTGCACTACAGCATTGTAGTCCGACGAAATGATGTTTCTAAGCTTTACTGTCAAGTTAGTTTATCCTTGATCGTATGAAAGACACACAAATACCATTTTTGGGGTGGAGCTTGATGACTGTACATGCCCTCTGTTTTGGGGGAAAATTAGGAAAGGGGGGACTAATTTAATACTTATAAATCAAGTTTTAGAAGAGGTGCAAAAATGGGAAGTGTGACATATGCACTTGTTTCAGCCATTGACTGTCCAGAACACATCACTGGCTATCATTAACTGTCACCAGTGACATCATTTTTCACAAGAGCCTAGAGGGACAACTGCTCATGCTAGTTTGGAAAACGATACAGATTTAAGCATGCTAAAGATCTGTAGGATTGTTTCAATCATTCTGCCTGCAGAGTTCATAAGAGTTATCCCTTCAGGGATCGTTGCAGTCCCAGTGGAGGCCATGTACTGTACACTCTTGATGGTGAGGACAGCCTTGCAGAGGGGAGGGGAGCTCCATTCTCTTGTTAGGAAACAAATAGAGCTGGGCCTTGATGGGAATGGGAAAGCCTGTATAATCAGGGGAACAAATCACTAATAGATGACGACTTTGGTGCTAGGATGTAATAGTTTACAAAAGTCTAGTCCATCTTTCCTCGGTTAGAATAATGGCAGGAGTGGGCACATTATGGGCACTCACCACCACCACCCCTGTTTCTGTAATGGATTCCCCCAACTTTGATTTATGGAAGGGTCAGTTGTGGTGACAGTCCTCAGATAAATCAAAAATTACCACAGCAAACATGTTTCAGTGTGTACAGAATATGTAGCTTAACTAATGTGTACAGAATATGTAGCTTAACTCTTATGTAAATATATTAAATGCCTTATTAATGTAGCAATAAGCCTATTGGGTTCATGTCAGTTTTGAACCTCAGATTTTTATTAGAAAAGCATTTTAAATGAGTTTAAATATTGAACATTTACACCTTTCTGTCATTTAAAAAAATTGTATCAACCGAGCTTCCTTCTTCAAATATATGTACATGAAAGCTATCTGTGACAAAATTGTCAGATAACAATAAGATGCATATTCCAGGTCATATGTGCTTCGATTTACATAATGTAGATTTTACTTGCAATGATCACAAAACTGTGGAGGAAAAAGCAAAGATTTTAAACTATATATCTATATATGTGGATCGTTATGTCTTTGAAAGCACCTCCTTGCCATATGTAAATGAAGTATTCTTAAAACATAATGTTGCATGGGATTGTTTGTGAGTCAATGGTAAATTTAATACCTTCAAAGACATTTTTCTTATTTCTGTTATTGCGACTTGTGCTTTTGAAAGCATCCTAAACAAAATTGAAATCTGTAATGAAAGTTCAGAGCACTTATCCAAAAATACTCTCGTTTTAAATTGTTGTTGTTTTTTTAAGCCCTCATTTTGAAAGACATCAAATATACAAAGTTGTTCTCAAAAGCAGGACATCAGTAAGAGAAATATAAAGCCACATTCAAAGGTAGACCAGATAAAAATGTTTTTTTTCCTATTGCTTCAGTAGGAAAATAACATAAAATAATTTAGAACAACCTCTTTTCAGTTCATTAATCTAAAATGTTTTCCTTTTATTGAGGAATGAAAGCAGTGGGGGAAAATTTGTGGTATACTTGATATTGCTGAACTCCAGTGCCCATCAGACCTAGTCAGCATAGCAAATCATTGAGTGATGGGAATTATAGTCTACTGACATTTGAAGGTCCACAGTATTCTCATCTCCTCCCTAAAATATTCCTAATGAAAATAATTACAATATAAATATGAGCTTTAAAAAAAATTAAAAGCTGCACAGATTTAAATTTGAGTATAGCTATATGGCTTGGGAAGCCAACATGATATATATGTGTTGAAATGAAGACGTGGTTTGGTTTATCTTCTATATAGTGAGATTGTTTATTTTGTGCCTGATGTAAAATCAGGGGTGAACAATTATGGCTTTCCAGATGATTTTGGACTGCAGCCCCTTGTATACCTCATCTCCAGGTTTGTTGGTTAGGACTAATGGGAGTTGCAGTCCAAGATCATCTTGGAAAGAGTTACAATTGCCCACCCCTTGTGCCAATTAATATCCATATTTACCTTCATAACATTTATAATCTTCATATTTATATTCACAACATTCAAGCCATATAAAGAAGAACTGGAAACAGTTTTATAGTATAGGCTTCATATACGTAAGAATAAGTGCCATTTTATCTATCCATGAAGGACTTCTGCTGTAAATGCCATCCGCCTGCAATAAAGAATGAGCCATGCGTTCCAGGTGGGGAATGAGGTTCGTGGCACTGGTTCCTGTGTCTTGCATTACAGGCGAAGCCAGGACAGTGAACAAGCAAAACATGTTGTGATGTGGCTGACAATTATCTTGGGTAAAGATTTAGGTTTAATGTTTACAGGCCACAAATTAGTGACAGTGCATCCTGCTGAGGCTGATACTAACTGGTTTCCAGATTCGTTGGCAGACAAAGGAGCAGCAGCAAGCAAGAGCCAAGTTAACTTAAATGCGCCTTAAAATTTAGCATAGTTAGCCAAGCATGTTTTCCCTTTGAAAAGAAATCAAACCCACACCTCTTAGTCAATGATGTTTTCAGGCTTTTCTAGGTAGAAAATGAGTTATCATTCCCTTCCTCTGGGGGTGCCCTGGGACTGTGCAGCTTGCCCAAAGCCATAAAGACAAGCAATTCTGGGATACAGAGTAGGGAACTGAACCCCGAACCTTTGGCTCAGCACTGAGTTATCCAGCCAGCTAGGAAAGATAATAGGATTCCTTATTGCAGCTAGCTAAAGGTTGAAATATTGGGAGCCATGGCTTACCCCTCAGTTCTTGAGAACAAAAGTAAGATGTTAAGAAGCGAACCATTGTTTTGAAGATCTTTTTCGCAACAAACCAACAAGCAAAAGGGACTTGATAAGTTGAGAATTCCAGAGCATCCATGCAAAGCAGATCCATGCAAAGCAGATAGATAAACAGACCTGGGTTTCTAGCTCTTAATTATTTTGGAGACCATTCCTGACAAATTCTCAAGCAAAGCTTTCAGAAATATTTATAAGGTAACTACTTGGTTCAGAGTCAGAAAGAAAGGATCTCTGGGTTGAAGTTTACCTCACATGCTTTAGAGCAGTGGTTCTTAACCTTTGTTACTCGGATGTTTTTGAACTGCAACTCCCAGAAACCCCAGCCAGCACAGTTGGTGGTGAAGGCTTCTGGGAGTTGCAGTCCAAAACTCCTGAGTAACCCAAGGTTAAGAACCAGTGCTTTAGAGTCAAGTCTAGCAAATGCTTCTGATCAAGCACTATCGGTCTCATTCAAGGGTCTCACTTGAGGCTCTGGGGGAACCTATACTGAGAAATAGTTATTTCCATTGGGAATCTGCAATAGCTGTCTGAGATGTTTATTGGGCTAGGAACAGATGATGAAAGAAAATTATATTTTCTGCTGTTACACAGTAGTGTTATCCTCTTTCTGGCTGTGCGTGGGCATCCAGACGTACAAAAGAAACCTGTGTTTGAGATCTCAATGATCCATTCCCTGCGTGATGGTGCAGCTTCCCTGATTTTAACCCATGATTCATTGGCTAACATCCAGTTGCTTTGTTACTTAGGCAAAAGGCAATAGGGTTATTTTGCCTGAAATGGCACCACTCCACAATGCTAGATTTTGAAATACATTCGGTTTCACGCAGAGGTGGCGGAAGATGGCATGGAGTCAGCCCACAAGGCATGTGCAGATCATTATCTTAATGTTAGAAGTATATTTATTTCATAGACAAAAATTGTATTAATGCTGCCTAGACCTTTTTAAAAACTATCCAGTTTCCTTGCATGAACTGGCAAGAAGTTCCAGTCATCCAAATGAATAAACATCAAAACGCATGTTCAAACACTGTACATGTCAAGAATAATAATTTTCCATTGGAAGAGGGGTTTGTGTATAATTTTACTAGTATTTTTACAATACTGTTTCAATTTTGCACAGAAGTGATTGTTTTGGTTATCTTGGAAGACAGACTGCACAGCTACACAATACATGCATCCCAACTACACAGTTGGACACATCAGTGGGGAATATCTCTGTCATGGGAAAAACTGTTTTGCAGCTCTTAAATGTGCAGCAAAAAAGAACATCAACCTTCTGTTGTTAACCAGCTTTTAATCAACTTCCTTGAAGCTTGATAGTTGGAGCAAAAGGAAACAGGAGCAGAACTCTTAAGTGAACCAGTTTTGTACGGCTGAATAGTAGGGCTCAGAAAGTCTATTCTGATCTTATAAATGTTCAGAAGGAGAAATTGTAAACCAGCTAGTTTATTTTTTCTAGATTTATGTAAATCTTTGGAAAACTTTAGTGGAAGGCATTTGCCAAGGCAGCTCTGGATTATGAAGCCTAATCCCCATCTGGAGTTGGTTTTGAGGATTGGTTCTGTTTTGTTTGTCTTTTTTAAAAAAAAAAGGAAATGTAAAATAAACTTGGCATATATAGAAGAAGTAGTTAACCTGTTCCAGAATGTGCCCTGAATGGCAGTCTTAATTTTGGTAGACAGAATCCTGTTTGTTCCTTCTGCGGGAGCAACGATCCCGTGTGCAAGGGGTGGGCCTGTTTCCAAGCTTGTGAGGAGAAATGCGAGTGGATAACTTCTTATGCAAATCTGAAAGCTGTCCAACCACACACACACACAATGAACCATTGCATGAGTGGAAAGAATGAAGAGGCTCCATTGATCCTATGTTCCCAGAGTGCGATCTGAGAAAGCATGTGATACAACCACTTTGCCGAAGCTAAGGCAGGTTTGGGGCTGATCAGTGATTGGATGGAAGCCTATCTGTGAATGCATTGGGCATCCCATGCTTCAAGAAAGACCAGGTTAGAAATGCACAAAGGAATAGGCACAAAATAATGGAATAAAATATAAAATAAAACCAAGCAAACTTGTGTTTCTAACTCTTACTGTTTTAGAGATTTTTCAGGAAGAAACACATGAGCCAACTCAGAAAGATTTATAACATAACAACTGAGTTTATCGCCAGAGAGAATGGATCTTAAAGCTGAAGCCTATCTCAATAGTAAAAACAAAAAACTCCTGCAATGGAGTCAAAGCCAGTCCTCACCATGACATTGCAACAACTGGTGGCATGATGTACAGTAAGCCATCTTGGGTTCCTTTAAGGAGAAAGGCAGGGTAAAATATTTTAAGTAAATAAAGGGTAGATTATTTAGTCCTCACAGCCACAGAGAGTCCAAAGATACAGGCAGCTGTACTAGTCCCTATTAACTGATGTGGAAGAGGTATTTTGTAAAATTAATGGCTTTTAAATATGCATTCATGGTCAAATTACATTGAAAAAATTTGAATTTACAAGAATGACCACTTGCAACAACATGAAGTACTATTCACTATATTGCACAAGATTAGAACAGCATTGAGAGATATATGGGACAAGAACCAAATAAATCAGGCACAGGGTTTAATACCTCTCTGAAATGCCCTGCGACTTGTATTTTCTGCAGCTTACTGAAAATGAATATAGACAGAAAGAAAATAGAGATTTCTGTAGTATTTTTCAAATATCTAGCTAGGCAACTATCAGTTATTTCAGAGGAACAATCTGAACAGTGTCTACTCCTGGGACTGACCTCACATCTGACATTCATACACAAATGATATGCCATGCCATATCCCTCCTGCCATTCATCAACATTTATATGACTGTGTAGGGTTTGCTTCTTATGAGATTACCTCTCCCCAAACCATTTTGCTCAAAAAATGATAGAGGGCGGATAAGATATACAGTGGTGCCTCGCTTAACGAGCGCACCATATAACGACGAAATTGCATAGCAATTTGTTTTTTTGGATCGCTAATGCGATCGCTCAACGAGCTTTAGATAGGGAGAAATTCGCTTTGCGAAGATCGGTAAGCGTTTCGCTTACCGATCTTCGCAAAACGAAGCTCCGACGATCAGCTGTTTGGCAGACAAAATGGCCGCCGGAAGCCCCAAAATGGCCGTGCAGCGTTTTTGCGCCCTCCCCTCGCTTAACGAGGGCGCGAAAATGGCTGCCGGCTGAACGGTGAGTAAAGGAGCCTTTTGGAACGCATTAAACGATGTTTAATGCATTCCAATGGCTTTCCCTGTCCCGTTCAGCGATGTTTCGCTATAGCGAAGGTTAATCCGGAACGGATTAACCTCGCTATGCGAGGCACCACTGTATTTACTAATCAAAGCCTCCCTTCCTAACCAGAGGACTCACTTATACATACTGAGAAAGGAAGATATGCATTGCCAGCAGGA
Source organism: Pogona vitticeps (assembly GCF_051106095.1). Taxonomy (NCBI): domain Eukaryota; kingdom Metazoa; phylum Chordata; class Lepidosauria; order Squamata; family Agamidae; genus Pogona; species Pogona vitticeps. The sequence continues at coordinate 110,374,178 of NC_135783.1, read as the reverse complement.
AGGATAGCTCATCAAAATGGGGGAATATCCTTAATTTTTTTAACAAAAAGAACATATGGCCATCCTACCTTTAGATTAGGCATCCTTCAGTCTTGAGAGACTATGGTAACGTGCTCTGAATAGAGGTCTTGGAACAGCGTCTAGTGTGGCTGAGAAGGCCAATTCAAGAGCGACAATCCCACACTGAAGGCAAATACAATCTGTCCCCTGTCCAGCTCCCTGGTTTTGCTGGGTTTGGGACTGCGTCTTTGCCTGGCCTGCTGGTCAAGAGTCTCTTCAAAATGGGAGAGGCCATCCTACCAAACACACCAGAAATCACAAGAAGAGTAGATCTCACACTTTGTACTGTCCTTGGACACTGAGACATGATATTCCACAATCTCCAACACACACAACCTGTGGTTCCCAGACAATGAGAGGAATCATTTTCAAAATGGCTACTCCCTTATCCTCAGTAAGCCTCAGGAATTGGAATAGCTAGCAGAGAGGCCTGTTGGAGCCTGTTCTTCTTTCAGTGACACATGTGGGGATGAGGCAAAACTCACTCTACTCATCACAAGAAAATGTCCAGGCATCACCTTCTATTAAATGGAACCAGATGTACAGTATATATTTCTCCCTTAGATAACAAATAAACAGCTGACTTGACTCTTACTGTTTATTTTACAGTCAGAAATTGAACTGGGCTAATTTTCATGCTCATTTCAGCACTTCCCATCTCAGTTTGGCTATTTTTTTTTCATGGAATCATAAAGTCTCTTTAAACTATTCCCAGGTTGCGTCAGGTATAAGAGGCTATCTCCTTTCTCCCTTATTCACAACCTTGCGTAACAATAAAGCTTCTGCAAAGGAGTGTGGTGAAACAGAGAATGTGCCATGGTTGCTCAGACAACTGGATGCTACTTCTGTCCCTTTGGGTCTCAGGGCTGTTGAATGGTGTAAGGTGGCCCTGTGATCAATTTAAAAACCTCAATGTCCAGAAATGGCATTTTGCCTTCCCGCTCCCACAGAAAATGAGAGTTCCACGGGCTGGGGGCTGGAGAAACAACTATAATTTGCCCACCCCTGACATAAAGTAGGCTGAGCAGGCTGGGTGACAAGATAAATCTCACTGTCTCCTAACATCTGCTGCTCGAGGCAGGCAGCCAGTTCATGGTAGTAACTGGGCCAACCAGGGGACGTGTCGTAGCCTCCAAACACTTGGCTTTCATGCTAAATGTTAGGGTTTGTAGTGTTCAGGGCAGCCCTCCTCAGGCACGAGTTCCCACGTACAAACTGGAACATATGAAACTGCTCTGAGAGCCTCAAACAAACTGAGAGACACACCAGGACTCACAGCTTGCAGTTCTCAGGCAATGGCAGGAATCATGGTCAGGGGTCTGAGATTTTTAATGGCAGATATTGTAAAAACAAACAAACAAACATGCAAAACAAGGCACTGGGATCAATTCATTCTAGCTTTCGTCTGTGCATTAATATAATCAAGTTTTACTTTCATGTTTATGAGATGCACATTGCCTAAAATTAAATGAATAATGTGTAAACTCAGCAGAAAGCACTTGTGCTCCCTTGTAGACAATACCCTTGAGCTATTACTAAGAGCAAATACCGGAAAGGAAGAAAGCACTCAAGATGAACATTTCCAGTTCATGATATGTCGGTGTATTTTGGAATTGCCTTTTACAATCAAGGATCTGCCAGATAACTGTGCAAGACAATAAGGAAAGTTTTGCAAAGAATTTTGGATTTATGTGTTTGTCGCTCACGTAGGAATATATTTAACTTGGGTCAATGTGCCCATTCTGTTGCCTGCATTCACTAGTTGCCATTTTGCAAGACTTTAAATGAAAACAGAGACTGCCTATTCACAAAATGGCTGGCCATGAGTTTACAGTAAAACCCTGGGCTGCACGAACCTGTCTTTTAAAAAATTTCTCAGTAGCACCTACACCAAGACTTTTATCATAAGGATAGAGAGGAGGGAGGAATACGTACAGCAGAGTCCTGTACAAGAAGTGTGTGATGAAAATCAAGTAAACATCAACACACCTCTAAATCAAAAACAGTATTAAAACATTCAGGCATATATAGTTGATGGTTAAATTCAAGTAAATTGTTGAAGCTGTTTCTTCTTCGTGCTCTCTGTGAATGCACGCTAATGGGTTTTAGAGCGCTTGCTCAGAGAACATCGGAAACTTCTAGGGCTTTAACAGCTGCCCATGAACATCAGCGCTGTCGGCAAATATTTAAGGCAGTTGGATGGTGGCAAAAACCACTCTTGCCCCAATTGCAGTTTGGTGGAGTCAGTTTTGTGTAGACACGGCCCAAGATGGGAAGGGAATCTCTTTCAATATGTTCTATGATGGAATTAGAGTTCAGTTGTGTGAGACACATGTTCAGCTTTCTGTATGCATCAACCCAAAGCTTGCTAAAGGTTTTCCTTTTCATTCATACTGTCCACACTCACTAGTTAGCAATCAAAACTATGTACATGAACTGTGTGTGTCTTTTCAGTTGATCTAATTCATCTCCTTTGTACAAAGGGGGTCTGTGGCAGATACAGGGTGATTTAGAAGCACAGAGAGTCACTTAATTAAATTTAAGCTCACACAGTATAAACATAATCTGAAACATCCTGCAGCTTAGTTAGGCAGAGAGAAAGGGGCAGCGAGAGAGAGGGAATGCATCACCAAAAAAGTGGGGGGAGGAGGAGGAGGAGGAGGATGACAAAAGGGAGCACTGTGACGAACTGGGTAAACTTCATGACCGAGGGTGAGTCGGAGAAACCGACAATAGTGCTAGCAGATAGAGATAAGGAAGTACTGTAAACATCTTTGGAAGCTGTGGAAGAATGTTGGCAAGGGTAACCATTTGTGACGTTTTCACTTGAGTGAAAGCACTGACAGATTGAAGATCAAGGATTGGGCAAAAGGTACTAGAGATGATTGATGGGGTGCACGTGAAGGAAAATAATTCTATCACATAGCTTTGGACCACAATGGAGAGGACCCAGGAATCTGAAGTACTGAGGTACTGGATGTTGGTGTGAAGCATGAGATTAAAGGGTAGAAGATGTAGGTGTGGGACAATGTAGGTTCCATGTGGGATACAATCAAAGAGATAGTTTGGAATCTTTGGGCGGTTTCCTTCAAGAAGAGGATGGTGCGTATTTGGTGTGGTGTGGTTGTCTGTAGCATCTATGGCCAGCTCTGGAAAGCAACCTGATCTTTGTGAATGAGTAGGGACATTTCCAGCCTGGTTTATACTGTTTCAGCTGCTTCTGAGAAGGATAGGTGTTGAGACCCATTATGAAGAGGAACCAGTCAGAACGGTTAAAGCTAGAAGTGAGCCACCCCCTCAATAATCTTGGGCAAAAGGAGTCAACACCACCTTGACTGCACTATCTGCAATTCGAAGTTGATGAAGGAACCCAAGTGACACAGTAGACACAGTGAGATATACAGTACTTATGTTGCTCTAGTCCATAGACTAGGTGCTAATCATCTATGCTGTTAATCACCTTCTAGGTTTTATATTTATGGTCCAAAGGGTATGGAGAAGAACTCAAACACTTTCTGTCACTAGTTAACAGCTTTCGAGCATGCGTGTCCACATCAGCTCTTGTGTATTTATAGGTAAAGGTAAAGGTTCCCCTTGACATTTAGTCCAGTCGTGTTCAACTCTAAGGGGTGGTGCTCATCCCCGTTTCCAAACCATAGAGCCAGTGTTTGTCCAAAGACCGTTTCCGTGGTCACGTGGCCAGCGTGACTAGACACAGAACGCCGTTACCTTCCCACTGATGTGGTACCTATTTATCTACTCGCATTTTTACATGCTTTCGAACTGCTAGCTTGGCAGGAGCTGGGACAAGCGATGGGAGCTCACTCCGTCACGTGGATTGGATCTTATGACTGCTGGTCTTCTGACCATGCAGCACAGAGGCTTCTGCAGTTTAACCCAGAGCACCACCACATCCCTGTGTATTTACACCAAGATATATACTTCTAGGGGAAGATTAGAAAGCAGAGAAAGACGGGAAGAAAAGGAACAGCCAATAGTTGAGGTTTTCTTAATAACAGAGGAGGAGGGGAGGGTAAGCAACATGCGGGACAGAGGAGAAAGGAATAAGAGGAGTGGGACACTCCAAAGATAGAGGGGAAGAAGGAAGAAGGGCTGCTGTCAGAGGGAGAGGAGGGGCCCTATGTGTTCTCCTTTCCTCATAAGGGAGAGACAAAATGTGAGAGAGGAAAGGGCACCTTGTGAGGACATGGCAGCGTGGGGATTGAGATTCAGTTGGGTGAAGCAGAGCCATTGGAATGGACTGTTTACATCTATCCGTTTACATCTATTCCGGGTTCCCTGGAAGAAGGTGTGAGTCTGGATCCTATCCCCACAGCTCTGACACCTCTTGAGGGAGACTGAGCTCAACACCCTTCTTGCGGGACTCTTTGTGCGATGAAGCGTCAACCACTAAAAAGACCTACTGACTGCGAAAGATTTGGAACGTCCCCCCCATTGAAAGACCCATTAGTTATGACAGGCTTACAAGGAATGTGGCCTGAAATGTCTGTGGTTGCTGGTCCCATTGGACCCACTGAAGTTGGACATCCCTCCCCATACACTTGGCTGTGGTGCATTTCTTGTGGAGTTCATACCTAGCCTTGTCAGTTTTGGTGTGGAACAGCCCATTGTCGTCAAATGGGAGGTCCTTCATCCCTGCCTTGGTGTTGCCTGAGGGGTTGACATACCCAAGTCATGCTTGTTGGCTAGGAGCTATTGCAGCTGACATAACTGTAGAAGAAAAATGGGCAACATGACAGCCTGGCTGGATTTGGTGTTCTGCAAGGGTATGGGTATCCTGTATAAAGGACCGTGCTGCAATGTGGTAAGTGGTTTAGCAAGGGCTCCAGCTTTGCCCAGATGAAATGCTGGATGCAGCCATAGCTGCTTGGTCATTAGTCATTCTGATGCCAAGTGCCAGGGATGATTAAAATGGCAGCCCATGATATCCTGTCCCCTTCCCTCTTCGTTGATGAGGTGGAATTGACTTCCCCTTCCCCATTTGCTTATGCCATTTCATCAGTTATCATATCAGGAGAAGAATAATGAAGGAGAAAGCTGCATCATCAAGAACTGGTGAAGGTATGGTGTGCTCTTGCCATGGCTCTCAACTGCTAGGTTCCATCTTTTGTACAACAACAGCAATGGAAGCTAGTCCTATTAAAGAAATGCCAGTCTTGCAAGGCAGCTATTTTTTAATTTTGCTTTTTGCCCAAGAGGAGAGCAAGGAGTGTACAATCCCACAAGGATCTCCCTCTTTGCCAAACAAATGGCTTGGTGACCTGGCAGCGGGACATCTGCATTGAGTCTCCGATGACCACATACTGGAGCACCCATCCCACACCAGAGAAGCCGGCCTTTAATTTTAACATGGAAGGTGGAGACAATATTGTAAGCACATGACGATCAGCAAAGTCTAAATGGTCCCTGTGTCTACTTCTTTAACCACATCAACAACAGAGGGCTACTGTGGACCAAAATGACATGGCTTTCTAACAGCTGGGTGCAGCCATGTATTTTTTGCTTGTGTCAGGACCACAGCGGATACTCTTTTCAGCAGCTGGAAGCTGGTAAAGACATCTGCAGAGCTTAGGGCCAGCTTCATTTTGGAGCCTACTGTTTCTGCTAAATTTGGATCTGCAGCTGCAGACTGGAACCAGGGACATTCTGATAGACAATGTAATTTCATAAAGAATATGTTACATGATATGAGATAGTTCACAACAAGCATCTTCTTGAAAGCAACAGTCAGTTACGAGGCATTTGGCCACAGACGCCTTTCCTGTGAAAAGAATCTGTTTAGATCTAGAAAGTACTTTAAAGGCTGGAGCAATCGACTTTGTTCATAAACAGTCATCACCCCAAAAATATTTTCACCAAAAGAGGGACTGAAGCATTCATTTCAGTGACATACAATGGCATTGCATCAACACCCAGATAAACAATATTACACCTGCCAGGGTTGGACCAGCGAGAGAAATGCTTGCAGATATTATTGACACAATGCTGGTGAGAACCGATGCAAGGCAACAGTGTAGTGCATTAAGCAGAGTATTTTGAAGTCCCATTATTAACTAGGTGGCTGAAAGCAAAAGATATATAAATTTGAAAATGTATTCAAATTGTTTTGGACAAGAACAGCTTCCTTTCTGGAGGGTGGCGGCGGCAGCAGCAGTGGTGTTGAAGCTTTCCTCTGAAGTGTTATCATTTCCTTTTGATCTTCTCTTCTGCCTTTCCAAATCTTGCTGAGTTGGCAAAACTTTGTTACACACTTTGGTACAAATACTATTTTTCAGCCATTTTACTGTACTATTTATTAATGTATCATATTAAAGAAATGCAACACTTTATTTTCTCCTTTGTGGTCTTTACTGTGATGTAAAGAAAATGTAAACTGGAACTATAAAACCTGAGAGGCTGTCTTTTTGTAACTATATCCATCTAGTTAAATATTTGGCCATCGTTTCGAATTCTGAGAATGTTCATAACACTTTCCTGATTCAATTTAAGCCTCTTTTGGTACCAGGTTTTGTACTTTTATCACAGTCTCCACACTTCTGCCTTTTATTATGCTTTGGCAAAGGATTGGAGCATACTTAAAGTTATTAAAATACTGTTTTATCACACACACTCTCAGGATCCTGCATGATTTTATTAATCTTGCATGTCCCACTCATTTAAATAGAACCTTGGAGCAAGCCTTACTTTACCTTTAAAACGATTGACCTAACTGCATGGCTACCTCCCACTTTATTATCATACTGCCATATGCAATGCACCTGTCTGCATAGTTTTAATTTCATTTTCCACCTATATTTGCTTATCAGTACAAATACTACAGTTCTACATTAGAGAAGTTAAAAAGGTCAGTGTTGCCACATGGTCCAGGGTGGTCCTAGACAAAACTGCACAGCCTAACCCCATGAAAACATTTATGAAAAAAAATCCACATATATTAATCACTAATATCTCCCTTTTGACTTGTCTAAAAAGTTCTTGGTGCTATATATCTGAGCTACATATGTCTGGCATCCAATTCTCTTGTAATTGTATATCAGTCAAAAAGTTATATTCAGCACTCCACATTTCAGCAGCCATGCCCCTTTCCAGAAAAAGATGGACAATTCTAACCTTTCAAGTAAAATGTTGGCAAACTCCATGTGTTCTTTAACAGTTTTTAAAAATACCTCGAAACAAGCCGGATCCATCTTTTAGCTGCTGGCAAAGTTAAAATAAAAAATTGAACATTAAAACCTCACTAAAATAACAGGGTAGGCTAAAAGAAAGCCATAATATTAACTTATACAGCAGAATACCCACAAGATCCAAAATTTTCTAAGTTGCACACAAGTGGCTAAGCCGCATGAACTCATGCCACAGCATTTAAACCATTTTGAAGCCACGTGGTGAAAAATCCAGGATGCAGTCTCCTGGGGGAGGGAAGCTTTGGTTGCACTCATTTCTATTTATTTATTTGTTTGTTTTAAGAAGGCACAGCAGCTCTTATTGTGTATATCAAGTTGAAGAAGTCCTGAATTTTCCACTGGAAAACAAGAAGGAAAATCTTGTTTGAAACTGGTTATCTCACAAGACATTCATGGCAGGGATCACAATTAAATGCTGCTCTTTGATTATCATAAGATCCTTGGAATGTCTCTTGTTGAATGTTACAACTGCATCTTGTTGATTTTAACCCATATGAATCTTCTGCTGATTGTGGGCAGTAGCAGAAGGGAGAGACTTGATCCAGATGGTGACATATTCATTGAATGTAGGGAAGAAAACTTATTCAATGCTACAACCCAGGTGGGAGGTAAGGCCCAGTCTCCCTTACCTCACCAGTTACTGTTACAGAAATATAATTGCTAATTTCAGCAATCAAGAATAAAGTCCTAAAGGAAAATGTCATTCCCCCAAGATACTCATATCTCTCCAGGACGGGCAACCTCCCATTTTAGCCATTTATTGATTCACATAAATATATTTGACACACTTCCTAAGGAACAGACATCATCAATTGTTATGACTGTTTACAAGAAAGGAAAATGAAGTGATTCTGCCATTTACAGGCCCATAGGTTGACTTGATGTTACAGACAAGCTCTATGCAAAACATCTCCTCCAGACATTAGAGGAATGGGTTAATGAAAATAATGTATTAGCTCCTGAACAGTAGAGCAGGACATTCTACTTTGGGTTATGTATTCCTGTTACAATATCTAATCTATAATAAACTTGTGAGGAGGATACTCTGGCTTTCCCAAAGGGCTGACTGGCCCAGGCCCACAGCAGGCTACATGGAGACCCTGGTAGAAGGGAAGCCTGAGGGTGCAGAAGGTGAAAGTGGGGCCCCAGATGAGAGGGAGAAGGCCGATGAATCACACTTGGGGGATGAGGGACACCTTGGTGGGACCTGGGCCTAAAGGAGGAGGAGGAGGAAAATGAGGGGGAATCACCACCTACGACAAACTCCAAGAGGGAGGATTGGGCAGAAGCCTCAAAGGAGCTCCATCATCTCCTGAGCCCTCAGCAAGGGACAGCCACAGATGCTGAAGGACCTCTGGACTGCTGAATGGGTCCACTTCTCTGAGAGAAGAGCATCACTGGTCATCCACTGGGATCTCCACAACAATGGCACAGGACCTCAGACCAGCCCCAATCCACTGGCCTCACGCAGGGTCCGCATGGGCCCAGCACTATTGCCCTTCCCTGAAGGGTGTTCACTGGCTGAGGTCAGTGTTGTGAACTGGATCCCAGCTCCAAATTGGTGACCCCAGGGGCCAGTGAATAGAACATGGGCCCAGCTGGGGACTGAGAACAAATGGCAGACTAGTGGTGCTAAGAGAGCCCTGCCCCCCCCCGGACTGTTGGGATGAGGAGAGCTGGGTGCCCCGCCAATGACTGTAACCCATTCCCCTACTTTAATAAAGCCCAGCTCCAGCAGCAGAACAGCATTGAGTCCATGGTTGGGGACCCCCTCCAGTCAGCTCCACCTTGGGCAGTGGTGACACGGATCACGGTAATAAAGGAGTATCTGGGCAGTTTTATGTTACTTCCATTTATCTTTAAGAGGAAGATGTTGACAAATGTTAACAAATATGTAGGAAGGACTCCCTATACCCAAAAGAACCTGTCCAAACCAGTTTGCCCTAGACCAGCGATGGCGAACCTATGGCATGTGTGCCACAGCTGGCACACAGAGCCGTCTTTGTGGGCACGTGAGCCATAAGTCGCTGGATCGCTACCCTTGGTACCCAAACCTGAGGAGGAGGCCAAACCAGGATCCGGAGCATCTGGCGCTGGCGGGCTGGTCGAGCTATAGGCAGTGGTGGGGTTGGGCATGGCTGGAGGTGGATCCGGAGTGGGGTCTGGAGGGACCTCCATACCTGGGATTCCCCCGTCCACTGCCACTTCTGCCACCGCCACTTCCGCTGCTGCCACCTTCTGAGTTGAGTCCCCCCCCCCTCAGTTTAGGCACTTGGGCTCAAAAAGGTTCCCCATCACTGCCCTAGACGATCCAATGGTTCAAAGGAGAGCCGTAAAAATGCTGTAACTGATTCTCCCCATAATTTATAACTAATATTTAATTAATTATGTTGTACCCTTTTTAAATTGCATGTTGTATATTTTAGCCATATAATATGTTTTATGAGGTGGTCACCCGACCGTAATAAATAAATTCATTTTTAAGAGGCATTTGATTCTATTCTAACATAAAATTTGCAAGAAAAATGATAACCCTTCATATTGATCTCAAGTTACTAGAGATAATTAAAGTTCTCCATACCACTACTTCCTTAAAGGTCAGAGTTGGCATTTTATGCCAATTCTCTAACATAGTTATAATGTCTAAAAGGATGCACCAAGGTTGTATCGTGGCCCCACTGCTCTGTAGCTTATGCATAAATTATATGGTGGATTATTTAACAGGATTGCAATTTTCCCAGTGAGATTAGGTAGAAAGGCCATTTCAATATGTCCATTTTCCATAAACAAAAAATGTATGGGGGAATATTAGAACAGGCATTTCACTTTAAGTATCTAAAGCTGGTGTTGGGCTCCTGCACATCTCATACTGAGCTTGCTAAGCAGACATTTCAAAAAGCCTTATTTGGCATACTCAGATTCTATAGAACTAGAGGGGTGTGTTTGGGTCCTCCCATTTGTAACATTTTAAAAACAAAATTATTCCTTCAGATACTGTACAGTAGGATGCCTGTATTGGTATCACTGATTCATTTATCCATGGTCTGAAAATACAAAAAATATATTTTTTTTAAAAAAATATGATAAATATATATTTCTAAAGATGAAGTTACCACAACTGACCACAAGACACAGCCAGAGACCATGCTATGTATAGCATTCGCTATTTAAATAGCGTTCACTATAATCTGCATTTTTCAGCATCTGCAATGGGGGCTTGGAATCAATTCCCCACAGATATAGCAGTCCTCCTGCAAGGAACAGCAATTTGGAGGCTTGGAAATTTTTACAACCAGTAAAAGTCATGCAAAATGATTTGCCCCACTACTGTAAGTGTCCCCTCACCACTCCCACAGCTCTTGATAAACTGAAATTGGCTCCAATACAAATAGTGATCTTACCCTGTTTCCCCAAAAATAAGACCTAACCTGAAAAATGAGCCCTAGTAGGATTTTTCAGGATGCTCATCATATAAGCCCTACCCAAAAATTAAGCCCTAGTTAAGTGAAACTCTGCCCTACACCATGATACAGCAACAAGAAGATGACATGACTGTAAAATACAACATCCTCCCAAAATAAGCCCGAATGCGTTTTTGGAGCAAAAATTAATATCAGACCCTGTCTTATTTTCAGGGAAACACGGTTGATTATAAAGCAGTCTTAACCTATTGGCTGACCATTCTATTTTGTGTCCTCTCAGGCTTTCCAACATTAACATGCAGTGAGATGAAATCTGGCTCGTAGAAAACGTTTGTATTAAACCTTGCTGATCAGCTTGGATTTTCAGAAGAATATTATGCAGCACCTCAGCTCCTCTGCAGGAAAACACTTTTTTAAAGGAAAGATCTCTGTGTCCAAACAGATGCAGGTTTATTAGGCACCTCAAGACTTGCATGTACTGTATTTATAAAAAGATCTGCCATCTTACTTCACTGATGTTGTGAATTTTGATTATGGAAATGACTTTACTAAGGCACCTTTATAGATAGGCTGCCACGTGTTGTTTTAAAAGGCTGCTGCAAAGGGACTCTGTACAATGAAAGTGCCTGCTTCTGTGATCCTAAATCAGTTAAGGGTGTTATACTTCACTGTCCCTTGTCAGAAGCAGATTGTGCAAAACCACTGGGGTCCATTCTGGAACAACTCCCTGGAAGATCTGACCAAGGTACTACTCTCAGTTAAGTATACTGTACCTTCATCACATTTAGAATGGCAAGCTTTGTTTCCATACTCATGTTCTGCTGCTAACCAAGCTGAGTGTTAGATTATTTGGCTTATTCAGGGTCCTTCAACACTGAATTGCTACTTTATGGCAATTAGGTCTATTAATTATTATTAATGTTTTATGCTTAGATATTATAAAACTCTAAAACATATTTTAAACCTGCATAGAATCCCAACTGAAAATTGTACTGTACAGTGGTGCCTCGCACAACGAGTGCCTCACACAACGATGAATTCACACAACGATGCCTTTTTCTGTTAAATTTGCTGCCTCACACAGCGATGTTTCCTATGGGGGATTTTCACACAACGATCTCCCTTTTCGCTCCTGTAAAAGTGTCTTACAATGTTTGGACGCTCTTTTAAATGATTGCAATGGTTAGTCCACCTCCTGAAACCTATGCAAACTGATTTTGGTGTTGTTCTGACACTTCGTTAATTTATGATGATTTTTTGTTTTTTCCATTGGAAACCATTAGACAGACCATCCAATGGTTTCCAATGGAGAAAATTCAAAAAATCATCATAAATTAACGAAGTGTCAGAACAACACCAAAATCAGTTTGCATAGGTTTCAGGAGGTGGACTAACCATTGCAATCATTTAAAACAGCTTCCAAACATTGTAAGACACTTTTACAGGAGCGAAAAAGGACTTCGCAAAGGCATTGAAATGTATTGAGTCGGCTTCAATACATTCCAATATAGGAAACATTGTTTCACTCAATGATGTTTCCTATGGGGATTTTCACTGAACGATGGCAATCCGTTCCAATTGAAACGGATTAACCGGTTTTCAATGCATTCCTATGGGAAATGGTGTTTCACAGAACGATGTTTCACACAACGTTGATTTTTTTGGAACCAATTAACATCGTTGTGTGAGGCACCACTGTATTGCTTTCTTGTTGAACACCCTAAGTTGCTTCTTGTTGATTTTAATCCATTTGAATTGAAAAACGACTGTGTGGCACGAACCTGCATCTAAAGTTATTTGTATACATCTCTCTGAATTGCGACTCATGGAGCTTTCTGAAATTATTCTGTTTTGAGCTGACATTACCTTTCAATGAAAGGGAGATACTCTGCATACTTCTCTTACCTTAAAACAAGAGCAGATGTTTGCAAGATAACTGGATTCTTTTTATCATCACATTCCATGGAGCGACATAGTTGATTCTAGCAGGCAAAAACTAAAGCCATACTTCTATCAACATTTACTTAGGAGGCAGTCTGAATGTACTCAAGGAGTATTACATCTGATGCAATGTATACATACGGTTGAGTAGTTGCGCTGTGTCTATACAACTTAGAAGTTCCAGACTGCCACCTGCTGGCTCCATGATTCCTTGTCAGCATAAAACATTTTCTACATACATACTAAGACCAGCAAAACTAAAGCACACCAAACAGAGAAGATTCATCCCCCTCATCGTCATCTTAGAACTGCAGAGCTGGAAGGGAACCTACGTATTATCAAGTCCAGCTCCTGTCAAGGAGGTCCTGTGGGGAATTGAACTCCCAAACCTCTGGCTCTGGAGGCATAACAACTGTATGTTAAGCAATGTATGTACTAACCATGTTAGTACATTGTTATTATAAAACCAGGAGAGGGCAGTCTTAGATTCAAAATTTGTCTTCTAGCTCAGTGTTTTTCAAATGTTTTGATTGCCATCTTTGAACCCCCATTTTTTCCCTCTGCACAAACAAAAACAAAACAATAAAATTTGCCCAAAGTGACGGTTACATCCATGGTCAACAACGAGCAAGTAAATTTTAAAAAGAGTTCAAGTATGACATAGACGTGAGGGACCTAACACATCTCTTTAATCAGATTATGTCGCTCACAATGAAAGCTCATAAAAATGAAACTAAACGGGCTGATGAAAGCTTGTAACAAAGAGAGAAAAAGTCATCCTTGTCATACCACCCATGAAGAACAAACGTGGATTTAGAAATTAAGAAAGGTTTCTCAAGCTGCTTTTCCAAAACATTTCACCTTTGAAAGAAGGGGTGCCAAAAGGCTTCTCTCAGACCTTTGCTCTATTTCCAGACAATGCAGCCTGGACATGTCCAGACTTGATCAAGGAGATTAAACCAAAGCCTCCTCTACATATTTTTTATCCTTTTTTTGTTTGGTGTTCCTTTTTAAATAGCTCAGCAATAGTAGAGTGATTTAGAAATGTCAGGATTAAAGTTTCAGTCATAATCACATATACATGGAAACTAAGCTTCACTGAATTAAAGTGACTTTCTTCTGAAACAGACCTACTTATCTTGGATTGTACTGATATATAGGTTAATATAAAAAGTGAAAATCTGTTGAGGCTAGAAAACTAAGAGCCTGGTTCCTAAGTCAGTCATTTGCTTAAAAACAGTAGCAGGCTGATTTCAGGTTAGTCGTGAATGTCTTCTCTAATAACTATGCCTAGTATTCTGTTGGAACCTGGTATGTTGAGCAAAATACTATGGTTTTCTTGGATACTTGGACGGGCTCAAAACTGTGCTATGATTTGACTTCAATCAGCAGAAACATTTGCAGCATTATGGTGATGAATCGCTGATCTAATCATACTAACAGGATACTCAATGGGACCATATTTTGGCACATTTTTTTCCGGGAATAGGTTCATACAGAGCTGAATCCTTTGTCTTCACAAGAAGGACACTCAACGTTAATGCAAAGACCCTGATTCCTAGGATTTTAGGACAACACCAAGTCAGACGATTTGTCTGTCCAGTCAAGCATTATCTGTCTGGACCAGTAGCAGCTCTTTGTGGGCTCAAGCCAAAGTTTTTTTGGGTAACTTTGCTACCTCTTTTTAATGGGATATTGCTGGGAACTGGGCCTGGGACTTTCTGCATGGAAATGCCATGAAAGCCATTTAACAGTAAGTGGATTAAAGGTTTCTTCCTTTCTGTTACTCTACATTATAAACTTCAAATATAAAATGCCATGAACACCAACATTTCCTCCCAAACTGGCATTTTTACTGATACGTCAAAAGAAAGAAAGAAAGAAAGAAAGAAAAGTTCTGACTACAGTTTCTTTTATGTAAAGGACAAGGCATGGTTCAGTGTTAGGTGCCATGTTGTAAACCTATAAAATATCTTATCCAATCTCAGAATTTCACGATAAAGATCTCAGTGTTTAGGGAGACATTTGCATGAGACCCTAAGAAAGCCTGTCAAAAGAGACACTCCGCTTGACATGTGGCAGTTGCTTATACCAATGTTAGCATTACTAATCATGGCCCACTGTAGTCTCAAAGCTAAACTTGGCAGATAAACAAATGGGAGAAAATAGGAAGAGCTCTGCGACATCAGACCGGAGGCCTACCTACTCCAGCAATACTGATTTCCATCTGTATTTCTGCAAGGCCTGATCTGGCAATTCAGAGGGATGTTGCCTCTAATCCTGGAAGCAGCATATAGTTATCCTGGATGCAGGCACTGACAGCTTTATCCTCAATTTATTTGTCTAATCACCTTTGAAAATGGTTTCAGCTGGTGGCCACTGCCACATCCTGTGGTTTTTTTTTAAAAAACTCCACAGTTTAACTATGTTTTAAAAAGTATTCCTTTTTTGAAGTCTTGAATTTTCTACCTTTCAGCTTCTTTGGATGACTCTCAGTTCTAACGTTGTAAGACAAAAAGAAGAACTCCTCTATTTACCTTCTCAATACAATGAGTCATTTTATTAATCTCTATTATATTGTCTCTTGTGTCTTGCTTCATTTTTAATGGGATTTCGGTCCAGCTCATTCACTATTTGGGTTGCCCTTTTCTGCACTCTTTCCAGCTATATGATATCCCACTTAAAATTAAATATGACTTTTTTAAACTTTCAGAAATACTGTATATTGTAATGCAAGAGAAACCAACAGATTTCTCAGCTTCCCAATTTATTTATCACATTGTTGGCCTTATGTACAATCCTATGCACACTTTCCTGGGACCAAATGCCATAGAACACAGTAACTGGTCTTGTATTGCTAGTCTCAAGCAGAAAGAAGACTCAAATTGCTCAATGGTTAAACAATCCCAATGTATATCCCATTGAATCAATTGGTGTGCTCAAGTGAGGACTACCAGTACAATACTGGCCAGAGGGACTTATTTTTGAATAAACATCATCCTTATCTTCGAAATACAGAGCTGGAAGGGACCCTCTGGATCATCAAGTCCAGCTCCTGTTGAGGAGGCACAGTGGGGAATTGAACTTCCAACCTCCGGAAACCTAAGCCACTAAGCTATCATGGACAGTAGTGGGGTTTCCTACAACTAAAAACATTCTCTAAGTGAAACTGAAAATGCCACCATGTTCACCACTGACATAACGATTCAGTTTAAAAACAAAATAGCAAGATATTCCCAACTTTTAACAAGTATACCAAAAACTCTACCATACTCTAGCTAGTGTGTCCTTATTAGGAACACAAAACAGCCACTTCTGGGCAAATGCTTATGAAATTAAAAGAGACAACTTTGGTGTCTGAATTTACTTTGATCAAGGTGTTTTATTGCATCTCAGAGGGTATACATGCGCTGGGTTTTTCTCAAACCAAAATACAAAGAAAAACTGTTTTGAAATTCTCTCTCTAACTCTCTGTCATTACAATGTATGTTACCTCCACAATAAGTTCAGGTACAACCACTTTTTAAAAATGGTACCATATACTGATTAAATAGTTAATTTGAAAGATTCCAGTGAACATCTTTCCAACCTAATATGCTTTCACAAAGAGCTGCCAAGCCACTCATAACACTGATCAACAGTGACCTTATTAAGGAGTCAAAAATCTTAAGCCAAGCCATCAGCATAAACAGTATGAGAGAACGAACTAAAACATTAAAAGAACACTTTTGTCGGTTTGTTTATTTGTTTACAGTAAAGGGTGCAGTTCTCCAGTTCAGTGTGACTTCTAATCACAGACAGTACGGAAAATACATAGTGCTGTATGGGAATGGTAAAACACTAGTCTATGGCGTATATAGAGAAGCACCGAACTAGCAGATGCATGTAAAAGCTAAATAAAAAATATTTATAAATCAGTTTTTTTCACAATTTATCAGTAGATACACTGACCAGTCTAATCAATCTGATAAGTTTTGAGACGGTTGCCTCACTGTGATTGAGCTTCCCTCAACTTCATGGCAAGAAACTTACCCTTTACTTATGTTCAGTGCATTTAAAAGTGGAGCTGATAAATAAGCTGTTTTTTTAAAAACAACAACAGGAGACCCTTAAGTATTTTAAAACAGCTATAACAAGGTAATTCCTCTTAATTTTTCACAAAGTCACTTAATAGTAGGTGGGTTAAATGTGTGTTTTCCTTTATATTACTTTAAATTATAAACTTAACATGTACAATGCCACAAAAATAAAACATATCCCACAACAAACTGAGAATCCTGCATTTGGGGAAAGATGTATTCCACACAATAAAGAGTCTGTAGGATTGAGAGTGCTTTTCTTGCTACCCGGTATCATTATCACGCTACTGTTTTGGATAACAGATGTACAAGAGAAACTGGACCTCAAAGGGGAAAATTCAGAGGGTTTGCCCAAGGTATTTACATTGAGACTTTCAGAAACACAGACACATCGCTCCAAATGGCTCACCACACAACAGCTGCATAATCTGTCCCTACCGAATAGGTTCAGAAAAGCACTAAGAAGGCATCAGAAACATACATCCATTGTTTAAGTTGTAAAACACACAAATTATAACCCAAGTACACAAACCGAGAAAGAGAGAGAGAGAGAGAGAAAGAGAGAGAAGGGATAACAACTAATATAGTACACATTCCTAGTGTTCACTTTCACGGCTGTGCTACACGTTTTGGAAGTAGGAGAGAAGTCTGAGTAAGCACTGGATTTGGTAGTGGTGGCTCACTTGGAGACTCTGAGCAACAAAATTCTTGTTTGTTGATTTCAAACTTGCATCTTCTGTCATCCTGTCAGAAAACTATATTTGTGAAGGGACAAAAAAAAGAGTTGGAAATATTCAGTAACATACTGAGATATAAATATATACTGTCTTTTAAAAAGGCTATCTAAAGGGTTGATTTATGCAGACAATATGGTCCTATCATGTTTAAGTCGTGAAGACAAATCCTCCAAAATAGTGTACCTAAAAAATAACTTTTCTAAAATGCTGGTGTTACTCCACCAATTTGGATGGGATTTAACATTTCTGAAGAAACTAATCTGATATTGGTAGGTCAGGTTAACATTCAATGGCTAGAATCCTGTTGCACAAGTTATACTGCTGCAGGTTCTGGGACAGCCACTGGGCTGTGGATAGTGATGGTGAGAACCCAGCAATACTGAGGCAACCATGCTAAAGACAATGCGATATGGAGAGACATGATCCACATAAAAGTACTTCCAGTAGGATGCACACTTAGACTCCCGTCCCACTGCAAGAATCAGGGCATATTTCCTCTCTGCCACCTCTGCTCTTCCTACCACATGCAGCAGACCTGAGAACAATGGCTGCCAACAGGTATAGAGAGAAGTGTGAAAAGAGAAAGAAGATAGAGTTTATTTAGATGAAACGTAAATTGACTTTTGGATATAAATTCAAGGCTCAAGGAGGTTCAACTGAGAACTAAAATCATACAAGCTGAAATGCCCTCTTAGAGTCCTATGTGAAATCCCAGCAAGGAATACAATGAAGTGCTGGACTGTATTCCAGTAACCGAGGAAAAATGGATGATTTCTTACCTTGAATAGTTCATAAGAAATCTTTGATGTTAAGATCTGCTAATGGGTCCTTTGTTGGAGGTTTCTTGGGACTCTGAGTAACAGGCGAGGGACTTGGAGAGAGCTTGAGGGGTTTCCCATTAGTCAGGAAAGGCAATGAACAGAGATAACAACAAAAGAAAAAAAAACAGGAGCATAAGAACAATGGCAAAGTACAGTAATTATTAAGATCCTATGACAATCAAAACTTAGATGCAGTGAATGTTGTGTGAACGAGTGTCGTTCCTATTTTACACCATCCCGCATATGTCGGCATTATTATTTTTGATACATTTTGAGTTAAACATATCCAGGAACTGCAAAAGTTTAGTGATACAGTAGCAAGTCCAGTTAAAAGATTACCAAGGTAATCACTGATCATAGAGAGGGCTGTCTGCCGCTAGCAAGGGGGAAAGCTAAACCAGTTTGCGTTGTGTATTATTTTTTCCCCCAAGAGCCATATACTGTAGATATTGTTGATGCTGACCTGGGTACCAGGTCCTGCAGCTGCTCCAAATGGTGGCCTCATCATGGGCTGTCCATACAGACCTGGCTGTTGTGGCATCATGGGAACACCTGGTCCAGGAGGCTGCTGGGAAGGATTTGAGAACAATTAATGGTGCTTACAATACAAATAAGTCAAGCCCATGGTTGAGCTTCTTATGGCTCTAACAAGACGCTGGCAAAACAGGTATTGCTATGCTTCATCCTTTTTAGTCATGTTATCCAGAGCCTGCTGAGATTGGTCAAACTGGAAAAAGATTAATTTTATCACTATTTGTATTCCCTCTTCTTTACACTATACTTGTACTATGTTGGGTTGGGAAACCTGTGATCCTCCTGATCTTGTTGGACAGTAATTCCTTTAAGATCGGCTAGATTCCCCAATATGCCCTATGTTTTCCTCTCTGCAAACTTCACCAGCTGCCTTGTGTATTCTGCAAATACATTAAAAGAAAAATTAGTGCTTGACGCATTATTCAGTATCTAAATAATTTCTTCTGTAAAATAACATCTTTGTTGCTAAGCTTCAAAGTATGAAGTGGGGCCAAGTGTCCAGTTCAGTAGTATGTGGACCTTTTTGTCCCTTACAGATGTATGCAAATTGCAAATTTCCAAGCTTAAGTAAACAAACCTTTATTTAAGTAACATGGCGTGATTTCTGCTTTTCTCAGTCCACATTGCAGCATGTTGACTTCTTTCTTTGGAAGAACAGTCTCTCAGTCATAAGTAACTCGGAAAGGAAGTAAAGGTCAATGGGAGAAGCAACACACGGTGGCAACCCTTCCTTTGGTTTTGCTGGATCAGTTCTTTTCTCTTAAATATGCTAATTCATAAACTTTCACTCACCATTCCAAATCCTGGCCCAGGCTGTGCAGGAGGAGCACCTGAGGGAGGAGCGCCTGCAGGAGGCACAGTTCCTGTCTGGAAACAGGAAGAAAATAGTTACATGGCTCACTAATCAAGAGTTTCTAAAAACAAAAGTCCCAACTAGTCAAAAAAGAAAAAGGTACACAGTATCAAAGGTTGTTCTGTCATTTATTTACGGTATTGTAGTAAGTCTAATATGATCTAGAACGGAAAGCTTGTATTAAATACTATTATGGTGCAAGCTAATTCAATTTACTATACAGTATAGCAAAATGCTAGGCTTGTTTTGTGCACTAACACACATATCCAAAAATATTTATCATCACTAATTATTCTTAAACTAGACAAGATGCTTAGATTAATTTAGAAGGCGAGAGCTTGTTTTAGCTCCTACTGTGCAATTTCTTCAGAGATAATACTTGTAAATTAAGTTGTGTTGAGCTGTGTTTACTTTCTAATGACTAAATCACAAAACAAAGATCACTAGAATGTAAGACACAGACTGAGTCTGTATTCTTATGCTATGATAGACACCTTTCAGCAGTAATCACTTCTAAAGACCTGATAACTACATAATCTTGTATGACCACTACAAACACATGAGTCAATCTTCTCATGGCCTGATCCTAACACAATTACTCAGGGCCCAATTTCCATTGTATTTTAAACAATGGAACCAATTTGAAAACATTTGCTAAGTCAAACACTATGCAATGTGTCAAGACCCATAGTGTTCTACCAAAAGCATTCTGCCCCATTCATTTCAAAGGAAGATCCACAGGGACTTTGCGTGGAAGTTCCCTAACAAGACAGTAATTAGGTGACCTCATTCACATAGAGCTTTTGGTACTCATCAGAGCTCTCTCAAATATGTGTATTAGGCCCACCAGATCCAAACCTTCTTCAGTCAGAGCATTAGCAAGAGAAATTGAAAGCCAAACTGTGTGAAACTCTGAGCTTATAATTAGAAAGTAATAGTACATTTGCTGTCCACCAGTGTGATTTCTTCACAGCAATCAGCTTTGCCAGTGACAAATTGCCAAATAACATAAGCTGGTTTATAAAATGCTGAAGGAGAAATGTAAGTGCCAGACCAGTGGTTCTTAACCTTTGTTACTCGGATGCTTTTGAACTGCAACTCCCAGAAACCCCAGTCAGGACAGCTGGTGGTGAAGGCTTCTGGGAGTTGCAGTCCAAAACTCCTGAGTAACCCAAGGTTAAGAACCAGTGTGCTAGACCAGTGGTTCTTAACCTTTGTTACTCGGATGCTTTTGAACTGCAACTCCCAGAAACCCCAGTCAGGACAGCTGGTGGTGAAGGCTTCTGGGAGTTGCACTCCAAAACTCCTGAGTAACCCAAGGTTAAGAACCAGTGTGCTAGCCCAATCAAACATCTGTTACAATTCCAGGGAGCACTGCTTCTAAATGCAAAGCTCTTAGTCTCATCTGATTCGACCCTAAGATGGAAGCACAAGCAGATTACATGAGACAACGGGTACTTCTCATAGGATGACAAATTCACTGGGTTGGGAAGTACCAGAAGTATGCTTGCTATGTTTGCTCCCAGACTCCACGCATTCACCCGAATGTCTAAGCAGAGCCTGTGCACATTCAGCTGAATGCATGAAGGGACTTCTATGCCTTGCACGTCACTATGTGAAGAGCAGCTGTGAGTTTCCAGTCAATGTAACGATGGGGATCAGATAGGCTGAAAGTTTCAATTAAACATCAAATTAGACTTTCAGATTGACTTCCCAGCTGCATCGATTATTTGTCTAATGTACGCATACACACAAAAAAGTGGTCTGATTAAAAAATAAATAAATATTTTCAGCTCAAAATAAATGATGTTATTCTGAAAACTTATTTTTATAACACAACAGGAAGGAAAAAATGGTGAGTTGGATGCAACAAAAATTTTTCTATGAATAGAAGAATTTGTGTCAATTTGAGGGTTGTGGTCCATTGGAAATTTTCTGCTGGCTGAAAAGAGAAGACGACCTTCCACACAGTCCTTCATGCCTACTGATGGCTAAAGAAGTGTCAGTGGAGAATGGGAAAGCAAGGGAAGGAACACCCAATCTCTCCCTTTTTGCCAAATCGGGGCATCCTGGACAGAATTCCATTATTAGAAGGAACACTCTGGCTCCCTCCACGTTTACATTATCTTAAAATTCATGAGTAAGAACAAACAACATTAAAACATGGAAGAGAAAACCAGAAGTTTTACATTGGCATTAAATTTGTTTTTCCAAACCATTGCATTTGTTATTAAAAAAAACAAAAAACAAAGAGGGAAACATTATTTCCATACAACTTGTTTCAGGAACTACAGTCAACTAAGTCTGAATAAACAAAACACTTTTTCTTGCCTGTACAGTTTAATACTGCACAACCATATCCATGTGTTTTTTTCAGAAAAATACCCTACTGTACACAATTAGACATACTCCCATGTAAGTGGGTATAAGATTAGATCCAAATTCATTTTGGGAAGAGCTTAAAAAGAGTTTTTATTGTATTTTATTACTCATGTAAGCCACCCCGAGTAGACTTTGTCTAGAGGGGCGGGGTATAAGTCCAAATAAAGTAAAAGTAAAGTTTTTTAAAAAAAGTTAAGAAAAGAGATTATTTAAGCCACTGACTTTTACTACAGTAAAAGCAAGGATAGCTTTGAACAGCATTTGAGACTAGATTGAAAAGGGAATTATAAAGTAAATCTGGCCCAATATGCGTTAGAAGCAACAACACTAAAATTCATCAACCCAACGCAGAAAATTTAAAATATATATTTAGCAGTCAAAACTGTGAGATTTTTCAATGAAAGGCTACTTATTTAAAATGCAATTGTACAACCTTTTTAATAAGGAAAAAAACGCTGTGACAAGGAATGCTTTCAGCATATGGTTCTTTTGCAAGGCGGAACATTCATGTGCAAAAAAAGCTTGCAATAGTTAATTATATAATATATTCAGTCAAACCAATATTGCCTTTTCCTTTAAAAAAACAGTACATTTGCTAAGATACAAAAGTAGTACAGAGTTAATAGCTTTACTGTTTTCACTAATTTGCTCTACTTAATTATCATGTTTTAAATTAAAATGTTTTAAATTAAGACTGTGCTGGGCATAAATTCAAAATATACTGCCACTTTAGCCCTGAGGAAATGTTATGTTACTAGAACAAGTGATAATGGTGTCACTTGGACAATAGCAGGATGGGATATGCATTTCCCCCCAAAATGGAAATGTTATAACATTAATGGAAACAGACTTTAGGTTTTGGAGCAGTGATGCTGATTTTCTGGAAGGGCAGTACTCCTCCTCACATGCAAGAGTTTTCTAGTATAACAATAGTGCCTTGGTACTTCACCAACTGTACATTGTTCAAGGCCAGAATATCTGAATCCTGCCTCCTTCATATAAGAGCCTGCCTGATGAAATATGAGACTTTCAGTGAAGGCCCTGCTCTCTATCCCACCACCCACGTAGGTTAGGCTGGTGTGTACACGGCTGAGGACTTTTTCTGTAACAGCACCCTGCATGTGAAATTTGCTCCCGCTGTGGGTCTAACTGGCTCCCATCCTTTACTGATGCCCAATTCCAGTCAGAACACTGTTATTCTGCTTGAACACTTTTAAGATTTTTATATTGCTTCTGGTCTTATTTTAAATGTTTTGTTTCTGTTTTTCCAGATTATATGTGATTTTATTGCACCTCACTTTAGGAACCCTGGTGCGCAGAAAAGCAACTTGTAAATGCCTTTAATATTTTTTTTAAAAAATATACTTCATATGCAATTCTCTACAAGTATGAGACATCCCCTGGAACACTGTATACCAATGGGCCACTTGGAGGAACTCCAGTTGACCACGTGGCAGGTGCTACTTTGGGTTGCCAGTTAGCTCCTCCTGTTAACTTCTTTTCTCCTGCATTCCACTGTAGATCTCCCCTAAGACAGACAATGATACAGAATGCTGTTATTCATGAGCAGAGCAAGGTTTGAAGCTGCAATCTGATCAGCATGCTTAATGTTCTTTCCTAGTGATTATTACAGGTGAAACAATTGAAAAAAAAACACAAAGCATCCATTACAGTCAACCCTCGACTTACGAACGTCCTTAGATATGAACTTTTTGATTTACAAACGGCTCCGTTGGCAAAAACTGGCATCGACGTGCGAACGGAGCTCGACATACAAATGAGGTCGAGGCTCCGTTCGCAAGTCAATGCCATTTTTTGCGAACGGAGCAGTTCGTAAATGGCTCCCTTCAAAAAGGCAGGGAGAAAGGGCTTGAAATTCGAATTTCCCACCCTTTCTCCCTGCCTTTTTGGCTTCAGAACTCTCAAAGGTCTTCCTCCAATGTTGGGGGGAAAGCCCTTTGAGAGCTCCAAAGCCGCCGATCACGGTGGCAGAGACCCCTGGGGGGGGTCTCCCAGGGCTTGCCCGCCACCATAGGAGACCTCCCTGGGGGTCCCTGCTGCCGCGATCGGCACTTTCGGAGCTCTCAAAGGGCTTTCCACCCGACACAGGAAGAAGCCCTTTGAGAGCTCTGAAGGCGCCAATCGCGGCGGCGAGGACCCCCAGGGAGATCTCCCATGGTGATGGGCAAGCCCTGGGAGACCTCCCTTGGGGCCCCCGCTGCCACGATCAGCACCTTCGGAGGTCTCAAAGGGCTTTCCCCCTGACATCGGAGGAAGCCATTTGAGAGATCCGAAGCCAAAAAGGCAGGGAGAAAGGGCGGGAAATTGGAATTTCCAGCCCTTTCCCCCTGACCTTTTGCCTTTTGAAATGCTAGAACAGATTAATTCCATTCCCATGCATTTCAATGGGAAATGGTACTTCGACTTATGAACTTTTCGACATACGAACGTCGTTCCAAAATGGATTAATTTCGCAAGTTCAGGTACCACTGTATCTTTATTATCCAGGAGAGAAACAAGGTCATTCATAAAGCTTTCTTGTGCCTGAAAAAGCACATCATTTGGTTGTATTGCACTGACCACCATAAATACAAATTTTCAATATTTAGAGTTGTGCTGGTGAAACCATTCTAATTTTTCAAGTTGTGGATTTTAAGTGACCCTTTAAGAACTACAGAGAAGCAGAACTTCATAAAAGTGCTAACAGAAATATCCAGCTTTACACAGCTTCATACTCATCCCAGTATCCTTTAGGGATTTTATAAAGGTAAACAGCACTGGGGTCTAGTATTTTTTAAACTATATATCTGGCCCTAATTAAGCTGTCTAGAGGCCCTTTAGAGAAATAAATATGCCAGGTTTCGCTGCAGCTACCTCTGCATTGGTTAAGCAATTCTGACACATAGTGACTAAAGGTCGTAATACCACCTCCAAATGTTTAAAAACCAAATGAACCTGAAATGCACAGTCTATGATCACCTTAGCATACATGCCAAGCTTTCGCTATTAAAGGTTTCACATGAAAATGATGTTTTGGAGACCTGACATACATGCTCCTTCCTTTATTAGTATAGACTGACTACAATCTCATGCTAGATTTTTAAATGGAAGGTAGGCTAATTAAAAAGTCTTTGAGAATTAATAGCACATTAACATGTGACATGGGGAAGGTCTGGGGGGAAAAACTGAAAAATTGGGGGGGGGGAACAGTTTTTCTCCATTTCCCTCCAGATTTCTTCCCCCAAATAAATGTCACTAGCTACTTACTTCTTTGATGCAGTAGCAGAAATTCCAAGATCTGCAAAGATGAATAAATAATTAGAATTTTTAAAATATGATCAAATATATTACTAGTTGTCCATTTTACATATAAACATACACTATCAACACTTGTTTTATTTCATCAAGTCTTAAGGATTTACCTTAGCATCCCTGATAGTCAATCAAACTTCCTACTAACTAATGTGGTTTTGAGCCCAGTGAATCACTAGAACTCAAGACTGAGTTAGCTAGCATTTATTCAGCTATGAAAAACAATGAAAGAACTGAGAATGATGCACCATCAACCCTATGTTAGAAAGATTTCCTACACTACTCAGTATGGGTGCAAAATAAAGGTGCAATTTCATAATCCTATCTTATTGGGCATGTTATTTACAAACTCATGACCCTGATTACTTTGAAGTCTCTTACATCTGCAGTGCACAGAGTACAGTCACAAAGCAAAGCTTATTTTAAGGTATTTTAATTGAAAAGGGCATTGAACCACAAGCTTAATTTTCTGGATTTCTCACTTTAAATACAACCCTTAAGTATGTAAGACATTTTATTTGGACTTTTATTCCACCCATTTACTATCTAATTCCATTACACAACAAGCTAGCTCAGCAAGACAAAAAATACAGCAGCTGAATGTTAAAGGTCAGGATGAGAACAGGAATTTCCTGTCACATAATAAATGAAAACCTAACCACTTTGTCTTCCTTCTGCAATAGCTATGAAAGAAACAACAGATATCTGACAAGCTGCACACTGAGTGAAGTTCTTAGAGTTTGGCGTCTACTGAATAGTACAATGTGTCACAGCAGGTCCTTAGAAAGCATTTTAAAGCCCAGCACCTATTTCTCTCCTACTTACTTCCTACTAAGTTTGCAAGAGAGGAATCAAGATCACTTCCAATGCCTTTGGTTGCAGCTGAAGCAGGAGGAGCAGCTGTGCCTGCAGCAGGTAGAGGTTGACCTGATGGCATCATAGTTGGCATAAGAAGGTCACCTAAGCCATCAAACACTGAAGATTTAAGGAAAGGATGGTAGTTTAGGAAAGTCTCATAAGTAGCACTGAAGCAACAGCTAACTAAATGACAAAACCATGAACTCTGTAGCAGATATGAGTTGCTACAGATTTGAGTACCATCACAAGGAACTGATGTCAGAATATTATCAATGGAAGGCATGCATACTTTCTGGCTAACCCGCTGAAATATATATATTATATCCTGAGCACAATATACTCTAATGAATACTGCAACAAGACGCAGGCCTAAACAACCGCTAACTTGGGTTTTTTTTTTTACCTTAAAAACTCTTTAAAACATTGCATAGCTAGCATTTTCAATATCAGTATCTAACTGGGTTCCCAAACCATTACCATGAACATAATGAAGTACACATGAAGTTGTGTGTGCACTTAAAGCAACAACATTCAGACAAGATGAGGGACATTTCATGTAATATATGGCAAGAAAACTTCTCATGAATTTTGATACAGTACTTTCCAAAATGTCAAAGAAAGGGTCTGTCTGGACATCAGAGATTTAGAACAGGTCTTAGGTTTACACTTTCATATCAGTCCTACCCTCTCATCAGAATGACTAAAATAAATAATATGAAGTATGATATCTAAACTTGCTATTTATATTCAATAAATCAAATAATTTAAGCCTGAGGATTCCACTAGCTACAGCCTGATCCTTATCTCACCCTCCCACCCCCAGGATAACAACATCTCAACAAAGGCAAAACGACATCTCAGCAGTGTCATGGCTATCTGTTTTCATATAAGGAAGTTCAACTTGTTGTTTGGCTTGTAAATACAGGAAGTTTCTCCCTTAACTTTTTGCCTACTGAGCATCTATGCCATGCAGTTCGCAACAGAAGTGCATCAGTGCACTTTACAGACTGTTCTTCTTGAGACTGTTTAAGATAGTTCCCTGCAGTAGGATGCATTATTGCTCGCTCTCTCGCTCTCTCTCTCTCTCTCTGTGTGTGTGTGTGTGTGTGTGTGTGTGTGTAAAAGTGCAGAGAATATTTTCCACAGCTGGAAAATATAACAATATGTCCAACACAAGCAAGGGCAAGAAAGCCAAGAGATATAGTAAGAATTCCTAGAAAAGTACAAATAAACTCATAACCTATGATAATATTGATGCATTCATTTTCCTTGCTAGATATATACTTTTAGAAAAGATACTAGAGCTTAAAGGATTATTACTCCCTATACTTGACTAGTCAGCACTTTCTAACCCAGAATAACATCACATGGTAAATACAACTATTCACACCAGAAGTGCATGCTAAATTTAATAAGCAGAGTTGTACTATGCTCTGGCAAGCAATCAGATAAAGCAAAGCAACACTAAAATACTTGGTTTTTTTTTTAACTTATTCTGTTGCAGAACTCACCCAAATTGCAAATTTGAAGCAAGGCCCCAGCATGGAAGTACAGAATGAAAGAGATACAAACAGAAACGACAGAGCAGTGATGAAAAGTTAAGCTTTGCGTTGAGGGAAGAATACCCTGTAACTTTATTGTATTTAATTTTTTTTGTGCCATGCATGCTTGGGAAAGCCTCAGCAACAATAGCAAAACCACGCATCCATATACTGAGTATACAGTAGAAAGAGTTTGTCATCTTAGGAGTTTCTTTTAATGAACATGCATATCAAGCACATGCAGAAAGAGAGAAGGTGCACTTGGCTGGATCAGTGCTGAAATCCTACAGAAGTCATCAGATAGGAAGGAACTATCTTTCAAATTATATTCATTAGAACTAGGGCACTAAACCCATTTCAAAGGAACACAAAATATGAAGTTATACCTTCCACACTTAATTCCTGAATACCCTTTGCACATCAGGGAGAATTATACTAGCATTAAATTTCTGAAATGAAGGGAATGTTTTGTTCTGGAAATACACAAGAATTCTTCACTCACCTGAGGGATCGAAGGAAGTACTGGCAGGGGAAGGAGAAGGCGATGCTCCAAATGCTGCTTCAAAATTAGGCTGTAGTATATTAGCCTGAGCTGGTGTAACAGGGGAAGGTGATGGCGATGGAGCAATGAAAGAACCTCCAAAGCCTTTGATAAGTGAAAGAAATGTGGAAATCATTACATGAACATTGAAAGCTCACTAACTCTACACACAGGCTGCTCTGAAAAGCACTATAACTAGCTAGCAAAAAAACATACTCTCTTCCTTCCTGTCTCAATCAGATCTATGAATATCACCATCTTGGCTAGATGTGCCTACTAACCTTCCTTTCTACCATCATCCAACCCTCACCTAATAGTCAGCCTTAGCACTTGCACAGCTTTCAGGAGGAGACATTGCTGGGGCTGCCCCCACAATTCATTTCACTGGCTGAAATCTAGGAGAAATTCACAATTAGAGTAGGCCCACTGATTCAGTAGGGACTAGGTAAGTCAACTCTTTGATATATTCCATTGATTTCATCAACCTACTCAACTTGTGACTTACTACTGGACTTTAGCCAGAGTTTGAATCATAGAGACTCTAAATTATATCTATGAACATCCACATCTTAAGAATGCCAAACTTAATTATCTGGGGCAGAATTCTCTTCATTGGTTCTGCTCCTGTAACAGCCCATTGCAGACACGGCTGGACTCTTTTGGACCTTGTGCAAGGGTGTATTCACTACCCTTCTGTGCAAATTGGCACTCTGCTGCTTAAACAAGGCAGTATCTGCTTGTGCTCTGGCACTCTTGACCATCTACCAGCCACTGCTGTACAGTTCAGCCAACAGGACCATACCCTGGTCAGAAGGTGAACTGCCAATGTTGAGAAAACAGTTTTGAACCCATGAAATTGTTAGAGCAATAGTGTCAGCCAGACCTTAGAAAATTAATTTTTGGATTACAGTTCCCAGAGTTTCCTAGGCCCCGTGGCTCTGGTGGCAGTTTTGAATCTTAGAATGCTTCTAGATGGAAGGCTTCTGCCCTTAAACACTCAAAAGTCATTGTGCATCTATCTTGTCCTTCTTGTTGTTAATGTGCCATTTTGAGAAAGAAAATAAATCGAAGGAGTGCTGGAGAAAACAAAGGAAACTACAGACTGAAAACAGTATAAACTACAAATTCAAGACTGTCATCTGGACATCTTGTTCAACTAAGCTATTAGAACACTAAAAGCCTCATCTTGACAAACACCCCAGAGTGTTCAGTCTTCAACAGTACAGTGGTGCCTCGCTAGATGATGTTAAACCATTCCATTGAAATAGCTGTCTTGTGAAAACATTGTCTAGCGAAAAGCGTTTTCCCACTGGAATGCACTGAAACTTGTTTAATGCGTTCCAATGGGGGAAATAGTCATCATCCAGCGAAAATCGCCCATAGGGAAGCCATTTTGTGAAGCACCGATCAGCTGTTTAAATCACTGTCTTGCGAAGCATCAGTCCCGAAAACACCCGTTTTGTGAAGATTGCCCATAGGGAAGCCATTTTGCGAAGCTGCCGATCAGCCGTAAAAATTGCCGTCTTGTGAAAAAACGGTCTGCGAAGCATGGACCAAATCATCATCCAGCGAAATCTCCCATAGGAAAAACCATTTTGTGAATCGCTATAGTGATCACAAAAAGTTAACGTCTAGCAAAAAAACGTTTTGTGGGGTAATCGTCTTGTGAGGTACCACTGTATAGTACAGTAGTCTCTTAAGGTCTCTTGTTGGTTTCAAAAAATCATATGGAGAAATTTGCATGTACTGTATTCACATATGGCACTCCTAGTTTCTCATAATAAAGAAAATTGCATCTGATTTCCTGAACAATAAATTAAAATAATGTTTTAAAATCTGCTTTTCTAAATTAGGGTTTGCTAATTAGTATTTCCTACTCCTGCTTTTTTCGGGGGCTGTCACACAGAAAATCCGAAGGGTGAGCATCAGCTGACCCACAAAAGCACTTATAAATATTTTAATTCAACAAAAACTATTGCTGATCTACTATTTGATCAAGAGGGTGCCAATGGTACTACAGTAGTGCCTCGCTTAACGCAACTGCGATCGCAAAAAGATCATCGTAATGTGGGGCAATCGTAAAGCGAGGCACCACTGTACATGAGATATTCACCTTAGGTGACATCAGTTCCTAAATATTTTCCCCACTGAATTTCTTTCCACTCTGTTCTTCCTCCAGGGAAGAAGGCCAACACAGAAGCTCATACACACATGCATATTTAAGTATGTCATTAGAACAGGATTCCAATTATACATGCAAACACTATAAAGTTTCTTAGCAACATATTAAGGCTAAAGAAATTTGACAGACCCATTGTCATTTTGCAATGCTACCCCATTCATTGCAGAAATATGCAAATGGCTGAAGGAAACTAGTAACATTAGAAATGTATTTTTTTTCTTTTTAAAAATATTTTTAACATAAAGAAAACTATATAAACATTATATAAACAATTAAAAGTGTTTACTAAACAGCATTTCCCCCCACTGGGACCAACTGGGAGTTACAACAATGGAGCCCTGTTTCCCTTCCAAAATTATAATGACTCTTGTGAGGGGGCCTGCTCTTTTCCCTTTATTAAGACAAAATCAGTAAATTTTCCCCATAAATTAATACATTCATCTTTATTTAGGACCCCCTTCTTAACTTTAATATAACATGTTAGCTTATCATTAATAGCTATATTCTAAACTTCCTTATACCAATCATTTAACTGGAAATTAGAAATGTGTTTCTAATGAAGGAAAACAGTAAGGCCTGTTAGGCTTCTGTACATAGCTGTTCATTATCTGTGTCAGAGTACAGAAATATTGGTTTAAAGGATGAGAAGCAACATAAAATAACCCCCAATCCACCCTTATTAGGAAGGGCACATAGTTATTTTTCATTACCAGCCAACAAGTCAGCAGCAGCGGAGGAGCTAGAAGCAGCTTGGGTTGTAGTTTGGGGTTCAGGAGCGCTACTTCCAAAAGCATCTACAGGTTTTTTTCCAAGAGGCAGCAATAAAAGGTGAGAGGATTTGAACAATGAATATATTAATTTATTCTGAGAGGAAAACAACACCATGAACTATCAATAAGACAAACATCACCGATGGCAATAACCATCAACAAAACCAGAAAGGACAGGCTCAGGCACTATATCAGCTTTGATCGCAAGCAGCCCTCCAAGAAGAAAACAAAGGAGAGCCATGCTGACCATTTCATAAAGTGGTAAAATGGCCCTGTCATGGTATATGAGTAAGTTCCTTGATAAGCCACTTATTTATATGGTTCTGCTGAAAGCAGAATATTTCTGCAGTTCTGCATGTGATTAAAAATCTAGAAAAGTGATAAGAGTCTTATCAAGACTTGCAAGGCAACAGTGATAGGAAGCTTACAATGGCCTAAAGCTAATTGCTCATCTCAACTAGCAGGTCCATTGAATCAATGGAACCTTCATGAAAGTGTTGGCATACCAAATCCTCAAGGATGCATTGAGCTTAATCTAACTGGAACTAAGAACAAGACTTCAGCCATTGTAAATGGCCATCTGCATTACTCTAAAACAGATCAAGAAACACGAAACACTGCACATGCATTATTCTGCTAAGTACAACAGTAAAAAAAAAACCCTCCACTGTATTAAATGGGACTTAGTCCAGTCCCAGAAAGTGTACAACTGTAATCTTTCATAGCCACAGAACAGAAGCTTAGTTCCTTCTCCTATTGAAATTATGAGGTTTTAGCTGCTGATCTGAAACATGTTACAGTGTAGATCAGGGATGGGTTATCATTCTGAGGGCCACATTTCCTTGACAAAATTAGCATACAGTGAGGCAATAAGATTTGATATTTGGGTTTTAGAATGTAAAAGCAGTACAGTATATGCATTCAGTTTTTACAGGTAGCCCATAAGTAACCAATTGCTACTCAAAATTTTTAGCTTTCTGCATTCGGCTGTTATTGCTAAGTGCCATTAAGTTGTCCCTGGCTTATGATGACCCCAGAAGGACTTTTAAGAAATGTGAGCTTTGTTAAGATTCTCAGGAAGTGGCATAACATTGCTACTCCAGTCCGTTTCTGTGGCTCAGCAGAGGTCTGAACCAAGGTGTTCTGAGTACAGCACTCTATCCACTACACTGCATAGGCTCTCAGCTAATGCAAAGAAAAATGGAATTAAACCCTAATATCCTTACCATGTGGAACAAATCTATAAAACTTTCCCAATCACATTCCTTATCAACTACTTAGATATCAAGCATCTGGCCAGAGAAATGAACATGACTTGTAGAAGCATCATTGCAAGGCATTCTAATGCAAAAATGAAGTAATTGTTCACTTCATTTGAGCAAGAAAGCAACTGCACATGCAGAATGTAAACAAAAATGAGGACAGATGACAATGTTTTTAAAAAATATGACTTTTAATTTTATAATGAATAATTGAAATGTATATGCAGTTCGAACACCGCAGGCACAAAATTGTTTATAATTTT
This sequence comes from Pogona vitticeps, assembly GCF_051106095.1. Taxonomy (NCBI): domain Eukaryota; kingdom Metazoa; phylum Chordata; class Lepidosauria; order Squamata; family Agamidae; genus Pogona; species Pogona vitticeps. The sequence goes on along the minus strand of NC_135783.1, from coordinate 110,341,415 downwards.
TCAATTGCCAGCAAATGAACCATGACATGGAAACGAAATGAAATGTGAAATTCTGTAATGGTGAGGAGGAGCAATACCCACCACCAAACAGGTCTATCACACCTGAAGAGTCCATTTTGGCTGGGGACGCAGTGGGCAGGGGCGATGGTGCTGCAAATGCATCCACTGCAGTAAGCAGGATAATGTTTAGTGTCAACAAATCAGGAGTGGTAAGAGACAAGTATATTGAATCCGTGACAACTCAGTAAATATATACTGACTTCTGTGTTACTGGTACATGCAAGTTCCTTTTATATACTGTATGTCACATAATATCAGAGTGCAGTGAACCATATTTTTCAGGGGCACATTAACAAGCAAACTGCAGCTTGTGGAACTGCATAGTTTTCTAATCATTGCTACCTATCTTGCATAACTCTGAACCTTCCACAACATTAAGTGAAGATGTCTGTTGAAGCACTAGACCTGCACACTCTTTTTGGTGTTTTTTTTTAAATTATTTTTTAGTTTTAACCTTTGTGATATGGTGCAAAAAATGTTAACATAAAAAAATTCAAAGCAGAATGCTGGAAGTGTCAATATCCTCCTTGTCTTCTCCTCTCCCGCTTCACTTTCCCTCCCTTCCCTCCTTGTTTTAATCCATCCACCACACTCAAACCTTCAACTTTTAATTACAGTACTTTCAAATATTTTTTTTATTTTTTATTTTTAATGTTCATGTTTGCACTTTTTCATTTGCTGGAGAGGGAAAAGGCAGAATGCTACAACAGCTTATCCCAAGAAAACAGAAAAGGGGCTAATAGTAAAGTACAGAGGGGTGGAGATGGACCAGCAGAAGCACACACCCATAAGGAAACATCGTCAAATGAAAAGCATTTGCACAAAGTGCACTTATCAGCAATCATCAATGAGGTAGTGGGGTCCACATGAGAAGATTATGCACTGGAGCAAACAAAATGCACCATCATCCAGTGGTGGTGTGAAAAAACCCAGAAGGCAAGGATTTTTATCCACCCGTGATTCTGTTGACACTAGTTTTAGCCTTGTGTCATTTGGACACCAGGATGCAGTGCTGATATCACTGGTGCAAGGGAAGTTGGGGGGAAATGCTCCTACTGGACCAGTCCTATGTAGCTTTAAACTATGGCTTAACTTTACATCAGAACTGGCTAAATATGTTTGTCAAAGTTCAGGGCATGACAAGATTCTAATACACATGAAGGGACTCCATATAATTAAATGAAAGGAGCCCCAACACCATGCCTCTCATTCTGTCTCCAAAGCAAATTTCAACAAAATGAGTAAATGATGGAAGAATTCACTCTCTGCACTCACACCTACACTTCCACCTCTTCCTCTTGAGGAAGCACATGTGGAGAAGCCTCCACAAGTTCAAGTAAGGGCCAAAAACAGAGGGAGAAGGAAGGTCATGATATCAAGAGTGAGGGCAGGGGTACAGTCTTATTCCTCTTTAATCATATGTTGCACCTTCATATAAATGATGAAAGAAAGGTTTCTCAGTCAAGTAGTTTCACTTAATATTACCCAGTGCCAAAGTCAATTTGCAATATTTCCCTGGCATGATAGATAGCTGCACCCTCTTTACCCAGGTGGTGTGGGAACAGAAACTCTTTCCCCTTTTTTACAGGCTGGCCGTTCTCATCATATCAGTTACTCAGATAGAGAGCACCTTTCCCCAAACTACATATTTTCCAGGGGAATTGCCAAGATTCAACTACAATGGGACCTACTGGGAAATAATTTTCAGAGTCCTCTCAGAAACTTAGATGTCCAAGGCCTGTCCTTGGTATTGAGAGGTGGTGTTAACTGGCTGGGAAATAACTGAGAGAACGGATCTTCGAGGGTCTTAGCAGCAATGTCAGTTTGAAGTGCCTCCATATGGGTTGTCTGGGCATGTGTGTTTACAAATGGAGATGTTGCTAACCAAAACGGCTTCTTTTCGACTGCACTGACTAAGGACTTGTTCCACAAATACAATTTCAAGCGGGATTGCTGGTTCTTAATAGCAACCTTTCTAAATTTGCAGCAGATCAAATAACTGTGCACTGGATGCCCCTCAACAAAACAGTATAGGCACTTGGAGTGGCTGTCAGTGAGGGAGATTTTGTTGTTACAGTGTACACATTTTTTGAATGGCCTACCGGGGCCATAAAAAGGCAGGAAGAGTTATTAATGGACAACAATGACTAAAAGAATTAAAGAACTATATAGGGACTTTAGAGAACTGAGGAAAACGCAACGGCTCTAAGAAAGCTCTCGGATGTTTTCTCGGCAGTGGCAAAAAGAGAACTGAGAACTGCAGGGTGGGGAACACAGGCAGTGGAGAGGGTGTGTCTCAACATTTTCCATAGGCTCTGGAAGCTTCCAAGGTAATTTGTGAAGACGCAAAAGGAACCCATACGTCTGATTTCACAGAAACCACAAATAACTTTTTTTGTGTGCGAGTGAACCGGCTGAAATCTCCAAGAATATGACAGGGGAGAAATGTATTTCAGATATTACTTTGATAATAAGATATTTAAATCTTCACTAATTTTAAACTGAGGAGCATTTAAAAATATGTCTCAGGAGAGTTATAATAAGTCACACAGAGGGAAAAAAAATTATGATCAAGGAATAAGGACTCACCAGATAAGAGATCGCCGGTGAGAGAACTCTCAGGCACAGGAGAAGCTCCAGTTGGTGGAGAAGAAAAAGCTTCTTCCAGAAGTCAAGGAAAAATGAAGCAGAAAATAAGTGAAGACTGGAAATACAGAGAGAGGCTCACAAAAGTAACAATCATATAGAGAAGCAACTGAGATAGGAAGGAGTTTGGGTTATTATGGGAAAGGATAATGCTCTTTTTTTTTTTACCTGTACTGAACAGGTCTATGCTAGAAGTAGCATCTGTCTTAGGTGCTGCAGGGGCATCAGGAGGTGGAGACTCAAACAGATCTAAGATCAAGAACACACATGTCTTTAACTCATTTCTAGGAGACAAGCCTTTTCAGTTTTCGCAGGTCCAACCTGGAAAGTTTTGTTTCTTTCCCAAAGTAATTGTCACATACAGTATACATGCAAATTATTATTTTTTTGCAGATGCTGTACATCTGAGATCAATTAATCCAGGGATGTTAAAAAAGAGTTAAAAACAAATTACCACCAAAGATATCTAGAGCAGGAGGAGGAGCAGAGGTGGTAGTAGTGGTAGTAGTAGCAGATGTGGTAGCAGTAGTGGTAGTGGTAGTAGTAGTAGCAGTTGTAGCAGGGGCTGGAGGGGCCACGGCAACAGCTGGAGCAGGAGTACTTGCGGGAACTGGAGCAGCTGCACTAGTTGTAGGGGTAACTACAGGAACGCTGGTCTCAGTTGGCTTCATAGCAAAGAGGTCGAGCTCTTGAGCAGCCTCTGCACTGCCTTCAGATGGGGCAAAGGGGTCTTGTAGAAAGGAAAGGGCAGAATATATATATATATATAGGATCAGTAGGGAAGGAGATTGGGAAAAACCACACAGAGTGTGGATTAAAAACCACATGTACATATTAGTGCATTGTTCACACACAAAACAGAAAAACATAGATTGAAGCTAATCTCATTCGCCTGCATCTTAAATATGCAAGATTTTTTAATTTCCCCCTAAAATAAAGTGTTTTGCTAGACTAAGGCAACAGTTCCTGAAGTTTTATAACCTTATTAGAGAAGGAAGCAGAGCAATCATAGAACGTTCCCACAGCTGAACATGCATGGTTCACGTTTTTTATTAAAGAAGTGGAAAAAAATAACACTGTTTTGTTGATGCAAGATCTAAAATTTGGAGGTATGCTGGACAGATCAGAATGAATGCCTGAATATCCATAGGAAATATTGTCAGGGCAGGGCATGTAGGAAGGAGACAAAATATACTGCCATGTAGTTTATTTTAATACGTACAACACACACGACAATGACAGACTAGCTAACAAGATGGGACCCACCATTTCCTGAACATGCATCAAGAGCTGCTGCTACAGGGGTTGGGGTAGCTGGTGCTGCCGCCCCTTCAGGTGCTGCAGGGGCTTCACCAGGAGAAGCTGCAAAGGCATCTTGAGTGCAGTTTGAGGAACAGAAATTAAGAAGAATTAAAAAGAAGAAAAATATAGTAAAAGCACCAGGTTAAATCGCATACAAGATTTCCCTTATACAAATAGAAATGTAGTGCGTTCTCGGATTCATTCAATTAATTTATTGTGTGTGGGCTCCCCAACCCCCAAACACTTACAGTTTCTGTAAGCCATCCTGTTTGCTCAAGCAACATATTTATATTAAGTGACATATCAGTGACAGCCTGCATTTGCAGGCCAAGTACGTAGGTTTGCAAAAAGTAGTAAGATGTTTATTGTATAAGGGTTCTAAATAGCATGCTCATGTAACATCCACAGAAAAAAAAAGGAGAAAAATACCAACAAATTCTATGAAATCATGAAGTTAAATTAATGGCAATTAAGAAATCAAGATTTTCCTGTTTGGTGAAAACTCTCTTACATATACAGTATTTCAACAGCAGGTGTAAGACTGGCATTTCCTAAGATTTTGGAACCAAATTATTCCAAAAAAACCCACATTGTGGCACCATAAAGATTGTCATATTTCTAAGTGACCTTGTGGTTACATTCATTTCTATTGACATGAAAAGTCACTCTGAAATATAACCATTAATCTTAAAGGTGCAACAACGTTTTTGATTTTTATTTTACGTATTTTATTATTTTTGTCTTGCTAAGCTTGCCCAGACTAATACAGTTATTTCTTTGAAAACAACAACTATCTATATTGCTAACGAGAACCCTTCCTTATTTATAGCAATAAGAATATATCTTGCTGCAACAAGATCTCTAGGACGAGTACTGGAGAACCAGTACACAAAGCTTCTAATTATATAATGCTATTAACATTTTCGATTTATTCGTTCTTGATTTACCAAAACACTTAGGAAGTGAGCGTCTAAACGCTTAGGAAGTGAGCATCTAACTCCTCCGTTCTCCATCACTATTTTCACTAGGTGAAGGCACTGCGTCTGCAGAGAAAAGGTTTCTACTCACAGGTAGGCTTTGCATGTGAGCAAAAACCCTGATTTTCCAGCATGATCCTCTCCTCTGGAGAGACACTGCTCTCCACATGGAGAAAGGAATGATGGAGAGGGGAGGAGGCAGGCACTTTGCTGAAGAAAACTGGGTAAATAATGAATGAATTGGACTTTGGAATGAGTAGGTTTGCATTATCCAACCCTTACCAGTGACCACTTTTTGTCTCGCACTGCTATCCCTGACCCTGAATACAGGATACCTGGCAGGAGTGCTTCTGTACAATAACCATGATTATTCTGCCTAAATGTTTCCACAATCATGCCCTCAGCATCATCTAGAAGGAGCATAGACTGACTTCCATTAGTAAGATTAAGGCAGCAGGTGTACTTTGTATTAATGCGATCTCACAGTAGGTGTTTGGTTGAGTTTCCAAAATATTGCTATACCTCCTGCTTTGCAGGACACAATCCTTCATATTAAATTCAAGCAAGCTGCTGGTGGGACAAATGTTGAGGCATCTGCAGGCAATGCATCTTAGGTTACAGAAATGCTTTGTTTAAAGGAGTGTTCCTTCCTCCCCATGTGATGCCCTTCCGTAGTCCTACTCTTCTTCTCCTTAGCCAAAAGGCCTGACTTCCTACCAATTGGAGATAAGCTTTTTTTCCTTGCCCAGCACTGAAAAAGGAAGAATTTGGGCTCTTCCAGATAGAAGATTTGTTCTCCTTAATGTACTCAGTTTTTAACTGGTGATACTGAAGGTTTTCCAGCCCTTCAAAGGACTTAAGTCTTGATTTGGTATTTTTTGTGATGGAATTCATGACTTTTAGGTATACATTATATGTCCTCCCTCAAAGTATGGTTTATTGTGGTTCAGCTTGTTCAGAATGGCAGGGGATTAGAGGTTTGTTTGTTTTTTACCAATTTATTAAAACCAAATTAAAAGTCCTTCCTTCTCCTCCATTTGGCTACTCACCTATGGCTGAGAGCCCAAGTAGCCAACTCACACCGTCTCTTCATACTTTGTACAGAGCACACAGCCCAACTACAGCACTGACAGAGGCAGAATGCCGGCCAGAAGCCAGGTGAGGTTCAGCTGAAAAAGAACCTCAGATGCCTCTACTGCCAACGGTGGCTTTTCCTCAGCTTTGCTCCTTCAGTGCTGTCCACCCAGCCCTCCTGTTTTGCTTTTTGAGGTAGGACATATATATTTTTGCTCCAAGGTGATTAACAACCAATCAGATTATTTATTTATAATATTTCTATCCCACCTTTCTCCCCCAAAGGAACCCAATATAAAACTAATAAGACCTTTGAAAAGAAACAACCGGGGGGGGGGGAAGGTGAGGAGAATCTTTCCCCCATCTGAAAGGGTCTTCTCTCAGTGCTAGACAGGGAAAAACTGAGAAGGTGTGGGTTGGAAGGGTGGGTGGAGGTGTGCGTGCATGTGGAGAAAAAGGGAGGGAAGTGACTTTGCCCACTTTGGATATTGGTCAGATCCTCTGCTTATTATCTGGGCCATGGGAGGGTTCCCAAGTTGCAATCCAGCCCTCAGGTCAGAAAAGATTTCTTGCCTTTGCCCTGTGATCATGAAGGAGTCCAACAGCTGAAGCTTTTTCTATTTCTCTCTCATGATACACACAACCCAGACTGCTTTGCTGAAGTATTAATCCTGCTCACTCCAGCAACTCTGAGAGGATGTGGGTCAAGAAAGAGAAGAGGAGAAGCTGTTGGACTTTTAAAGAGGAAAGAAGAAAGTTCTGATGGTTGTTCAGAAAGTTCTGAGTTGCAACCTGGAAACCCTACCCTCTCAATGCTCGGCAGCCATAGGAAAACCCAAGAAAAATGTTTTAAATTACTTTTTCTCCAAACACAGAAAGTTTCACATGCTGTTAAGATAATGATAATTTAATGCTGAAACTGTATATCTAAACATACAAAAATACTGATGCCAGCTATTCTAAAAAGCTCACGGAGACATGCATCTGAACTGCAACAGAACAGGTTAAAGCTGGTTTTAGATCTACTGAAGAGCAAAAAAAAAAAAAACAAGAGAAGAGCAACAGGAAATGGAGTCTGCCAAGATCCCATTGTGTAAAACTCATAAATGAAGCACTTCAGGTTGCTGCTGTTTACTTAATAAAATTCAGCAAACTGTATGGCAGTTGTCCAACCACTGGATTGAGAACATTTTGGTTCCAAAATTTTCTCCTCTGGTAACATAAACCATAATCTTTATCTGAAAGCCACATTAAAATACTGAAAGCAACTTCATCGCTGTACTACAGAACACACTTTGTTTACCTGAGCTGCATTTTCAATTTACAGTATGCTTTCTAAAAGTTACCTTTTCCTAAAAAGCTTATTTTTAGTAAAGTCCTGCTATCCTATGAAATACACTTACCAAAAGAAGATGAAGAATATTTGAGTCTCCTTCGCTCTCTTGCTTCACTAGGCTTGCACTGATATCACACTGCAGCTAACTACAAACTAACTACTATATCTCTACTGCATGCGCGCACATTCACATCAAACATACAAGGTTTTATATCTGGACCAGGGTTGATCATAGCCATTCGTCTGCAGCAGCAGCTGTGTCAGCAATGAGCCTTTACTAGAGGAGTCTGTGACTATGTCTGTGACTCCTCTCATGCATGTTCACTGTTGACACAGCAGCCTGTGCACTATTCACAATTGACAATGCATTTTGTTAACAGTTTCAGTCTAGATATCCCAAGTCCACTTTTCCTGCCTAAGCTTCAGAACTACACCCTATGGCACATTTGGACTGCTCGGGATCCCCTTATGTCAAATCACATATTCAAAAACAGGGTGAGTTTCATCAGATCTCAACATAGGTCAAAATCCTCATCACCTTTGGCCCTTAGCCTCCACTTCTGATGTACAGGTAGTGTTTCATGCTATTTAATATAGTTCTTTCATTGGCATGTAGTTTGGCTTATGCAGTGTTTCCATGGACACTACTACCAAGATGAACCCCACCTTTGCAAAATTCAGCATTCCAGATCTCATAAGAATTACATTTTGCCAATTCTACCAGCGATACAAAAATATACTGGTTTTTAGCACTGTTTTTCCCCCTCCAACTCTTTGTTGAGGAACTAGAGAAGGGAAAGTGGGGGCAGACAGATACTATGCGGCTAAACTAACCTCCAAAGAGATCCACTTCTGCAGCAGCAGCAGTAGTAGCAGTAGCAGCTGTATTTGTAGTAGATGCAGTTATTTCAGTAGATGTAGCAGTAGAAGCTGGGGTGGCCTCTGTTGCGAATGGATCTGAAATCTGTGGCTCAGAGGTAACACCGGAAAGCGCAGCCAAACTGTCTACATGTGTCCATATGTGAAGATCAAATGGAAAGAGTGAGCAGAACATAGGGAAGGGAGGAACCAAACTAATACTATATTGCAAAAAAGAGAGAGGAGCAAAAAGATGCAGGACTAGGCTAGTTTTACATTAAAAAAAGAATAATTGGAATAACTGGTTAGAAATCAAGCATTACTCACCCTCTCCCAAGAGGTCTGCAACATTGTCCATTAGAAGATAGCAATGTAAAGAAATAAGAGAGTTAACAGAACTGCCAGAGTCAACATGCACGCTATCCAGAAGTCATTCTCTCCCAATGTAGGACTATTTCAACTCAAGAGGATGCTGCTCTATTTTCCAGATATGCCAGTCGTACTTTGCATATGGTTTTATATGGTGCAGTCTCTTTTCCTTTTCCAAAGCTCCTAAAAACAAAGACTTCTTAAGTAATGGAGGCCTCCCTAAATCTACTTTATCCAACCCACAATTAATAATCAAGATTAATGTGGTGCATCTCCTTAGCAAAGTATGTGCCATTTTATTTTTCATCACCACTGAGAAGAGGAAGTTAACGCACACAGTCATAAGTCCACTGACAGCAAACGTTACTGAACTCTGAAAATAACAATCAGAATGGAGCTAGCCATGTGCAACATAATAAACAAGATTACTGATAGAATATCATTTTGATCTTCTCTTTCCACACCCCAGCCCTTGAACAAAGTATCTTTCCACTCCTGAAAATACCTATTTTTAATCCTGTAATCTGCAAAAACATGGAAGCGGAGCCATTCAAAAGGCTCAAACTGGATACGCAACCCATTTTAATGCAAGCTGGAAGCTACCATTGCAGAGTTATGATTTAACACCAAGTGTGTAACAACTTCAGATTCCATAGTCCTCTGCTCTCGAGATTTCTACTGCCAATAACCTTGAAAAAGCCTCAGTACATTTTTGATTGCCTTAGTAACTGCAATTAGTGACCAGCCTTTCTTTAGCATTTGAAGCTCTTGCAGTGGGCAGAGATTGTCCCAGGAACTGCTCAACAGTCTCTCTGCATCTTTCTCAGCGTCAAAGTTATAAGGGCTACAAGCATGGCTGGGGTTTGCTTGGCCGCTTGAAGGAGAGATGTCCAGCATTTCCTCTCTCTATGTGGGTAAGTGGCTGGAGTAAAAAATTCCCCAATCGGTTTTCTTGGAGGTAGGGCCTCCAGGGCATTATTGCCTTCACTGTTCAGAAACAAGGCTTTCAGCAGCTGTTATCTCCAAAGAGCAAACTATTTAGAAGACATCACCAACGGTATTTATTTGGTAGCAAAACAACCTATACAGTCTGTCTGAAAACCTGTCAAGCTGTCAGACTCCTCACTTTTGATTTCCACTTAAAAAAACAAGCAAGCAACCAACTCACCTGCTCACTCCTAGAGAGATGCATCGTTAGCAAGGGTAGATTTGGGTAACCACAATTTTTGCTTAGCTAGTAAGGCCAGCCAGCCATAAAACTAAAGACTAATACCGTCAAACAAAGCAAATGTTGCTTATGAGTTTCTTATAGATTTACATAATCTACCTAAACATTTTTCTTTTGCATTTTCTGAGAAGCCCCTGAAATCTGTTCATACTTAGATACAGTATTTTGGTCACTCTACAAATCACTGTCTAGTGTAGTTTCTCTCTCTACATGCCATTTAAAACAAGAGAGTGAGAAAAAAGGAGCAATTGCACAAGACAAACACTCGACCCCATTCCACTAACTGATCCATGGACTATGCAAACAGTGCACCAGAAGTTGAGAAACTAAACCGCTATTGTTGAAATTACAACTTTATGGAAAATGTTCAATACAGCTTTACTACCATCATGGACCTTCTTCTACATGAAACAAAGCTGACAGTTAGTCTCTACTCAGGCATTATGAAACATGGTGGCTTTATCATGCAAGTAAAAGAAATAATAACTCCACCCACTCCTTATGTGCTTAAATTAATAATTATAAAGTACCGTATTTTTCGCACCATAAGACACACTTTTCCCCCACAAAACAGGGGGGTGGAAAGTCTGTGCGTCTTATGGAGTGAAGAAAACAGATTATATTTTCCTGTTTTCTTCGCCTAAAAAATTGGTGCGTCTTATGGAAAGGTGCGTCTTATGTAGCGAAAAATACGGTAAGCACCTGCAACCATGTATATATCTAAGCAGCCAGCCCAACCAGTTGCTTTTAAAAAATTCAACAAAACATTTTTATCCCGCCTTTCTCCTTAAAAGGAGCCCAAGGCAGCTTACACCATTAAAAAGATAATATTTAAATGCTAAAAACACTAGGTATTAAAAAAGAATATAAAAGAATATAAAAGAATATAAAAAAGAATTAAGCAAGTATTATATTAAAAATTGTAATAAAATCAATACTAAAACACATTTGAAACAGCAGTGCACAACAATCCATTCAAAAAACCCCTCACAGACCAACAGTTATTAAAGGAAAGCCTGCCCAAAGAGAAAGGTCTTTGCCTGCTTGCGGATGGAGCCAATCTAGTTTCCCTTGGGAGGGTGTTTTTTTTTAAAAAAAAATCAGAACAAATGCTGCAGCAACCAGGAAGTGTCTGACAAATGTTGGTAGAACTTCAGATATCCCTGTCAGTGCAGGTGCTAAAAAGCCAGACCTTTTTTTTGCTACTGTCACCTCCGTCTGTTGTTTTCTAGGGAATGCTACATTTCTATTTCAAGGCCCAGATCTAGCTGCACCACTGAAGACAGCAGGAGAGGAAAGCCTCTCTAAGAAAGGATAAAAGACTTGTTTGTTCCATCCCCATCTCCTACTTTCCCATGCAGCTGATTCCTTTGACATTTAGAGCAGATTTGAAACTGATGCAAGTACAGTACAGTATTACCTTGGTTTACGAAAGCCTTGGTTAATGTAATTTTCAGTTTACGAATGGAAATCCATAGAAAATAATGCCTTGGTTTACGCGTTTGTTTCCCCAGGATGCATTGTGCCTGGAGGTTTATAATGCCGCCCCCATTCCCTATGGCAAGCTGCATTTTGGTTTATGAATTTTTTGTATTACATAAGTTCCGTAGAACGCATTAAATCCGTAAACTGAGGTACTACTGTAGATCATGTGATCACTATCTGAGTACATAAGTATCTACATTCAACACACTTTTATGGTGGTTTGAAATTTCTCAAAAAGTGTCTGGGACAGAAGGAGATGGCACACCATTATTTGATATTCAGTGGCCCTTGTGGCTCTAGTGGTCTGCTCACACTGCTATTATTCAGCTGCCCCTTATCTCTCAGACACAATCTGAAATGCTGTCGGAAAAGTGCAGAATACATTTGATCACAGATGCATAATGTAGGACAAAACATGAACACTTGTTGCCTTGCTGTTCTTTTTCACTCAGATATTAAGCACAAAGATGACAGATATGAATAGTAGTGAAGTGAATGGAACAAAAATTAAAATAAAAGCATATGCTTAATATCAATTCGATCTCTTATGGATGGCAAAATAAACCCACAATTTGACTGGAAACAAAATTAAGATACACATGTATAACCTTAAGCTTTGCGTTCTTATAGGTGGCAACACCAAGGCCTCCAAACATCACACCTACCTCAGGTGCCATTAAACCCTCCAGGTGGCCCTGAAAAACTGGCTGTGGTGGTGCCAAATGCATTCCTTCACCAGTGCCCTATTTAACCTCAGCTCTAACTATCATTATAGTCTGGAGGACTTCATGGGTTATAGTTATGGAAATTTTATTTAACGACTGATACAGTATCTCTGACAACAGTGATCATCAACAGCCATCTTCTTCCCTCATCTTAAAGGATTTTGAATGCACTTTCAGAAGCAAACATATCCTGCAGGAACCCTCCATGCAGAAATGACATCTCAGCCTTTATAAAGAGAAAAACCACACTTTCAGCACATCCCATTCACCCTCCACAGGGAGCGCATGAACAGAAAAATACACTACTCCCCCACCCCTTATCCAAGAAACATGTCTGGCAGATGCGCTGAAATGGAGAAGAAGAACTCCTGCACAGATTGCAGATGTGGCACCTAAAAGCAAGCGATCATTGATCGTTCTCAATGCCTTCTTCTCTTCTAACCATTTCCAAAATGCCCAGCAATGCAAGATAATTAAGATCTCACAATAGTGGGTGCCCCACTGCCATAGTTCTGAAAAAGTTTACTAGGCATAATGTTATGTTGCCTTAAACTCATCAAATAGAACACGACCCAAAAGCCATGTACCACTCTGTCAGGTACATTCTGTTTTTGCAATACCAGGCAGGCAGGAAAAAAAGAGAGGATAATAAAAATTTGGTTGTTCACAATACTATATATCTTCTGAGCTGTACTAGGCATGGTGGGCCATGAGCTATGATGCCCTGATGAGTATAAAGTTTCAGGATTAACTGTGGTGAAATTATTTCTCTTTTGGGGGTCCCGGAGAACTTTGTAAACTTTGGGGCAGGAAACTGGCCTCTTCTACCTTGTAAAACAACACACATCCTGACTTTGCTACTATAGTTACTGCCATTACCACTACTATGAAGAGAAATTATCATAACGTAGAAGCTGCATTTTAATTCTGAGCAAACAAAAGTAGTCACTTCAGTATTTTGAAATCCGAATTCCTCTTTGAATTAAAATACAGCTAAGAATTCTGCAGCACCTTAAAGACTAACATACTTATTTACATCACATGCTTTTATGGACTGGCTGATCATTAGGTGTATCAGATCGATGGATTTCGCCTTCATGTGGCTAAATTTTGTGTGTTCCATGGTAATAACTTCCAGTAGCTATGACAGCCATGGCAGACATGACAGTCTGAAGTGGGCCCTAATTCTTAAAACCTACCCCATAATGCATGCATTTTTAACCTTTAAAAATGTGATTCAAGATTTTAATGTTTTCTTACAAGTGAACACAGCTACCCCACCAGAAGTTGTTCGAAGCAACTTGAATATGTTTATGTGATTAAGCAGTTAAAACACCATCAGTTAAAACACCCCACGTCCCACAAACCTGTATTGTATTATAAATTTCTACCCACAAATACTATGTTTAGATTGTACCTAAAATTTACATCTCCTTAATGTGTTTTAAGTTCCCATATATTCCAGGCTTTAATGTTCTGAGTAGGTGCTAAAAAGCTTTTTGTGTTCTGGCAGCCTCCACCGTGCTTCCAAAGTTCTGCATATTTAATGACAATTTAAGGCACTTGAGTTTTAAGTGTCACATTCCTTCTACAGAAGAAGAGACTTAAAGCACAACAGTTAAAGATTCAGCCTTTTTGTTAGAGGCAAATCAAATGTAAAATGAGAAAGCATTTCAGGATCTGAGCTTTACTTTTCTAGTGGTATGCTGATTAGCAGAAATGGAGAGCCATTTTCGATATAGCCAGAGATGGTAGACTTGCCAGAACAATAACAAAAATAAATTTCACAACATGACGACACATGAAACAGGATTCACAATGAAGTAAATGAACACAATCAGGTGCTGAATTGGAATTGTTTTTCTTAATGTTTGTTGTGGACATGGTAAGTTTCAATGCTTCCTAAAGATTATGCTATTGAGGGATGGTAGATCTAACCCTCCCTCCCTCCCTCCCTCCCTCCCTTCCTTCCTTCCTTGAAACTCTACTTATCTCAGATCATAACACTGTTCAAATAAATTTCCAGACAGCTTAACTCTATAAGGCTCTATAAGTTGCAGTGAAAGCTTCCAGCATTATACTATATAATTCTTTTTTTCGCCCAGGCACTCCCTTCTTCGAAATACAAGAAAAAAAATCTAATTTTGTGTGGCTTTTTCTTAAGGGATACCTGAAACATGCCTCCCAAGAGTGGCTGATGAGCTAGAAGTAAATAACTACTACCACTAAAAACAGAGAAGCTCTCCTGGATGAAGGATGCATCATCCTACCAGTGAGGATTGTATACTGAAAATAGGAAAGATGGTTGCAGTATACTAATCTTATTACAGCCTTTGGAGAATGAAGCCTGCTTCTCTGGTCACTAGGAGTAACATTAGTTTTTTTCGCCCTGCAGTCACCCCACTGGCCATTCCTGGTATTTCCATATAGCACAAGATCAACCTAGAACTGATCAAACACAAAAGCTTTGAGAACAATTTTTTCATGTAATTTCAAACTAGCTAAACTGCAAAAGTAAAAAATAATAATAATGCTAATTTCTAAAAACTAGTTCTACTTCAAGCTTGCTTTGATTGTTGCAGTACAGTACTTTACTTTAAACCAGGGGTGTCCAACCTTTCACCTTCCCTGGGCCACATCAGAAGATGAAAATTTGGTTTGGGCCGCACATGAATTTGGTTTGGGCCACATGGGGGGCAGCTCCAGCCATCCTCCGCAGCCCTGCTCCAAGCGCCCTTACCGGCAGCTGTGATCTCAGACAGCAGAGGCTGCCAGCTTTGACTCCGGCGGCTTTATAGGGCCGGGAGGGGGGTCCACCTATTGACGGGGATGACGCAATGCAGTCACGCAGCCCCCCTCTCCCCTCCCGTTCCTTCCTTCCTTCCCTCTCCCCCCCACTGTTGTGACGTGCCACAGCCGCATTCCGGCCGCAAGCGCCGGCAGTGTAACTTGAAACTTTGGAATTTCTTTAAAAATAAAAAATTGCACTGGGCCGCATTACGAGCCAACCTGGGCCACATGCAGCCCACGGGCTGCAGGTTGGACAAGCCTGCTTTAAACCAACTCTACCAGAAGTTCCTGGGTCGGTTGGTTCCAACAGTGGTTGTGATACACATAGGAGAAATATAGGCTTTCTAAGATATTCCTAATAAAAAGTTTCCTATTATTTTTCAGCAGCAGCTTTGCCTGTTTAATACAACAGTTCTAACACACGTTATGAAAGATGAACTGATTCACAAAGCCTGTGGTGAGGCCACCACTGGGGGTGGAGGGAAGGAAGTCAAGTAGCAGCCAAGTAGTACAGTGAGGCAGACTGGAAAAAAAATAATGTTACCAATATGCAGGACTGGCATTCCTCTGAAAGATACTTAAGAGTTCTGAGTTTAGAAGGTTTACCTCCCCAGGACGTTGCCCCACCAGGTGCCGCTGAAGCTGCTTGTGCTGTAGTAGATGTGAAGTCTGGCTGGAGATCCAGTAGATCACTGGAGGGTTTGGAAGCACTATTGTGGAAATAAGACAGAAAAACCTCTGTGATAAAACCTACAACTGTAATTGTTAAATTCTGTACAGGGTGGAAACTAGTCTGCAAATGTTAACAATCAACAGTGAAGGGGCATTCAGGTGAATGACCCCGAGGCCAACTACAAGTATTTATGGTGGTACAGCTGTAAATCTGTTTCCTATAGTTGATTCATCTGCACCACGGCTGCTACAGGCAGCAGAGGCAGATAGACTTTGTGGTACACCTAGGTGAGGAACAGGCCTGATACTTCCCTTTCCTTCTTGCTTCTCCTGCCTCATAAAACTAAAAGCTAGAGTTGCATCAGTGCATGGCAGGACTGTGTAGGCCACATAGAAACCTTCAAGTTGTCCCCACTCATGCTTTACATTTAGCTGATTGAATCTGCAGCAGTTTCACCAAAGTTGTTCATCAAACCCTCAAAACTATGTGACAGAGGGAGAAACAACCCAAGATATCTGTAAAAGTGGCAAATTCCCCTTTATTATTTCTCTTTAAACCCAGCATTTTATTTTATGTACTGCCAAACTAACCTGACTGGAGCTGCTGTAGAAGATGTTGCAAAGAGATCAAGTGGAGGAGAAGTATCAACAGTTTTTGCCGGGGTAGAATTAGGAGATGTAACAGTTGTCGCTGGAGAAGACTGGACAAGAAAAAGTCATAAACACACAATGAAAAAAGGAATATCTTAAATTTTTCAGTAGCTGTTGCCTTAACAATTTCTTGTATTTTCCCCACAAACAAGAGATGAAAAGACCAAAAATCTAACCATCATAAAAATATTTTTCCCTGAAAGATCTGCCCTGCAACCTTAGCAGGACTCCTCCATTCTGAAACTATGAACATTACATATCATGAATCTTATTTAATTGAAGGGTATGTTTTCTGTATGAACTGCTATATTTAAACGAGGGTAAATATGGTTGAGGTACAAACATGATGTGGCTTGCAAAATAATAATAATAAAATAAATACTCCTCGGAATACTTAAGCACTTTTTTTTAAAATAAGGAATTGTGTTTAAGGGTAAACGAGATGTGAGGTGCAGGCCTGTATGTGATTGCCATTTCACTTGCCAAATCAAGTGATTGCCATTTCTTTCAGAGTTCGGAAAAGTCCTATTTAAAATGCAGCATAATCAAGCAGAATTAATAAGTGTCGGGGGGCACAAGAAGATGTTCAGGACCTTGTCTCAAAAGCCCATGGTGTACTTAAAGATCACCTGCAGCCCCTCCTTGTAGCCACTTTTAACACAATCTACATATTGCTACATAGTCATGACATGTTTTAACATCATGTCTCCCCCTCTCTACTGGAGACCCTGCCCTTCTTTCATACAAATTTTAGAAATAAGGGAAGCTGCTTCAGCTCTCAGCAGAGGTGGTGATGGTGGTAAAAGCACATCTTCCCCCATGACAGGATTCCAATCCGGAGCAAAAGAAAAAAATAATATAAAGAAGAGAAAAAATGCTGTTGAGCCTTGAAGATTAACTGCTACATTTTAATGTGATTTTTTGTGGATAAGACCACTTTCTCAGACATGAGAAAGTGGACTTGTCCAGTCTTTCAAAAGCTCACATTAAAATATAGCAATTAATTTGTAAGATGCTACAATATTTTTATCTTCTTTATTTTTTAAATTTCTTATTTTGTTTTGGCCCGACACAGTTACCTCTTCTAAAACTACAATTTGGAGCAAGACTCCAGAAGTCGCTATTTCTGAAAGAAAACCCACACTCTCTAAGCGCTTTAAGTCAAAGCAGGTGGTTTATATAGAAGTCTGACTTAAAAGTATTTCACAATCCCCTAAGCTGCTGAAAAACACTGCAGGTTTAAATTGCTTAATTATTTTGGCTAGTTAGTAGGAAGGGACTAAATCAGGGTGATAAAGCCATTACTGTATTAACAGCAATTCAGAAGGCTGCTCTCAACTTGTCCCTTGAATTTTAGGTCTCTAGTTCACAACAACTAAATATAATTAGGGGATCAGCAGCTTTGCAAGATCTCAGATTTCCATGTCATAACAGATACTGGCATCCAGCCAACATCCACCTCAGAAAAGATCCCCTCAGCATATCTGAGGAGTCAAGGGAGCTCCTTTGTTATAGGAGGCTAGTGATAAAGGCATTCCCTCACCTTGTCAAGTTGTCAACTTTGTACAAGCTACAGAAGACTTGTCCTCTGAATACTAGATACCCCATTTAAAGGCTTAAAAACTGAATATATTTTTGCAGCCATTAACTTCATAATAGACAGAAGAAACTAAATCCTCCTTTGGACCCTTGAAAGAAAAATATCATTCCATGTTCACTTTCAGAATTTCACAGTCTGACACTTTAATACAGAAGTGTCCAAGGCAAATATTTCTGCACAAAGCTCTTTAGTTTCTCTCTCTGCCTGATTAGACATACTGTATGGTTTCAAACAAGAAAATACTGGGACTCTTGGTACAGAAGTATTAAAAATAATAAGTAAAGGGTGTCCTTATGTAATCCATGAAATCGATCTTTATCTATAACTGTAATTATGTTTGTTCAGGCTGTGAAAATAGCATTTCTGGATCTGATAAATGTCTTTATCGTGAAACAGTCCCAGACCCAAATCCTTTTGCCTAGTTAAGCTGGATGTTGTAAAGGAGGCCAATTGCACTGTGTTAAGAAATGACCACAGATGTTATCTTTTGCATACTGGGCTGTTTGGCTCAATATGCAACCGATAATGTCTAGAATGATTTCTTAATTTGGTGCTATTTGCTTCCAAAATCACATCACTTTCATAGTAAAGCAAGAAGATTTTAGCCATAATCTACTAGAGAGGTTAAGGTTAAGGTTACCCTTGACAATTTTTGTCCAGTCATGTTCGACTCTAGGGGGCGGTGCTCATCCCCGTTTCCAAGCCATAGAGCCAGCGTTTGTCCAAAGACAATCTTCCGTGGTCACATGGCCAGTGCGACTTAGACACGGAATGCTGTTACCTTCCCACTGAGGTGGTCCCTATTTATCTATTCGCATTTACATGCTTTCGAACTGCTAGGTTGGCGAGGAGCTGGGACAAAGCGATGGGAGCTCACTCCATCGCGTGGATTCGATCTTACGACTGCTGGTCTTCCGACCCTGCAGCACAGGCTTCTACGGTTTAGCCCGCTGCGCCACCACATCCCTAGAGAGGACATTTTTTTAATTTAACATTGCCTAGAGAGGAGGCAACTTTAAATTTAACCGCTGAAAAGGCCAATATAAAATATATGTGTTCTCAAAGCATTTGGAATAGTGACAGTGCTCAAGAATTCTGTGTGTTCAAACTGGAAAGTAATCTCAGGAAAGGAATAGTTAAAATAGAGTGCTAGGAAGTTTAATATTTTCTGAATGTTTAGAACCTACTTTCAATCATGACAATTGAAACTTATGTAGACCATATATTGTAAGTTAGGAGAGGTACAAATATCAATAAGCAAGAGTCCTCATAATTTAAGAAAGCAGCCAGTGGAGTGCCCTGGGATCTATACTGGGATTAGTAGTATTAAATATATTCACAAATGACTTAAAATCAGTGATGAGGATCCGTAACAGGGTTGGCAACTCTGGCACATCTAGCCACCTCTCTCCTTGTGATATTATTAAGTATATATTAAAATTTTTAGTTGTTGGGCAAACAAGCATTTACGATGAAGCTTTTAGTAAGCAGCCAAAGATGTGTGAATGAATATGATATTTTTTTTCCATATGAAAATACTTCCCGCCCATAGAAAATGAATCTGTCAACAAAGACAACTGAGGGCATCAAGAGATTCATTATTACAGTATTAGCAAAATAAAACATTCAATATTTACCTTGCTCAGAGGTGAAGGGGCACCAGAGCTAAAAGAATTAATGTAAAAAAATTCAAATGAAAAATTTTAGGAATATGTTAAGTACGCTTGAGTATAAGATCATAGTAGACAATGAACAACAACTGAGATTTGTGCATTTCTGAACTTATGCTCCCAAAGCCTGGAATATGAACTGTTAGGTCTTATAAAAGTGGAGTTGAACACTACAACATCTATAAGATAATTTATAATTTAATTTTAAAGGGCTGCTTATTCTACTAAAAGGAGGATACAATATTATATTTTTCCATGCCAAGTACAAAAAAATCCAGATCAAAACGGTTCCATAAAATAAGTCTCATCTATTAATGATTTCTCTCCCTAAATAACATTTAACCCACACTAACCAAACCAGAGTATTGATCAGTGCTTCTTTGACACTGACTAAAGGCTTTTTGTTCCAGAACATTTACAGTGGCCCTTCTGCATACTGCTACAAAAGAGTGTTCTTCAGTGGTAAATAGAGACCTATCTATTAAGCTAGAGAGCACAATTAGCTCAGAATGCATTAGAACTGTAACTATTTTTTTAAAGAAAAAACAAGGACAGCTATGCTGATCTCTAATTTTTTTAAAATTAAAATCCTGAATTGACCACAAGACAATGCTTTTATTGGGATCAACCATTTTAAAATGTTTCGATTTCCTTTTACCTGAATAATTCATAGACATTTCATTTTGTGAAGAAATAACCAGGTCTGACTGTATATTATGGGCAAAAGTGGCATTCAGGAAACTAGGTAACCTTATCCATTTACTAGAAGATATGTTAAAATATATTCGTGCATTACCATGAGTGTTTTTATTTACTTACCCCTCACTAAGTTGCAGAACAGCCATGTGCATAAACAAAAGGGAGGCACATACAAAGAAAGATTTGTTACTGCCAGTTTATGTTTATTTCTTCCTAAAGTAATAAACAAGGTACTTAAATATTTATCTATGCAAGAGTAGTACACATAGCATACAAAAAGTCTAGAAATAATTTATCAGCCAATTAATGCAGGACAAAAGAAGCCTGAATTTCCCAAAACAAATAATGTCCACACGAATGTGAGATCACAATAATGTCTTATTTAGTAAAAATGGACTTGTTTTGAAGTTTATTATATTTGATTACTATAATCTTGAATTGGATTACACTGTGACATTACAAATGCATGCAATGTCACAGCTTTTGGAGTCACCAGCAGAAAAAAGATGCCAAAAGGAAGACAAAAACAGTTACATTTATGATGCTCATTTTAATTCCCGTGATAAAATGACTGCAATATTTAAACAAATATAATACTGAATCATGAATGCAAATAAATTGAGTAAGATGAATGTCTGGAACCGTATGGTTCAAGAAAATGGCAACTCAGAAGTTGGGTCAACCAGTAACTTGTTTGTGGTCTCGTGAGTCCCAAGATGTGGGTATCCTGCTGCCAGGTTACCTGCCTTGCATCTGGGCATCAGGAGTACAGATAATAGGAAAAAGGCTAGCTGAGCTAGAGGATGTAGGGCCTTCTCTAGCGAACCAGGAATAGTTTTCATAGATGTAAGAGAAGGCTATAAGAGAAGCTTCAATCTGTGCTCCAGGAGCCTTCACTTCAACTTCACTCACCCACCACACCCTTGCACATACATAGCCATGTTGTTAAAAGTGCTGGACAGATCGATGGAGAGGAGAAAGACAATGTTGTTCACTATGTTTTGTAGTACCCAGATCTTGGGCACGGGAGGTGGGCGTTTTGCCATATCCCAGGCAAGAGATCTCCTCCAATGGGGATTGAGGGGTGGGGGACTGGGAGAGCTGCCACAGTTTTCCATAACTAGTGATGGTGGGTCTTCCCTTTAGTGGTCTTGTGCCCAGGGAGGTCTATACGAACAGCAGGTCACCAATCCTTTGCTGCCCAGAGTAGGGGGCTGGGAGAATGGCATCAGGTGGTAGACAGGTCACCCAGTGCTAGGATATTCTCCTTATACTGTACCAATAACGTTTTGCTCCATCCAGTCCAAGATGTGGCCTTTTATTACCCATCTACAAATTATTCTTCAACAAAATTGTTTAACTATGTATATTGGTGTGTGTCACTGGCAGATGGAAAGTGCACCAGGTGATCTTGCCTAGGCTTTCCTCCTCAAAGGCCACTGACAACAAGTGACAGAGCACACCATTTTATACACACCTTTGGTAGGCACTGTGGAAAGGGCAACTCACTAGTATAGATATCAGAAGTGCTTTACACTTGCTTAACACTTTTAATGGTGTTTATAACTACCACTATATATAGTAAAATGGAGTAGACGTACCTCTTGCTAGCATTTTGTCACATACATGCAATACCTAGTTTGAAAGGGACATTCTGAAACACAGTAGACTTCATTAAGGCTAGCCAACCTTCATGCATTTGTATGTACACAGAGGGACCTGGTGTAATTTTATGCTGTTATTACATCTGCTGGAAACAGGAAGTAGTTAGACTCTCTCAAGACATTATCCCTACATTAAAATGTCTGGGCAAGAATGAGGGAAAGTATCACAGGAGAAGCAATGGGAAGGCCAGCAATTTATGGGAATGGGGATTAATTATTACCCTGAACGTGCCGTTCATTTCTTGCTAGGCTATGACAAGTACTTCTTATGGGAAGAAGATATATATATTCAGTTAAATGCCATTCTTCTGTGTGAAGACACTCAGAACAGTGCACACCACAATATTATTGCATATATAATGAATGCAACAATCATATAATAAAACTTTGCATAAATGTAAAAAAATGCAAATACAGCTAGCAACCTAAAGCCTACCAGACATCTGTTGATTTTACTACAGTCTGAATGCTATAGAGCTTGTTTAGCTGCAAGCCTCAAAGTATAGCAAGTTGACGTGTAAATCCATATACCTGTTTCCAGGTTTCTTTCCTTCCAAACTGTTCAAATGCTGTTCAAGTGTCTCCATAAGACTACTTGGAGCCTAAGACAGATAAGGGAAAGAAACACTTGAAATGAAGGAAGAGGCAGGAAGGCTACCACTTTGGAACTTCAATATGAATCCCATATCATCTTCTCTGGGTTATTCATAATCATGCTCATGCCATACCCACAATTGTAAGAAAGAATGTTACTTCCCTGCTGTTACTGAAACCATATCCTGTTTCCCCCAAAATAAGACCTAACTTGAAAATAAGCTTTAGTATGATTTTTCAGGGTGCTCATAATATAAGCCCCACCCCCAAAATAATTTTTATTTATTTTTATTTATTTATTGTATTTATACCCTGACTATCTAGTCATTTCGACCACTCTAGGCACCAGTTAAGTGAAACCCCGCCTTCCACCATTGTGCAGCATTGTGTAGCAATCAGATGATGACGTGACTGTTAAATTAAACATCCCCTGAAAGTAAGCCTTAATGCATTTTTGGAGCAAAAATTAATATAAGACCGTGTCTTATTTTCAGGGAAACACGGTAGTTTTTAGCAAAAGTACAATAACCCTTTTGGTATATTTCAGAAAATACTGGCTGGACACCATGCTTTTAAAGAGACTGTGAATATATTATAAATTAACAACAACACAGGCAATCACAGGTCAACGTAATCAATAACACTAAAATATGTATTTGCATGCAGAATTTGTGCATTCAACCTAATTAGCTTAGTCATTTTTCACCCTTCTGTGTAGAAACAGAATTTCAATAGAGGGCAGAGTGAAGCTGCTACTTCCCTTTTTTGATCTCTCACCTCCATTACCAGAATTGTAATTGAACACCTCTGGAGGCTACACTGAATTAACACAAGGCATACTAAATTGTAATCACAACATGTCCACTCACACATACTGACCAATAGTATGAGGGGGGATCAGACAGAAATATGGTTCAATTATATGTTTTGTGCTGTACTAGACATCACAGGTCTATGAGTGCTGAAGAGGGTGGCAGAAGCTCTGTCTTTCTTACAATATCTTATTCAATATCAAATACCAGATTTATCCTACAGGTTTGAATCTTCCATAGAATTTCATAGAATTAATGGCCCACTTATTCTTTGGGCACCCAGGTTTTTTTTAAGGGTCAGAAGAAAGTATTTTACTTTCAAAACTGTAGTTTCAAAATTAAATTAAAGTCTGGACACGCAATATTAATACTGCTGGTACAGTTCAGTGCAATTTAATTGACCCCACCCAGATTTATCCAGGTTTTATAGTAACTTCCTGTTGTTGTTTAGTTTTTAAGTCATGTCTGACTCTTCGTGACCCCATGGACCAGATGACACTGTCCAACCATATTGTCCTCTGTCATCCCCTTCTCCTCTTGCCTTCACACTTTCCCAACATCAAGGTCTTTTCCAGGGAGTCTTCTCTTCTCATGAGATGGTCAAAGTATTGGAGCCTCAGCTTCAGGATCTGTCCTTCCAGTGAGCACTCAGGGTTGATCTCCTTCAGAACTGATAGGTTTGTTCTCCTTGCAGTCCAGGGGACTCTCAAGAGTCTCCTCCAGCACCACAATTCAAAAGCATCAATTTTTCGGCAGTTAGCCTTCGGTATGGTCCAGCTCTCACTTCCATACATAGCTACTGGAAAAACCATAGCTTTGACTATTCGGACTTTTGTTGGCAAGGTGATGTCTCTGCTTTTTAAGATGCTGTCAAGGTTTGTCATCGCTTTCCTCCCAAGAAGCAGGAGTCCTTTAATTTCATGGCTGCTGTCACCATCTGCAGTGATCATGGAGCCCAAGAAAGTGAAATCTGTCACTGCCTCCATATCTTCTCCTTCTATTTGCCAGGAGGCGATGGGACCAGTGGCCATGATCTTAGTGTTTTTTTTAATGTTGAGCTTCAGACCATTTTTGTGCTCTCCTCTTTCACCCTAAGTAACTTCCTACACCCTTTAAATATGCTCTTACTGTTGTTACAATGAGAAAAGAAAGTGAGTTCAGTAAGAACAATTAAGAGTGTCCTTAGCTACCCCAGAATAAAAATAGTGCCTAGATAAGGAGATTTCCATGAACTCAGTCACCAAGGAGAAAACCTCCAGAGGTAAAAAAAAAAAAAAAAGACACGAACTATATTTTATTCAAATTTACCAGTTCATCAATTGTATAGTCTTTAAAAGGAGACTCGCCATTATTATAATCACATTTCGGATCACAAAGAACACTGATCAACAATACCTAAGGTTTTTCTCATACATAAAATAGATTTACTCTGTGATTAAACAGTTCATATGTAACTATGTGCAAAGCTTGCAGTCAAAAGTGAACTAGCAACACAAAGCTCTAAATCCTTGGAGATTCCCTTCTACACCAATAGTCCCAAACCCAAACAAAGAATTCTAGAGTGTTCAGTTAAACTACTGTATTTCATAGGACAGTATGTTAGTTCAGAAACAGTGGGCTGTGAAATTGTGAAAGTGGAAATAATCCATGTGTACTTGCTTCTAACCTGTATCATTTACAGACACACTCCTGGTCTTGCTTCCTGGAGGTCTTCCTGGGATGTAGACAATGTTTTCCATTATTTTGTTTTGAAGAGGGATAAAGGTACCTTATGAATGGTAATGAGGTCCAACTTTACTCTTGAAAAAATGCAATTCATGTCCACTATTAGGTGGGAAGATTTTTAAGAGTTCTACTAAGGAAATATATATTTAATGGCACTAGCACTCAAACTACAACCTCCAGCTTTGACTGCCAAAATCTTGATAGCAGCACTAAGGCCTCTGCCAGAGTCCTTGGATAACCACTCTTAAAACAGCATGGCGGGGCTAGAGAGACCATGATCATGACTCACTGACTCACTGGTCAGAGTCTAAGTGAATATTTATACTTGCATCTGTGAACTGGCATAGGACGAGTGGCCAACAGCTGCTAATTATTTAGTCCCCAGATGTATGACTGGGCATGCAGCTAGGAATTTTATGGGAAAACATGTTAATTAATAACTATTTGCTGCTCTGAATGACACCAATGCATTTATGTAAATGTTCACTTTGCTTATTTACATACTGTATATCTATCCATACATTTTCTTTACTTTCTGAAAGTTTCTACATGTGTTTAAGCCTTACAAGAATTTGAAGTTAGGTGAAGACTTAGAAACTGCTTTCTCCCAGAATTCCAAGAACAAAGATAATGAGACAAAAAGATGTAAACAAAAAAAACCCATAAATATGTTGCCAAAAACTGAATTCTGCTAATTATTAGGATCCTATACCAGCAGCTGAATGAAAATGGGAATCTCTGTAAATCAAGACTATAAATCAAAATCACTCAATACTTGTGAGTACAAAATACTAGCATATTACACCCAGGCTTATCAAGATGATTCAGGGAGAGTAGTTAAATAGCATTCCATTATCACAAGGTGATACGTAACTACAACTGGGAGCCAAACAATATAATCTGTGCTGTCAACTAACCTGCCATGGGACTACAGTACATATTTATGTCAATCAAGTTCACCACATTATACAATGGTCAAAAAAGAAAACATGAAGGCATAGGACCTATAGCTAGTTTACTGAGAAGGCACCAGATTTAGCATGATTGGAAAGTACACACCTTCCAAGAGGAAGGGGTTTGGGGGTGGGGGTGGTGATGCATCTCAATTAAGCTGCCACCACCAGATCTCAATTTGATCCTCAACTGGATAGCTGCATCAGCTTTAAAGTCAGTCACAAAATCCTTAACAAAATATTGCAAAGATGAGGAGACAATTCAACATAAATAAAAGACCTTCAGAGGCGCTCTCCAATCTGACAAATTATTACTTTCACAAAGATTCAGTATTAATTCGTGTAAGGCATATAATCCTACTCAGATATACCTGGGAATTAAATTCCACCAAATTCTACTTCTGACTAGACATGCCCAGATTGCAATGTGTGCATGCATTTTTCACTTCACATTACTGATGGTGTTACTTGTGTAGGTAAAATATGTCAACAGACAAATAGAGGAACTCAGAAGTAAGAATTAGAATTAAGAATTATTACAAACCAACAATTTATTTATTTTGCTAGCTCTCTTATGATTAAAAATGAACAGTGAAATCTGATTGGTGAAACTACTCATTAGATTGCACATATTAATAGAATAATTATGGAGTTGGAAGGGGCCTCTAAGGCCAATGAGTCCAACCATTTGCTTAATGAAGGAAACTAAATCAGAGTAAAACTAACAAATGGCTGTCTAACTTTCTTTCGAATGCATCCAGTGTTGGAGCGGTCACCACCTTCTGAGATAACTGGTTCCACTGTCATACTGCTCTTGCCATTAGGAAGTTTTTCTTGATATTAAACCAAAATCTGTCTTCCTAAAACTTGAACCCATTAAGTAATAAAAAAAGAGGAGGGGCAGATTGAAATCTGTTCTCAATCATCCCAGGGTACAGGACCTGTAATAATGGGCTCAAGTTATAGGAAGCCAGATTTCAGTTGAATATCAGGGAAAACTTTCTAGCTGTTAGAATAATATGACAATGGAACCTTGGGAGGTGGTGAGCACTGCAACATTGGAGGCATTCAAGAGAAAATTAAACAACTGTCAGGTATGATTCAATTCCTACATTGAGCAGGGAGTTAGACTCAATGGCCTGAGAGGCTCCTTCCAACTCCATTATTCTATTATCAATATCTTAAAAAACCAATATAGTTTCTCAGTGGATAAGTATATGGGTCTGTCCTAATGGTTGCTCACTTGAGTGAGTCATAATATGAAAATGCTGTGCACAGACAAAAGGAAAACCAAGAAACAGTCGCATGCAGATTCCTAATCTACAGTTGATAGACTAAATGTGCATCTCAAAAGCAAGGCATCCACAAGAAGTGACAACTGATTCTCACATACCATAGGGCAGAGGTCGTCAACCCCCAGTCCGCGGCCTGGTGAAAGTCTGTGGCCTGAGCCAGACTGGGGTGCAGAGACAAACCTCCCCCCACGCATGCACTCCCCTCCCCACAGCTGCTTTGCACAAACACACATGTGCCAGTACTGGTGTGAGCACTCCCCCATCCTTTCACGCAAATGCCTGTGTGGGCATGCGTGCAGGTGCTCCTGCGCATGCGTGAGGGGTGGGGGAGCACTCACACTGCCACTGAAGGGCACTCCCCCACTGCTTTATGTATGCGCCCGAGAGTGTCCGCGCATTCCTGCGCAAGCATGGGGGGTGCCCCACCTTCCTCAGAGGCTCAGCCTGTCTGCGGTCCCAAAAAGGTTGGGGACCACTGTCATAGGGTACATAGATAAGTTTTAAAAATACTGTAAATAAATCCAAGCCTACAATGAATTCTGAGTGTGTTTCAGAACAAATACCTTACGCAAAATATTAAATCAGAATAAGCCGTTTCAGGGCTTAGTTTTCACTTGTGGACGTACTGTCAAAAATATTTGTTATTAAGAATAGTTGCTAAGCAAAGAATCTTTAGTATCAAGAAGGCCAATACCAAGGTATTTCCAGTACTGAAGTACATTTGAGCTTCCCCATCTACCACAAAAATACAATGGGGAAAAAATAAGATGGAACACTTGCAGTGTTTCCTATAAATAATTTTTTAAATTGTAACAGTAGTGAAAACCCAAGCACAGCTTGATAGCACTTTGTAGGTCTGTTCTAGATGCCATGGATATATTTATGCAGTCTCCAAACTATTACAAGAGTTGGTGGAGGCAACAAACAGCTTACTGAACAGAAATAAAATAGGAACACTGCAAGAACAAAACCAATAAAAGAATCTAGATATTCCTATGAAGAACGTGATGAGACATCTTTGACAATGACTCCTTTGGACTAACAAAAGGAAGTACAATATATTTCTTTCAGTGATTATTTCTAGTTTTACAATTTTGCACAGCTCTTTAATTCACTAACTTGTTAAGTACTTTCCAAAAAGAGATGTAAAAGTGCCATACAAATGCTTAGCTGAAAAGTACGAAGTAGGACTTCACTTCAGTAAGACTTAATCTAAAAAAATTTAAGAATACAGTGATGTCCCGCATGACGATAATCCATTCCGGGAAAATTGCTGGTAAGCGAAATCATTGTCATGTGAAAAGCCTTTCCCCACTGGAATGCATTGAAACTTGTTTAACGCGTTCCAACAGGGAAATTACCTCGTCATCCAGCGAAGATCGCCCATAGGGGAAGACATTTTCTGAGCGCCAATCAGCTGTTAAAATGGCTGCCCTGCGAAGCATGGTTCCGGAAAACACAGGGCAGCCGTTTTGCGGAGCTGGAAAAATTGTCGTCTTGCGAACAAACGGTTCGCAAAGCGTGGACCTAATCGATGTCCAGTGGAATTTCCCCATAGGAATGACTGTTTTGCGAATTGCTATAGCAATTGCAAAAAGTCACCGTCCTGGGGATTCGTCGTACAGCAGGGTCATCATCTAGCGAGGTACCACTGTAGTTGAGAAATGCTGGAAAGACTTCATGTGCAAGAATCAGGCTTAATGAAGGAGGATGAGAATGCCACAATAATATTTTTAAAGTGCTTTTTCCCTAGATTAGATTTTTGTGAAACCATTTAGTATTTTTTTATGCAGCTGCACATTCAAAATGCAGTTCATATATATTATCATATAGACAAAAGCAATCCCTTGAATTAGGACAATATAACCCCATATTAATAGAAATAAGAACCAAGAGGCAGCAACTTGCTTAAAGTCATCCTGGGAACAGATTTGAAGTGGGGGCTTTTCTGCTCAAGTTCTTGATTGCCAAGCTACACCAACTCTGTCCTGATAATGTACCCTCTTGCTCAGATTTTCTTCGTATTATGGCAGCCCTAAACCAGTCTCTTATCTGGAGAGAAAAGTAACCCAGCAAAAGTGTTGCTCTGAACTAGATTACAGCATGGAATCAGAACTTTAAAGACATCCTCTCCCAGATGCACTACTCACACTTTCAACTTTAAAAATCAGTCTGCACCTCTGAAAGGGAGAGGAAACTGGCAGCCTTTTCATTATATATTTCTAAATTAAATATGACCTTAAAAATTACATTTCTCTTCTTGGAATTAAAAAAAAAAGAAATAGATCAACAATTAACATGGCTGATTTCCTGACTTTGAAAAGTAACGCCATTAGGTTGCATGCTAAATTTTGCTACCATTTCCACCCATGAGGTCAAATAAATCGGTAGAACCTACTTGTGTGAGATCCGGAATGTCTCCTTTGTCGATTCCAACTTGCTGTGGATAAAGAAAAACAAAAAAGTTTCAGAATGGGTTTTTATGTCATATAAATCTTAAAAAGTTGACAGGCTTAATTTGATTGCTGCACCTAAGAAATAATTATCTCATTTATGGGCTATGACAAGGTCTATTTGTAATTATTACTTCTTTCTTCACATGTAGATGTTCTTTAAGAGCTGTGTATTTCTAGGACACATAGGCTGAAATTCTGTTACAGTGGACCCTCTACTTAAGGAATTAATCTGTATTGGAATGGTGGCTGCAAGTCGAAAAGTCTGTAAGTCGAATCTCCATTGACCTACAATGCACTGAAAACCGATTAATCCCATAACCAGTGGTTTTTATTCTATTTTTATTCCATTTTTTTTCTGGTCTGTAAGTCGATTCTCTGGCTGCAAGTCGAATCTAAATTTTGCAGCCAGAGAAGTCTGTAACTCGAAAAGCCTGTAAGTCGAGCCGTCTGTAAGTCGAGGGTCCACTGTACATAGTTATGCACAAGTCATAAATTTTCAAAGCAAAATGCAGTAAATTAAGAAATCTCCATAGACATCATCTGTTGTGCACGAAGTAGTGTGACTCAGCATGCAATGGATAATGCCTATAAAAATTTCTTAACATGGCAGATTTCTTCCAAAAATCATGCCTTTTGCATAACCACCCAGCAGGATTTCAGCCACAGTATAATATGGAGCATTGTTCATTTAGAAGAGCTACTGTGAAAATTTATAAGTCCACCCCAAACACACTAATGATGATCTCAGAATTGCAGAGCTAGAAGGGACCCCTATGGATCATCAACTCCAGCCCCTGTCAAAGAGGCACAGTGGGGAATTGAACTCCCAGCCTCTGGCTCCACGCATGCACACATGAATGTGCACACACTCTTTTATGCATAGAGCATGTCTCATACTTTGCACACTTCCTGACTAATCCATGCAAAAGAATTCCTTAGATAAGAAATCTCGCATTTACTTAACATGGAGCGTTCCCTAATTCCCTGAATACTGAAACTGCATTTCTATCAGAAAGGAGAAATGGGACAAAAGCATATGTATATTGTATTTCAACTTATGGGAAGGGAAGAGGAACAAAGATTCACTAAACACTCTGCTCAAGCTAGATGATGTTGCCAGCTTCCCATCCAAAGACTAGAGTGAATCTCCTCCACCTGAGATTCCATCTTAATTCTCTGTCCCCATTCCGCATACAGAGGGAAGGGGGAGGAAGAACAAAGGGTTCTCAACCAGTTCCTGCAGGTGCTGGCTGAGAGTGATCAGCTTCAGCATCCATCCTGAGGAGAGGAGCAGTGAAAGATTCTTACAAGACAGCTTGCCCCTGCATCACAGAGCTTAAATTCCCCACTGCAGTACATAGACTTAATCACTGATGTCAGAAGCAGACTTTACAGATAGACTGGAAGAGGGAAATTCTTCATTAATGTAAATGACTGTTACAGTATGAACTTTTCTGTCATTAGTCAAATGAGCTTCTTTCTTTAGTGACTGACATCAGAGCATAAGCATGGAACTCCTCTGAAGTCTCATTTCACAAAAGACATCCTCAGTCAATCTGAAACGTCAGTGTGCTTTCAGCTCTAATTATGGGCTATCTCCAACATCTGTTTCTTACCTGACATAAGTCTGTTACATCCTGTTATAGATTGCATGTACTGTATACTATGATCTTTAAAATGCTTGCGCTACCAGTGCTTTCTCCACATAGTCTAGGGATCTCCACTTGTGAAAATGCATTTCTAGAAACAAGATGCCTCTCTCCTTCCCCCTCTCTTCCTCTCTCTCTCTTTTAAAAGTCTGCACAATTTAACTATATGCAACGTGGTCTCTGTGTCTTCAGCCGAGGAAGTAACTGAGGAATAAAAATCTCAGTGTGCACAGTTAGTTGGCAATAAGTTTCAGCAACTGTTTCCTTTAGGAACACAATCCATTTTAAGGTGGATTATGAATACAAAAAGCAAACACACAACACTTCAAGTTATGTCTTTCACATTCGAATGAAATTCTGACTGGCTAACTTCTTCGATTAAACTCAGCAAGTAGCAGAATAATTATAGTTCATTTATGTATTCTGTATACGAATTGGACACACACACACACACACTCAACAGTTAGTATTTGATAGAAAGATTATACTTTTAAAGCACGAAGAAATAAGTTACTTAGGCCACTGTGGAAGTTTCATTTACCTCTGCTACTTTCAGGAATTCTGAAACTCTTGTCATTCTCGTCAGAAACCTTTTGTAGATTTCAAGGGCATCTTTGCATTGTCCCTTCTTCATTTCAAAAAACTTCTCTGAAAGAAATGTGATAATTTTTAACCTTCAAAAGCATTACTGTCATTTATAAATCAATCTTCATTCAAAATGAAATGTCAAAAATGAATTTTAAAAAAGGAGAAGAGACTCCAATACTCGAATTCTTAATGCCAGAATCTTGTTGGGAAGCTATCATGCTTATACCTAAAGTTGTAGAAATGGCTGTGGTACCTGCTGTACAACCTGACAGCTTGCCAAATAGCTGCAACTACTTCCAGAACCTTACTTCCATGAATGGTAAAGCTCAACAAAATGCCAAACGTAAAGTGTAGTAGTGACTTCATATCACCAAGCCTGCTTTTTCTCTATCACCCTAGGGCAGACCTGGGCAAAGTGTGGCCCGAGGGCCACATACGGCCCGCGAGCTGCTCCTGTCCGGCCTGTGGACATTTTTGAACATCAAAACCATTTATAGTTTTTTGTCTAAAGTTGATCATTTGCTTATCTTTAACATACCGCAAAAAACTCTTTAGTATTCATGAAGATTAACAAGTTTAAAATAAAAACAATCATAACATCACTTTCATTTTATTTTTATGTAAAATTGGTTCGGCCCCCGAACACAGTCCAGATTTTTCATGTGCCCCCCTATAGAAATTAATTGCCCACCCCTGCCCTAGGAAGTTCTGTGGAGGCCACCATTTTCTGTCTGAACCCATACGAAGTATGCAAGCAGAAAATGGGATTGTTAATGTACTGTGTTTTTTTCTGTTACATTCTTTTTCCTCTTTTCTCTTGCCTGAACTGAAAACCCTGGAAAATGCATCTAGAAGATTAATGATAAAAATAAAACTTCACAAAAGTTTGGCCAACTCAGTAAGTTTTGGGCTCCCTCGCTGGCAGTATTCCTTCTAGTCTTATTGAGGTAAAGGGACAGGCACGACAATAAGTAACTACACATAAGTTGTAAGGATCAGTATTAACCCAGAGACTTATGTATCAAACAGTTTACTTTAAAAATATATATATATTGTCAAAGCTGGGCTTCAAACCTTGAACAAGTGGATGGATCACAAAGTCATAAAGGAATACTGAATAATTTCTAGTCATGCAAATAATGGCTGCTATTAGTTCTGATCAGTAACTGGAGGCAATAATAGGGACTTCCTATTTGTCCTAGCCTGCTGATGGTATGGCTTGCCAAACAGCCTCCGTGGGCCATAGGTTCCCCTCCTTGCTTTATATCCAAAACAGGGATGCTAATCTGTGTCAGTGATTATCAGAATACATGTAAACATCATGAAGAAGCAACCACATATACATGGTTAATTTTCATAACACAGCACACCTCGGACAGGCTAGAAGGTACCCTGCAGTACATTGTTCATTATATTCTGCATCAGGCAGAATCTATATATACTTGAAGTTAAGGCTTCTCAAAGGACATCCACACATGCCTGATTTGTAAGCTAAATTCTTCCTAATACAGCTAACACAGCTCACAACTCATTTTGTATATGGGTAACATAGTGATGGATTTAAGAGAGTGTCATGTTAGTCTATACTAGGTTTAAAAATCAACACTGTCCCTTCTTCACAAACAAGATTGATTTTCAGAATTATTGTTCTGTCAGCAGCCATGTAATTTTTAAAATATGCCTCACTAAGTTACTTACCTAATAAGTTAATAACCCCATCATTGTAACAAGCAAACAGCTTGATGAGATCTTTGAATAGAAGCATAAATGCAGCATTTATAACCCCATTTGTCAATTCATTTGGATGAACCTACACAAAAATAAGAACCCATAGTTTATTTGCTGTCACTTACAACATTTGGTGCAAGGTTTTCTTTCAACATAATACAGAATGCTAACAATCACATACATTGTTCAGACACACTTAGGACTGAAAGTTTACACCTGTTTTAATGAAGTGACAAATTATGCCCCCGAAGATGAAAAAAGGTCTGCAATAAATGTTAACTACAAAGACCTCAGCTCATTACACTTGGGACAGAACAGAGAAAGGAACTTCATCTTTGGTTTCTAGCAACAGCAAAGTCCTGTCTCTTTCTCTCCTGTGAAAAAAATAAGAGATTGGAAAAAGGAAACCAGATGTAGTCTGCAGTTTCCTGCAGAATATAATAATATGTGTAATAATATGTGTAATGCACACTACACTGATAGTTGCATGCTGCTAAAGTTTAACATGGACTTATGGTGGGCCAAAAAGTATTGACCAAAAGCTTTTCTGTGTAATTCAACACACCGTTGTAAACTACTTATTCTTTCTGTAGCCTGGAGAAGCCTATCAAAGAAACAAAAACAAAAAAAACACCCAGCCAGCCAACCAAGAAAGAGCAAGAGAGACAGAGAGGAACTTGGTGTAAGCCCAGTGGCCTGAAGTGAGGTTTTATTTTTTCCTATATCAGAGATCCCAGGTGAAAACTTATTTTGCTTTTATCACAGATATAAAGAAATATTAAATACCTACATCAAATTCAAGAAGAGCATCTATTTGTCCCTGTAATATAGGCATGCTCTTCAGTAATTTTTCTGGCACCATTGTCCTCATCACACCATCAGCCCTGCAGAGACACAAAAAACAAAAATTACACCAAAAACAACCACACAGGCATTGTTTAGTAATCAGGAAAGAAATTAAAGCATCGAAGTTAGGTTTTACATTACCATTATTCAAAACTTCATTCTTGAAAAGAATTATTAAGTGTCTCACTACTCAATAACAAAAACCTATGGTTTCAGGGGAAAGATGGCCAAGTTCACTGACATCAGCAAAATCAAGAGCTGTCAACAACCAGAACACTTCTTCATGTCACCATGTCTCCATGTCCTGCTCGCACTCCAATCAGATGCAGTTATATGTGTATATTTTTTTGCCTCTATTTAGTTACGTAACATACACAGAGCATATAAATTGAAATTTTCAAACTAGTTTCTTCTTAGATTCTTTGATTATTCCACTTGCTTATCAGCAACTAATAAGCAAAGACTAATCAATGATCTTACTGCACTCCTACATGCACATTTTCTTTCTGTTACCTATATTTTATTCAAAATTAAATTCAATTTTATCAAAGGCTGCAATCCAGTGTATACTTGAATTTAGTCATCTAAATAGAAGACTCCACTGAATGGAACAATTTTATTTATTAACTACACCTTCATAGGATGAGGTTATAAAACTAGGTTTAAACATCAGCTGATGAGTTTTTAAAGTTGCTGTGGTTGCTTCACAAGCCCACAGCAAATGAGAAACAAATAATACACAGTTTCTGTTTAATAGAAAACATGGCATCTATCATATGCTGCAAACTTTAATAATGGCATGCAAAAAGCTATCTGGGCTGGGGAAGGTCAGATACTTGCAATCTTTACACAATACTTGGAGCATTGTAGTTACTAACATGGCACTTGGGATAGCATCTATATCTACTATTCTTGGGGTTAGAACAGATCATGTCTCAACCTAGCATGCTGGAAATAGGAAGCACACAATAAATGTAAGCCTCAAAGTTTTGCTCTCTTTTCCTATTTCAACTGATAATCAGGTTTTGATCAACCCTTCAAAAATGTTGGGAATTCAATCTCAATTGAAAAATCCATTACAAGATAAGGATGCATTATTTGATGACTTGGTCATCAAATTGTGCATGGTCTTCAGGAGCAGTTTCTCAAGATAAGATATTTATTTATTTATTTATTTATTTTATTTATATCCCGCCTATCTGGTCGTGTGAGGAGATAGGCATCCTAAATGGCTACAGGGGAATTGTAATAAAACAGGGGCTCCCACTTTGCATAAGCTTCCTTCATTCTATTACAACATATGGTGAGATGCCGATGTGTTGCAAATTTCCATCCTGAAAAGCAGCCACTAATGCAGTGAAGTGAGGACAGGTGAATTCAACAGCATTTTATTACACGAAACATTACCAGGGAAAAGGAGAGACATGGGGGCTGCTACATTCAGTCACAACCATATGCTTCCATTGAGCAACTGATTGTAGAGACGGGCATGGTCTGCCAGTTTGGCAGTTCACAATGTTTTGTTCTTTGGAGACAAAGGGGTTCCACAGGCAGCCTGGCTTCTTTCCCCTGCCTCCTCCATTGGGTGCCTACTCAGAGGAAGAAGTGGGGCAAGGAAGCCCAGGACGCAGACTCTGACTGAGCAGCTGCCAGAGGAAGTGGGAGAGAGAAGCCAGGGTGCCCATGGAACACCTCTGTGTCCAAAGAATGAACCATTACAAACTGTGATAGACAGTTCATGCCTATCTCTAATCACATGTCTTTTATTATTTGTCTCCACTCCAGTTGCTTCTTAGGGTTATTGTTGTTTGACCGTTAAATATAAGATCTTGAAACAGATATAGACACTGCCTTTATAACCAGTTTTTAGCTCTAAGGTAGAGTTTGTTTTTTTAAAAAAGAAGAAGAATACTGTACAGATGGCTTTGCCCTGTCAGCTTATAAAGTCTTTGTAGACACAGGATTGGGAAAACAATGTAAGCAGTTCAGTTTAACAGACCCACTTTTAGCTCAGATTTTTATTCAGAATTTAACACAGAACAATCTATGTACAGAATAGGACACACATTAGTATCTTCCTAATGCCTAGCAACACTTAGAATTTAAACAACTATAGCATTGTTCACTATAAAAAGGTAAAGGTTAAGGTTCCCCTTGACAATTTTTGTCCAGTCGTGTTCAACTCTAGGGGGCGGTGCTCATCACCGTTTCTAAGCCATAGAGCCAGCGTTTTGCCCGAAGACAATCTTCCGTGGTCACATGGCCAGTGCGACTTAGACACGGAACGCTGTTACCTTCCCACCAAGGTGGTCCCTATTAATCTACTCGCATTTGCATGCTTTCGAACCTCTAGGTTGGCGGGAGCTGGGACAAGTGACGGGTGCTCACTCCGTCACATGGATTCGATCTTACGACTGCTTGGTCTTCTGACCCTGCAGCACAGGCTTCTGCGGTTTAGCCCACAGCACCACCATGTCCCTCATTGTTCACTATACAATTATACAATTTATACCGTTTTCCTTTCTTTTCAAATAATTTAATACTATTTATGTGAAAGGCAAACAAACGTTATGGGTCCACTCCACATTGTACTATATTGTGAGTAAACCCACTGAACTCAATAACTACTATAAGACAAAATCTAATGTTACGACAAACCCATTGATATGGGACTCAAGTAAGTGGTAACGGACAAGTCCTATCCATTTCAAGGGGTTTACCCTGGCTGGGACTAATATTTGATTTAACTCAATGAAAGAACAAATTAAACTTCCATTTATTAAAGTGAGTCTGCTTCAGGCCTGACTCAGCCTGGTTCCAAGGCTCTGCCTGTTTTTTGATTAAGATCTTACAGAAGATTTGTGAAAGCTCACAAGCTTTAATGCTGGTACATTTGCATTCTATAATTCCATTCTTAATAACCTTCATAAATTGAATAACAGGGCAGTGTTAGTAATAATTACAACAAAATGTAGGCTATCACATTAGCACCAATAGTATTTTATTCTATAAGGACTGCTTACCCTTTCTTCACTCTTGCAAAATCAAATGCCATTTGTCTGTAGGAAAATGCTTTTTCATTCAAGTATCTACTGTAGCGCCTGATAAAGGTGGACATGTCATATCCTAGAAAAAGATGCCATAATCTGTTGAACAATTTTTAACCCATTAATCTTTAACAACGGAATGAAAGAATTGCAGCGTTCCAGATTTCAGCAATATTTTCTAAAACCATTTCTCCTATTCTACGAAGAGCAAGTAAAAAACAAATCATCTACATATACCAGTCTATGGACAGACTGAAAAAATTATTTGTGAGTCATATTACAGAGTTACAAAAAGAAAATAATGAGCCTGTTTCATTTTGGGTGACTTAGCACTATATTAAAGTTACTGTCAAACTAATATTTTGCTAATTACGTATAGTGGGTTATACTGGTAAGCCCCTGTGGGGAATAACTGTCCTGCTCATCTTAACAGCCACAAGTCACTCTATGTTACTCTGCTGAATGTGTGCTGATGATCTGTTATCAAATTTCATTACCTCATTATCCAGTTCTGTTCTCAGTATCCAACCACTGTACAACAAATTAACAGATTCTAGGCACTTTATACATCAGCATACAGAGAACATGCATTCAAGCCATTTTGGTTCTTTGGATGTCAACAAGACTGAGTTAATTTACTTGCTTTATGGAGCTATACTGGAAAGTAATTAATATTCAAAGATGGGGCGGACACATTCTGATCCTCCTTATATTGTTAGGTTGAAGTTGCTGTCACTTGTTAGTGCTCAAGGGAGTTGCATTCCAACATGCAGTCAGTCAAGACATGCTCACTGAACTTGCTAAATACTATTTCAGGCGAGACATGAAGAAATTGTACTAGCAGACCCAGAAAAAAGCCAAATAAACATGCAATGGAAGCTGAAGTATATCTGTCCATTCTGTTCTTAAAAGCCTCTAGTGTCCTTTGTATCCAATACCTTTCTTTGACGTCTAGGTATACCAAGAATTAAGTCATAAAACTTATGTTGTTGTCATTCTTGTTGTTTTAACTTATATACTGCCCCACAGTGCTGGAGCACTCTCTGAGTGGTTTACAATATAATTATGCAAACAACAACTTGCCCCCTCAGTGAGTTGGGTACTTGTTCTACCAACCTCAGAAGGATGGAAGGCCAAGTCAACCTTGAGCCGGCGACCTGATCCATCAAGATCAAACTCAGGCCAAGATCAGAGGCTTGACTGCAGTACTATAGTTTAACCACTGCACCACAGGACTCCTACACATGAAGGCTCTGTCATTATCATACAACATTTGAAAGTTTCTATTATAGAAATGTTATTATTTATTTGTAGGTGTGAGCAAAATGCAGCTCTCTAAATGCTGTTGGAATCCAACTCCCAGAAAGCCCAATCACTGACAATGCTGGCTAGCGTGGGTGGGATTTTGCAGCCCGGCAGTGTCACAAGAACTTTTGCCTTTCCCTGATTTATATGATGCCATCAAAGTTCACACGGCTTAGTAAGTTCCCAGAGAAGAGAAAACAGTTCCCTGCTCCCAAGGAGATCACAATATGTAATAGCCAAGGGTGAAGACAACAAAAGGAATGATATACAGACAATGCCAGACAAATGTCCTTAATACACTTACTACATATGTTTGTTCTAAAAATAATGTATTAAAAATCATGTAAGGCTACAACTGAAATAAAAGGATTAGGAAGAAAGGAATAGTTTGGATTTAGAGATGGGCACGAAAAGGTTCATCCCCGTTTGTAAAGGTAACAGCGTTGGTGTTGCTGCTCCTTTCCCCTGACTCCTCAGTCAATCAGCCACTCACCAGGCTCAGCTTGCTTGCTTTTTCCAACTCATCAGCTAGTCTCCCAATGAGGAGGAAATGCACAGACTTCTCTGCCCCACTCTTTTGTCTGAGTGGGAAATCAGCGGGGGGGGGGGGCGCACAGAAGCCTGAACTGTTGCTGGGACTGGAAGATGAGTTGAAGAGGTGCAGGAAGCTATCAGCATGCTGGGCCTGGTGAGCGGTGGATGGAGCCAGAGAAGGAGGGGGGAAGGAAACAGCAGCCCCTGTGCTGCCACCACCCTGACAAACAGGGATGAACCACTTTGGGCCCATGTCTATTTGGATTTCAAGTTCCCTTGAAATTCCACTATAAAGCTTTCCAATAATTTCTTTCCCAAACTTAAGACTTCAGTGTGAAAAGCTGTTACCGTCGAAACAGCTTAACATGAACGCTCATCAACAACCAGGGAAAAGGATCCATTGTTGAAAGGGGGGGGCAAGACTGGGTAGGGAGGATCTTGTTTTACTAAAGTAACCTACAAACTCTGGATAAAAACTGATACTGGACAGAAGACAGACCACAGATAGCATTGCCCCTCCAGCTGTTCCTATGTCTCTAGATCCATCACAGCTGGGTACTCATGCAGCATAGATGCAATGGGGTTTGACTCAAGGTGATAAAGGAAATCAGAGAGGGGCCCTATAAAGCGGTAGCCTTTTAGGATTCAGCGACTAAGCACATAGTTCCACGCTTTAGTAACCATCATCTCTGTATGGGGTTCCTTGTTAACACCTTTGGAGAAAAGGATAGAATGCTGCTATTTTACAAAGACTAGGGGAAAAAAATCCAGCTTAGAAAGTTCTCCTTTTCTCTTTCCTTTTGCATTACTAGGAAGGGGATCATCAAGTAGTACCGTTACTTCTTTCCTCCTTTCTTATATATTACAGCTGTCTCCTAAGGGGGGGGGGACCCACAGCCCCTACAATTGCCCAATTCACACACTGAACAGACCCACAAACGCAGGATGAGCAAATGGCAAACAATGTTATGAAAGTCTCGAGAGATGCAGGACAGCCTACCAATTTTTTTTTAAATGATCTGAAATTTAATTTACTAAATTAAATTTCAAATGATAGCAGAATGTTATGAGAATCATTTTAGAGATATTGACGTGAGCAAAGTGCAGAGTCCAAAATACTGCAGTTTTATTCAAGATCTCACCTCCACTTACTGAATCTGCTTATCAACTACTTTACCTTCTAATTTTTTTCTGAAATGTGTTGAAGAGACTAATTAGGGCTTGAGCACACAAGCCAAAATAATCATTTTATTTTCACTCCAGTTTGGAATCGATGCATTTTAAAAGGCGGTCATGTGTTGTATATATTGGTGAATCCATTCGCATTGTTGTGAAAAGAATAGCTTCATTTCCAATTATTTGAACTATTTTAGCAGACTATGCTGGGCAAGTATCTGAAATAGATTCCTTTATCTTGATGATTCTGGGGCAATCCTGGCCCCACCACTCCCTTAAAAAAAGAAATTAAACTTTATTGATATATTGATAAAGTGTTACAAGTTTAAAGCCCAAATTACAGCCCTAAAGTGCTTTATCAATATACCTGTTGAGAATTTTTTAAAATAATAATAATAATATTAGGACAGTGGCCATCCAGAGAAGGGAGATGAGGTAAGGCTGTCTTTTTTGTGGGCAATGTATTCCTGTTGTTTTTGTGGCAGCTGCTGCTATGATAAGAGATTCACTAAAATGCCTTTTTAAAAAAATTACCTTTGCAAGGTAAATTAATCGACATTCACACATGCAGAATTGAAATAAATTGAATCAATACATGATTGAACCCTAAATTGAAATTCTTGCAGATCTGAATCAAAAGGACTAGCAAAACCTTCATAGTTTCTTTCTCCTACTGAGGGAGGGATACATACAGAGGAAAATAAGTTTCTTCAGAAAGTGTCTGACATCATTTACAAATATTTAAAACTGGTTAATTTTCAGGCGCATTACCTAATTGTTTTAGACATCTCCATTTTAAAGGAGGGCTAACAAAGTGAGTCTACACTCTCTTTTAAAATTGTAGCAAGTGCAGAAGGCATTACTTGTTTATTTATCAGTTGAATTTCTATATCACCTGATTAGTGAAAAATACCACTCCAGGCACTGTACATGATAAAACAACACTTTAGGCTCCTTAGTGCAATTTTCTACTGTGGAAAAGCTCTGCACTAGCTGCCAATTAGATCATGATGTTACTTTTCATTTATTGCAACCATAAACATTTCAAAAACAGCTGAGAGAGACCACCTTAGCTTACCCTGGTCTCGCTATTGTGTGACAGAGGTCCTGCTTCCTGTACTGCAGACTGATGAAGTTTCTTTTGTTGTGGCCCAGTGCAGGACCTTCTGTATTTTGTTGAATAATCTCTGTACAAAGAGTTTGAGGGTGTGTGTGGCATCTTGTGTGTTTCTGCCATCATTTGTCAGGGATTTTCTTGACTGCTACCCTAGTCAGTTGTCCCTAGGGCTTTTAATGATTTTAATGAAATATGGCAATTCTTTATTGTTATATCACTTGCTTTACTGTCTTATTACTGCACCTTCTTCATCTTCTGTTTTTTAAATTCTAAATCACTTTGAGATTTTTTTAAAATGAAAAGTGATATGAACTCTCTTAAATAATCATAATGTCAGTATGACTTATTACTTCAATACTGGGGACAGGGACACAAAGTACTGCAGGTGAAGAGCAGTGAATACATTTAAGCTTTATCACACAAGTTCTTCATAAATATTTGCATTCATCCAATTGATCCACTTCATAATCCATGGCGATAATATAAAACATTTCTACCCGAGAAAACTTTGAAAAACTTTGCACAGATACAACTAGAGCTTTATTGATGAACTAAACAAATCTTACCATGTGATCCACTTTTATCCAAAAAATTGCTGAGATTGAATAGTGTGTTTCTAGATGCCAAATACTGAATAAACCTCTAAGAGGGAGGGAAAGGGATAAGATTAGTTGTATTTTCTCATTGACACTGTCTTCTTGCAATTTCATTACAGACCACAAGCATGTTTCTTTCTAGGTGAAAACCATGACAACTCTAATTAATGCTATGGCTTACACATCTCTAGCCAGTTTGAATACTTCTTTCTGGAGTGGTTCATTTCACAAAACCAAAATCTGTACTGCATCCTTCTACACTGAAAAG
Organism: Pogona vitticeps; assembly: GCF_051106095.1. Taxonomy (NCBI): domain Eukaryota; kingdom Metazoa; phylum Chordata; class Lepidosauria; order Squamata; family Agamidae; genus Pogona; species Pogona vitticeps. The sequence goes on along the minus strand of NC_135783.1, from coordinate 110,298,920 downwards.
GCATGAGACAATTCAGTTTTCTGCACAGCTGTTCAAGTGGAAGACAATATTTTGGAATATCCTAGAAACGACTTACATCAGATAGATTCCAATATGCATATAATTAATTGTACAATTTAGTGCAACACATATAGCAAAACATTACATTTTTCATATGGGCACTTTAATGAAAAGATTTAATAAGAATTATAAAAGTCCTTATAGATTAAAATAACCTTTTAAAATTAGAATTTCTGGGGGGAGAGGGGAACCAAAAGCATGTTTACACCTTTATCCTAAATATCTGACATAGCTTACCTATCTATGAAACAACAATGCTAATATTCCTAACATTTTCCAGTAAAATATCAATAAGTCTTGATACATCCTCCAGGGGCCTGTGGCCAAAACAGAGAGTGAGCATTTCATCTTACAGGTATGAGATAAGGCACCCTGCTCTGACCAGAGGCTACCCTTGGGTACATCTCATCCAAACTGCTTATGTAAAGCAAGACCTAGAATCAAGTATGACAAGTTAACTGGTAAGTAGGATGTTCAACAAAAATATTAATTAAGCTACAATGTCACAGAAAAAGAGCTTTCAAAATCTATAAATATACACCTGAAGTTCCAGAGGTACAAGTCGACTACCATATTGTAGAGAAATAGTGGCTTATACAAAATGCACTAAATATCACCACAATTTTCTACTTGAGAGAAGGAACTAATATATTTCAAATAGGTGGGGGCAGGAATTTGACTTCATTTTGAGAAGACACGTAGTATAAAAACAAAGTAATAAATGAAGTAAATAAACTGAGAACAGATTTTTAGCATGTGCAAGTAACTGTAAAAGGAAACAGGAAAACATCTGTCAGGCCCTGGATCAAATAACTTCAATACATGACAGTGATCCTTTCATTCAAATAACATGATAATCCAATTTATAGATTTCATTGTGTCAGATAAATTACTGGATAAAAGGTCACTGTGAATCTCTAAAACATTCTGAATGATAAATCCACCCAAAGTGATGTACAAGTGGCCAAACAATTTGGTTTAATTTCAGTATGAGATTGTTTTTTCATGCTAGTCCAAAATAAGAGTTTCTTTATTTCTGTACAGGTCAGGACACAGAACAGTGTCCTGAGATAGGAGATCTCATAAACTGTTAAATTTCCTATATCACACATACTTAAAAGAGAACGACCATAGCCAATGTTGTGCTGACAGAATGAACTCCACTTACTGAACATGCATTTTTCAAAGAATTAGTATAAACAGTAGAGTTGATGGGAAAGCACACATATGTCAGAATTGCTGGCCACAACATCCAAGTTTGTTTATCTCTGTCATGTCCACAGAATTATGTCCTATCATGAACTTTGATAACTATGAAGAGGCCAACCAGATTCCTTTACTGGTAACCAGCTGGGTCACTTCAATGGAATATTTATGGATCCTATTAGTTTTCTTTCTTGTGGGAAAAGAGTAGATACAATGGTTGTCCTGTATATATCCATATCTTAGTATCTCCATCCTGAAGTGCCTCCATCTGAGAAACTTAGTCACTTCAGCCACATTCTCCATTCATTTGGGGCCAAGAAAAGTACTAAGCCATTGCTCTCTCCTCTTCCCCAACTTAATTCTGCATATGTTTGGATTTGGACTGCCTGTGTATAAGGAGCCTCTGCACTCAGAGGCACCACTGGAGTTTTCATGCACTGAAGGAACTCCAGATAAGAGGGTGCTACTGCCAATGAAACCTGAGAGCTGAAATTCTAGAGAGCTAAAGCTGGTTAGCAGGCATCAAAGTCTCTGCCATGAAGCCTCATATCAACAGTGCTGCCAGCAGCTATTTCTAATCCATTTTTGACTAACCATTTTTTTAAAAAAACACCTATCCCAATGTATGCCACAAAAGGCTGGGAAACATTTGATTATTATGCAATCTTTCATGGCACATATTTGAGCAGGGTTCTTTTTACAAAAAAGCTAATCAAGAGCAGGTTAAAAGCAGCAGCTGCTGACATGTTTGATGCAGAGCTGTGTTGGCAAACACTCTGGTGCCTGACCATACTCTAGCTCTGCTAACCAAGCTCTCGAGAATAGTCAGAGAAACAGTATCTTGATCTCAATCCTATTCCTGAATCTTTAAAGAAATCCTTTTTCCTTTAGATTTTTTTTCCGGTTGAAAGAATTAAAAGAGAGAAAAGAAAAAAAATCAAAGAAGGAAAGTAAAATTGCAAAAGATGAGCTGTCTTTGATCTTAGCCAAAACCTACTTCCCTGACATTACAAAAAGCTGCTCTAGAAGGGTAGAGAAGCCCCTGTCTTAAGCAGGAGACAGCACAATAACTTGTTTGTGCCTGTTATCCAAGGGGAAGTACTATGCTGAAATAATACCATCTGGAAGTCAGAAAGAACTGCCAATTTTTTTAATAACTGGAAGGTTGGATTGTATTTAATATATTAAAAGGAAAGCCATATTTAATTTAAAGCTACATTTCTAATACTTGATTGAAAATAAGCTTTGAGAACACTCTGTACTTACCTCATTGCCATGAACCATTAGATGATGTGTTGTAACTAAGGCTTTGAACACAACTACCCAACTACTGTTTGTTGCTCTTTCAAAAAGTGTATCAGCCATTTGAGGAATGTTGACATTTGTTTCATTTGTAGCCTGGATCAGATCTGTTTTGGGAAATCGGAAATTGATTATAGTAAATAAAGGGATAATATATTTGTTAAAGACCATCTAGTCCACCAAAAACAAGAAATAATTTACAAACTAACATCATTATGGTATAAACTTTCATGGACCCTGTCCATCAATTGCAAGAAGTTTTACCTCGAATTAGAAATATACATGTGGATTGCAAACAGCAAGATCAGATGAAGTGAAATGCAAAAAGTACAGAAATATGTTAGTATTTAGAGCATCATGATACTTTTTGCTCTTAATATCATTACAGTCACTCTAGTTTATTGACTAATAGTACCACAGTATTTGGATTTTATTCTAAAAAGCGTACAGTAAGGCTTTTTTTTGGGGGGGGGGGTAATCAATTCATGGGAGACACAAGAAAAACATGTTTACATTCCAAAACAGAGCAGGTTGTGCTGGGCTGCCTGTAATTATTATCACTTATCAGAGGTTAGCAAATGAGTGCAAGCTTGAGCTTAGCCAGAAAAGGTACGGCATTCATATGCAACACAAATCATGTAACCAAATGATTGCTGGGACTTAAATGGACAAATTACCTTCCATTATTTTTTGCATTCTTAATATTTTTTTCTTTGTTCCTGATCTGCTTTGGAAGTTCACAGTAATTACTCTGCTTCAATAGCAGAAGCTTTCAGTCCAGTTTGCCACAAATAGGGAAAAACCCTAATCCCCTTTCAGTTCATCTCTTAAAAATGTGTTTCAAATATTACAGCTTAATACACCACAAAAATATTTACTCTTCCTCCAGCTTAAAGCATGCTTCTGCCTGTGCACAAACACACACAAGAAGCACAGTCATTATTTTAGTGCACAGTCATCACTTTTGTGCCATTTCCCTGTCTTCTCTGCCAGTGCTCTATCAGCAACCATCCGGGGTAGGGGGTGGGGAGACTGGGAAAGGCTTTCTACAACCTAAGAAAATTATGTCGATCTGTCAGGGAGAGAGCAAATACTTGGGTTTAGCCCAGCCTTAAATGGTTGAGAAATAACATTAAAAATGGGCTAGTCTATACTGAGTGCTCACTGGAAGGACAGATCCTGAAGCTGAGGCTCCAGTACTTTGGCCATCTGATGAGAAGAGAAGACTCTCTGGAAAAGACCCTGATGTTGGGAAAGTGTGATGGCAAGAGGAGAAGGGGACGACGGAGGACGAGATGGCTTTGACCCAACTCCGGGAGGCAGTGGAAGACAGGAGGGCCTGGCATGGTCTGGTCCATGGGGTCACAAAGAGTCAGACACGACTTAACGACTAAACAACAACAGTCTATACTTTTGAACTCTCTCCCAGCTCCTACTACTTGAGAAGGATAGCTGGACAAAAGAAATTACCTCTCTTAGCAGCTTCTGAAAGATGAGTGTTTCTGTGGTGTAGCCTGTAGTATGAGGTGGGCAGGTTTTAGGCACAGTTATTCTTTCCACAGTTACTCCCTTGCAGTGTTTATCAGTGCAAAAAGAGAATTCACTAATAGAGGTTTACTGCCCAACATATTCTTTGCCAATCTTTACTTGTTAGTAGCAAACGCAGTGTTGAACCTCTTTCTCACAGACAATTCAGTGACACCCAAAATTGTGTGCATGCACACCCTCATAGTGACTTCCAGTCAGATCTGGTTTTGAAGCGTGTGGTGCTGAGGCAGGTTGGGATGGGGGAGGAATGGCTGAAGTTGGTCAGCCTGGTCTGACCTGAGAGAGTGCATCTACCAAACGCTTTTATTGTACCTGTTAAAATAGTCTCTGTCAGATGTTCTCTGGATGCACAGCTTCCCAGATGGCTGTACAATTAGTATGGCCCAGCTACAAGGCAAGGGGCCTTCTCTGCATGCCCTCCTCCCTTTGAAAAATAACCTCATTACAGAAATCGACCTGGTTTCCTCACTATAATCATGTAAGCACTGGTATAAGATCTTCCCTTGCACCAATTAATATTTAATTGTTATTTTGTTATTTGTTCTATTAATAGATTTTAAGTACCTTATTTTAAGCTTTAGTGGTAGAGCTAGGAGCCAGGAGTATGAATCTTCACCATGCCTCTGAGAGAGGCACAGCCAAGATTTCCTGGAGCATTTGTGGTTGATGGGGTTAAATCCCCTGCAACCTGCGTGGCCTTCGGAAAGCTGTACAGTTCCAGAGCACCACCAGAAGAAGGTAGTAAAGTAGTAGTCTGCTTCTGAATACGTATAACTAGAAAACCTTAGGTGTGTAATCATAAACTGGAATCCACTTGATGGAATTTAATAACTATAGTATTATCATAATGTTTTAATATTGAAAGTGACTGAATCATTGTTTTGGTTTTTATTTTATGGATCATAAAATAATGTTTAATGTAACATTCATTTTTTTTCTTGTCAACTGCTCCACGTGCCTATGATAAGAGCAAAATAGAAATTACAAGATGTACTAGTGTAAAGCAATTTAAGCAACTGCTGATTTTCTGACTGTTGCACTTTAGAGCTGGAATTGGAAATGTGCCCCACCCCTACAGATATTTTATATGTACCACCTCCATCAGCCCTTTCCAGCAAAGCCAAAGGTGAAAGGACTTAGGAGAACTGTAAGCTTAAAATATTTAGAAGGCCTTAATTACTAACAAAGATAGGCATAAACCAGCAAAATGGTGGTTCATTTGATTTGTAGTTCATCAAAGTCCTTGAACCATGAACCACAAATTTCTGAACTTTTACCAAATGAACCACAAATCAGTTTGTCAGCTCCATAAAATCTCTCCCCCCCCCGGCCTCTAGAGATACAAAAATTGCACAGAGGCTTCCCCTGACTCTCCTCTACAATCCGTCCAAGTTAGATTAAGTTTGGGTTTCGGATGTCTGAGTTTTTTTTTTTTAATTTAATTGAGAGGCAGCCCGGCCAGCTCCCACAGCCTGGGCTGCCTCTGCACATGGGCCTGCCTAAACCAACCAGGAAGTTCGGGAAAATGCTACACAAGTTTGTGGTTTGAATCAGTTCAGGTTCTCTGATTTGAATGAACCCAAACTGACCCAAAACAACAAACCAGCAATTTTCCATGTATTTTCTGGTTTGTTTTTTGGTTCGTGCCCATCTCTAGTTATCAATTCTGCCCCAGAATCTATGAATTACCATGATTGCAGATTAGTTGGCAGTAATTCTTAGCCAATCCTCCTAACTGCAGAAATCACCTAGCCTAAAAACCGTCCAGGCTTCTACAGTAACATGGTGGCCGTGGGGATCAATATGGACTATGCAGTCCGCATAACTAAGCTATAATTTAAACCCATTTTTCTGCTATGAATAAGTAGAAACAGCTTTCTTACATGTTAGCAGCAAATTCAGTGCTTTTCTTATCATGCATGCAACTGTACAATTCTATTACCATAAAACTAGCTTTGTGTGACTTTCTCAGACACAGCTGTCTGAACTACAAGGTTACAAACACCATTAAAACCAGATGTATTTGCTGCAGTGTACAGTGATCTCTCCATAAGTTGTGAATGGTGTCTAAAACAGGACTTCAGACTGAGAGTAACATGTCTTCCACTTTGAAGTGTAATATTCCAAGAACAGTTCCTGTTATGAAATCAAGAGCAGGAACAGGAATAAATCTACTTTGCACCCTCCATCGTTTCTACAGGAGGGCCAGGCCAACACATTTTGCTGCCCGTGACAAAGAACAAAATGGGGTACTACTACCCCATCCTATGTATAGTAACTGATCAGAGTAGCAGCTGAATCTTACTTTAGTCAACCCTGGCAATAGGCCAGCATCCTCCATGGCACATGAGGGCAACAGATTAGCCCGGGGGGGGGGGGAGGTTGGGCAGGCTGTGTGACGTCTACAACTCTGTCGTCCAGCACCTCACCACAACTCACCCACTGCTCTATGTGGCATCTTCTTGCCGCTCTCCCAAACAAAAGCTGCAATGGTTGCATTATGTGAGCAGAAAAATGCAAACATCAAGTCATGGACAGAGGGTTGGAGTCCGTGGTTTAAACAAAATGACCAGAGGAGCTGTTACCTCACCTTTCAGCATGAGCTGCCTGAGGTGGCTGTCTCATTCTGCCAAGAACCACCCTGGCACAGAATCAAACTTATTTCCCTGTTATTCTTAGCAAAGCCACTGTGTTGCTGTCTGAATGGTTTCCATGGTGCAAGATGCAGAATAACAAGAGTGGTTTCAACAAGAGGAAAAATTACTACGGTTTGAAGAAAAAAACTAAAGCTTTTGCTCCATTTGGGCAGGCAGGTACCTGTCAGTGATTCTATTAAACCAGCATTTTCTCAATCACATTCATGTGGCAAACAGAAGTGGGGGAGGGAGAAAAAGAAAATTAAAAAAAGCTAAAATTCAAATAAGTACCTGTTTTGCAGGAAACCTATTTAGCTCAACTGCGTGATCATGCAAAGACAGTTATTAATCCTTAAATGCAAGAACTGTTAGGAGCTTTTGTTATCTGGAAATCTTAAGGCTGTAGCAATTACTACCTATAGAGAAACTAGTTGAGACAAAGAAAGCAAAACGTGATCAAATTAATAAAAACGCACTACCCAAACAACTTCTCCATGGGCAATTTTTACTTCATAAGTAAAAAGACAAAGGGAATGCTCAGCCCTTCAGCTGCAAGCAGAACTGTTGGCTAATTGTGACAGTGTGAGCGTGCCAGGTAGCCAACAAGCTCGTGGTAAGCTGTCGGGCTCCATTAAGATGGCTGAGAGAACTCAGCCTAGGGAAGAGGCTAAGGCACAGGCAAAGGGTTAGGGAAGACAACCGGGGAAGGCACAGCAGCTTAATCAAAGGACACCTGCTGTGAGCAAAAGGAGGAGAAAAAGGAAAGAAGTGAGAGTGAGCCATCCCCTCCCACATCTGAGAGGAAAGCAGAGGATGGAGGAATTGTGAGAGTTACCTGAAGTGGTTCATCAGATGAAAGGGCTGAAGGCGGGAGAAAAGGGGGAGGAGCAAGAGAAAGGCGTCCATAGGGAGGTGGATGTGTTCCTTACTTCAGAGGAAGGGGTGAAATCAGGAGAGATGGAAAAGTTGGTGATTCTGGAAGATTAGTGGATCGAAGGAGAACCTGAATCCAGGGGATTTAAAGTGCCACAAAAAGAGATAGAGGTGGAGGGTAAAGACTGCACCAGGAAGGATGAGAAAAGGATATAAAACCAACGATAGAGGGATTGTACCCCAAAGAATGGACGGTCCTAGTTTATCTGCAGGGTCAAGGTCCAGTGAAGAGAGTGACCAGGCCAGGACCACTTCAACGAGGAGAGAAACCTCCGGAGGGAAAGTGGGCACGACACCCCTGTTGCGGGACTATTTGTGCCATAAGGAGTGGATGGCAGAGGAAACCAACCGATCTGGAGCGCTTTCGTCAGTCCTATCGTTAGAAGAGGATTCCTATGAAAAGTCATTGCCCATGTTATGGAACAATTTACCGGTTAATGTGGACTTTTATGACCCCGTTGAAGTTATTGTAGAAAAAGACCCTCGTTGTGTTAATAAAGAGTTATTTAAAGAAACACCTCTCTTGATGTTTCCCGCGCAAATTCAGTGACTGCCAAAGACTAGTAATGAACCCAATCATACCTGCCTGAGGCAGCCAGGAGCCAGATAAAAGAGAATGAAGAGGGGGCTTTCTTTCCAAATGTAGTATGTATGCTGAGTGACAGAGAAGGCCTTCTCCCATGTCCCCATCAGATACACCTAGAAATGATAGCAGCAATAGCATTTTGAATTGTGGTCTCTTGCTGTAAGTGGAACAAGAACTGCCTAGAAGCAGCAGACTGGATACTAGAGGCAACCCCTCTGTAGTCTAGAACAGTGGTTCTTAACCTTTGTTACTCAGGTGTTTTTGAACTGCAACTCCCAGAAACCCCAGCCAGCAGAGCTGATGGTGAAGGCTTCTGGGAGTTGCAGTCCAAAAACATCTGAGTAACAAAGGTTAAGAACCAGTGGTCTAGAAGATAGAAAACTATAATGCCATCATGGCCTCTTGTCTCATTTATGAAGCAGAGCACATGCAGACATGGTAATCCTGCCACAGACTCTCTCCTTTCTTTCCTTGGACCATGGATATCTAGCATTTCAGCTTCAGAAAAGACCAGATAAGTCAGTTGCAGCCACCTCTCTGGCTTGTTTCCCCCTTAAAAAACACAAACCAGAATCCATTGTCTTTTTTATGCTTTCTTCCTCTGTTATGTACATGGAAAGGTAAATATGCCAGAGCACTGGCTATCGCCAGGCTTGAACGGCAAAACGAACAAGCAAGTTACATGGTCTGTTCAGCACCTCCCACTGTAAGTGGGAGCAACAGGGCAGTATGCACCAGCACATGGCTCGTACTCAGTAAAACAGGGCTCCTGCAATTCCTTGGTTTAGCATTATATTCAAATGCTAGCTTAGAGTGATTCCACCTGCAAAAATAACTCCACTATCAACCTACAACATCTGGCTGTTGAAGGGCAGATAAGTTTTTATTCATGTTCCTGTTCAGAAAAACTGAGACTCCTGGGCAAGTAGCTAGAACTTTGCTTTTAACAGATTTTCCTGAAATGTAGTCTTAGATTGAATTTTATGGTTTGATTCCTTGCTCTTGCTGTTAATAGATAAGGTGCTTTATCTTTAAATTCATAGACACAACATCGAGTGAAAAATTAGGATATAGGGAGCCCTTAATAAGATACAAAACAATTTGTGTTCTGCCTATTAGTGCCGGAAGCTAGAGTTTGGAAAATATTGCAACAATAACATTAACCTTACAAAAAAAAAAACCTCTTAATTTCTGGGATCAACATGATACTTTTTATCTACAGACAGAAAAAGAAAAGACATACATACACATAATTGAAACATAATGAATGTAAAGAAAATGACAATAGTGAAAGGAATTCAGACTATGCTTAAAGAAGACGCCAACACATTGTTCTAATTTTGTTTCCTCTTCCTTTGGATTTCCTTTCTAGCAAAGCAAGAGACAAGCAACATCAAGCCTCTAGCAGCTGACCAAGCATCTAAACATTTGAAATGCAGAAATGTAAGATTTGCCTCAAATGACCTCTGCAGAGTGTGGTTTATGATTCTGTTCTCTCATTTGTCCCTTTTTATGTTTGCTTTATGGATACTGGAAGCAGAAGTATTTTCTTGCTTTTTACCATGGCTTGAATTGTTGGGGATTTTTATTTGCTTCTTTGTTTGCTATTCTAGTCCTCTTTTCTCCCCCCAGTTTAGTGACAGAAGGTTGTTCTCAAGTACCACCTACCCAAACTCCTTGGTTGCATTATTCCAGAAATAGATATTCAGGACATTCCCAAAATCAGTTTTCCTGTATCCTTCCCATTGCACACAAAAATATGAAGCTGAGTCTTGTTACTATATAACACTGATCTGTTATATATGGCATGTCTTCTAAAACAAGATCTTTATATATTCCTTTGCTAATACATTCAATTGCTGTTGCAAAGCAAGTGCCATAAATGTGGGTGTCCTTATATTATAGCTTAACATTATGATTATATCATTCTTCATTGAAAACTGCACTGAGTATCTCTGTTTTGAAGTGGAAAAACAGGATATACAAACCCAACAATTAACAATTAAATATATTACAATTTGTGTCATATGGTCCTTCTGATATATTTATTAACACTACATATTTGCAAATACATTGAGAAATTCAGTATGCAGTATATCAAGACTTAAGGCAACAGATCAATCCATGTATGTTTCTGGGCCACAAGTGCTCCATTGAGCAAAGTCAGCCCTGAGCTGTCCACCTGAACCCATTGGGATCAAACTCAAGTCATGAGCAGTGCATTGACTGCAGTACTGCAGTTTTGACAACTGTCCCTTTATTGAGTTAATTCATCCTCTTTTCCTGTTGCCCTCAAGACATCTTTGTCAATAGAAAACCATTCTGTTTCTCCACATGCTTTTTTAAAGTTGCCTGTTGTCCAGAGTATATATTAATCATGAAGAAAATTCAAATGTTGAAATACATCAGTTCCATCATAGCTTTTCATGATCCACGCAGTCAAAGGCTTTGCTATAATCTATATAGCATAGACTAGTTTTTTTCCTGAAATTCTTTGGTATGTTCCATTTGCCAAAATATATTTGCAATGTGATCTCTAGTGTCTCTTCCTTTTCAGAATCCAGCTTGACCACCAGGCATTTCTCACTCTATATATGGCCATTCTTTGCAGTAAAATCTTGAGAACAACTTAGCTTGCATAGGAAATTAATGCAATAATTATACAGCTACTGCTATCTTTAATATCTTATTTCTTGGAGATCTAAATGTATACTGAACATTTCCAGTCTGTGGGCCATTGTCTTGTTTTCTATATTAGTTGGTATATTCTTGTTAGGATTTTTATTGATTCAACTTCTATAGCTTGGAGCAGACCTACTAGTGTCCCACTGAGCCCTGGTGATTTACTGCTTCCAAGTGCTTTGAGAGAGATTTTAATTCTGCCTTTTAAAATCACAGATTCTTTATCACAGATAAAGGAATCTCTCATCCTTGTGTCTCTTATTCACAGCTATTCAAGACACTGTTTCAATCTTCTCTTTATTTAACCCTGGTTATATAATATATTTCCCAGTTGACCTTTCAGCATCTCTAAGCTAGGTTTAAATTTTCCTTCACTCTTTCTATGTCTCTCTATGTCTCTATGCAACAATTGCTGAAAAATAGCATAAACATTCTAAACCTATTTCTGCCACTTCTTACTTTTGCCTCTTGACCATTGTGAACAATTTTAAGTGTTTCATTAGTCATCCATCTATGCTGTTTGTTTCTTTTGACTACAGAAATAAGAGAGGGAGCATTCCTTCCTAATAATGTGTCTGGTTTCAGACCACAGTTCTTCTGGTTTCTGGTCAGTTAAGTAATCAGATTTTCAATAAACAGGTTGCAGACTTCACAGAAGTCTATGAGTTATTCTTTTCCTTTATTTCTGACTCTTAGGCCATATTCTCCAACAATATTTGGTTCTACTTTATTTCTTACTTTTGCATTTCAGTCACTTGTGATTATCAACCCATCCTGTTTTGGTAAGTGATCAGTTTTTTCCTGGACACTCAAAAACTTTTACTTTCTTCTTAAGTATTGCACAAAGCATACTTGAATAATGTTTATACTAATTTTGCCAACATCTGCATCTCTGCAGCTTCCACCCACTGGTTCTAGTCTTGATTCTGGATCAACAGAGAACAGTTTTACTTCATTTTTACATGACAGTCTTCCAGATATTTTTATACAGATACAAGAACTTCTAGTTTTTCATCTGCTAATGTGATCTATGCCATCTTTTGCCAATAATGCCATTCTGCACTCTACATAGGACAAATGAAATAATCTTTATTCAAAAGAATTAATGGACATAAATTGGACATCAGGAATGACAATACACAGAAACCTGTTTCGAATCATTTCAGTCTATTAGGATCCTCTTCACAGGATTTGAAAGTTGCTATTCTGGAGAAGAAAAATCACAGAATAGGAATCCAGAAGGAAACAGCTGAGATTAAATATATACATATGATTAATACCCATCTCAATGGATTAAATATTAGCCAAAGGTTCTTAAGCCAATAATCATAATAATCATGTGCCATCAAGTTAACTCTGCCTCATAGTGACCCTTTTCAGAATTTTCCAGGTAGAGATTACTCAGAGGTAGTTTGTCATTCCCTTCTTCTGAGGGGCGCCCTGGGACTGTGTAGCTTGCCCAAGGTTACACAGGCTGGCTCTATTTGCAGGAGGCACAGTGGGAAATCAAACTCTTAACATCTGGCTCCGTAGATAGATACAGTACCTAACCCACAGCTATCTAGCCAACTCTCTTAAGCTGTTACAAAATGTGAAATACTATGATATTGTTACTTTCTGTCATTTTCCACAATTAGGTTCCTTCCCAACAGCCACCCTTACAGAATAAACTTCAAAGGTAAACTCAGTCATTTTTAACTCATGACCACACAGTATATTGTTTCTGCTGTTGTTTCTATAGACTAGAGTTTATTTAGCCACTAATCACTGTTGCTCTTTACAGGACAAAGCTTCAAAAGACAACTATATATACTAAATAGGGGTCTTAATCATGACTAGGTGTGGCATGCCACAGCTCTACCAAACACTGTCTCTTTGTCTTAGAGCCATATATGAATGTTTTGCTATGTAGTCTCTATATTCTCACTTTTATGTTTGAAGAAGCGGACTTGTTCGATGAAAACTCACATTAAAATGTAACATTTAGTTTTTAAGGTGCCACAACATCTTTGTCTTTTTTCTTTGGTTTGGTTTGGAGTTTCTTGTTGATATGCTTGCACAGACTAACAAGACTATCACTCCAAAAGTTCCAGATATTTGAAGACAGTATCTCCCTTTAATCTTCTCTTCTCCCAGGCTAAGCATACCACAGATCTTTTAACAGTTCCTCATAACACCTGGTTGCCATTCTTTAGACACATTCTAATTTGACAATGTTGTTAAAATAAGGCACTCAAAGATGGCCCCAATAAAGTAAATAGCCAGTGCAGAACAGAGCTGAAGTATTATTCCCTGTGAACTGGACACTCCACTTTGTTAATGTAGTCTACAGCAGCATTACCTTGTTCAGCACTTGCAGTTCAGCAAGTGTACTGCATTGCTGGCTCATATTTAGCCTATTATCTACTTTGATGCCCAAATCATTTTCACATGCACTACTGCCAAGCCAAAAGTCCTTCATTCTATACCTGTATCTTTCTTTCTTTCTTTCTTTCTTTCTTTCTTTCTTTCTTTCTTTCTTTCTTTCTTTCTTTCTTTCTTTGTATCTCAATAGCTGATAATACTGGCTAGATTTTCAAAACTGGAACTACACAATATGTTTTTCAATGAAATTCTCTCTACCTCCACAGTAAAATGGTGATCGGTTTAATTTCCACTAGTTACTTCTGTAACACTATAACTGTAACTTTGTATTTTTACTAGTTTAACGTTGTTGGTGAAGAGGAGGAGGAGGAGGGGAAGGAGGAAAAAATAATATTGTAGCACTAACAGTTTTATTTCCATGTGAGCTTTCATGGATCAAAATCCACTTCCTCATGCACAGGCCTGCAAATACCTGCCCTGTATCTTTGTACATATCCCCATGAACAGGTGAAGATCTACATAACAGACAAAAGTGCCTATGATTTGTGCACATAGGAATGGTACTTTCAAGCTATCAATTACTTCAATTAGCAGGTCCTAGCCCAATTAACAGTTGTCAGCCAAGTGGAATTGGCTATCACACAAATGCTAAGAGATGTTTCTGGGACAGGAATCAGAGTCTGTCAAGTCCATCAGAGTCTGTTTCATCTTGTTAATTTTGCTTCAATTGTCTATCCTGTCAAGATCCCTTTGAACCTTAATTCCATCTTTCATGGTGTTAACTATTTTTTCAGCTTTTGTGCCATTTAATGATCTGTGAATTCTCCTTCTTACAAGGGTCAATTGTACTGCAATGTTTCAAACCCTCCTGTATTACTGTGGGATTTATTTATATATTTTATTGTTTTCAGACACTCAACGTCCAATTTAAATTAATGTATTTCCAATATACAGCAAGTGAGGAGGTGTTTACGTAGCAGTAACTCATTTGCCATAACAACTACTGTACAGAGACACAAATGATAATAGTACTTTTTGTTATTCCCAAATTTATGAAATGTAGATAGTTAATGTTGGGGGGGGGTTATATGAAACCCCTATAGGAATAAACACAGTGCACTGTTTATCTCCAGAAGCAATCTCTGTAGAATTATACAAACCTGTATAATTATACAAAGCAAACCTCAATTTGTTGCTCTAATTTCTTGGGTCCTTTATTTATTTATTTATTTGTTTGTTCGATTTATATCCTGCCCATCTGGTATATTCTACCACTCTGGGCGGCTTACAGAATATCAAAACAATTAAAAAAACATAAAAACATTAGCATACAACAATAACAAATAGTGCAGGAATAAATAAATAATAAATAGCAAAGCAAAGAAATCAGTAGTTGACAGGAGGAAAGGCCTTGGGTCCTTTTAAAGGACAACGCTGGGATGAAAATATTTAAAATAAATAAAATAAATAAAACCCTGTTGCATAAAGTTTATTTATTTATTATTTGAATTTATATCCTGCACCATCTGGCAACCAGGCCACTCTGGGCGGCTAACAAGAATATAAAGGGAAAAAATTAAAAACATGATAAAAATAAATAAATAACAAATAGAGAAATTAAAACAGATGGCAGTAAAGGTGGTAAGAAGGGGTGATGGAGAAGATGGCAAAATGAATGGTAAAAAGGGAGGGGAAGATCCTAGAGCTCCAGGAAAGCCTGGTGGAAGAGCCAGGTCTTCAATGCTCTTTTGAATCCATCCAGCGAAGGTGCCAGATGGAACAATAGGCTGATTGTTCCATAGGTGGGGGGCAACCACCGAGAAGGCCCGGTTTCTTGTTCTTTCCCTCTGGGCCTCCTTTGGGGTCAAGGAGCTCAATATCTGGCACCAGAAATAACTGATGTAAACTGATATCCCCAGCCCTTTCAGATTCTGAGGCTCCCAGAGGCCTCCAGCCTCTGAGAGCCTCTGGATTGGGGGAGGGGAACATTTAATAGTAAAAAAATTCCATGAAGTCACTGCTCATGGTCCTGATCCCACTAGCAGTGATCTGGCAGTGATTTGTGACTAGTAAAGGCTTCACCACCGGCCTGAAGCTACCAAAGGCCTTCCTTAGGAAGCCTCAGAACTGGAAAGGGGTGGGGAGAAAATGAATCTTTCAATGAATTTACATTGGTAATTTCCAGGACTGGATCCCATTCACCCTGACATAACTTTTCACAATATTTTGCCCATTAAAATTAGTCCCTATCAAATATATTTTTGTTATTTTAAATAGAGCTGTATTTGACCACAGTATCTAGGCAACACACCTTTCTATAAAGGTATTGGAAGTGGGTTAAGTTGGATACTTATGTCCAATCACAATCAAAGATGTATTAAGATGAATGACAGAAAGAACAAGTAGAAATTAGCCAGATGGCAGTTTGTTATTAATAGTAGAGTCCATTTCAGTGCAAAGCATAGAATCAAACAGCCCTAATTTTGAAGACTGAGCTAACAGTTGACAGCTGTCATCCAGACCTTAAACTTCTTAGGGATCTTTTTTATATACAGTATTTTTTTCCAAAACAACTGGATTTATTACATCTGTATATAACCAACATTTTTGAAAGAAAAATACACATTTTATTTTTAGCTGATAGTTGCATATGCTGTAGTAGGAATTATTCTAAGGGTATGGTTTTCTTTTGAACAGAGATCAAATATTATGCCATGCAGACTAAATGGGACCAGTTTATCAGTTACTTAGGGTATTCATAAAGCTGAACAACAAAAGCAAAAGCTCTCTAATGCTTGCACTCATAATTCAGCAGCATTTGCAGTCTTTCAGATTGTGCTATTGTATTAAGTCACATGCAGGAGCTGTCCACTGTAGAAAGTTCTGATTCTTTTTTTTTAAGCCACTAAAGTGTTATCAGGCCAATTAGGAGGACAGATTCCCAATTAACCAAGAAATCACATCAAGGAGACCCAGTTACAAATGTTTGGTTTATTTCTATTAGAGGTGGGCATGCAGTCCCCACGTGCAAAAAACAGTATCATTTTGGGGAAGGGGAACATGAATTGCTTTTTCTGAAATCCTTCAGAAGAAACAATTTTTAAAAAAATAGTGCAGAAGAGACCATAATATGAAAAAGTACCCATTTTCCAAAACTGAGAGTGGAATTCTGACCACTGTTCCTTTTGTTGCTTCATGTTTTTGGCAGCCTGAGTGGCCCTCAGGCCCACCAAAATTGCTCACCCAGATTTACATAATCAAATTCTCTCTCTCTCTCTCTCTCTCTCTCTCTCTCTCTGTGTGTGTGTGTGTGTGTGTGTTGTGTGTTGCAGAGTCAGAATAAACCTATAACAACCCTAATAGGGCTTTCAAAGTAAGTGAGGTATTTAAGGATAACTCACCCCAGTGACTTTCCATGGCTGAGTGAGGATTCAAACTCTGTTCTCTGGAGTCCTAATCCATCACTCTATCCAATACACCACACTGGATATTCAAATTCTACATAAACAACAACCTGTGAGAGCACAGGTTGCTGTCCTCTGAAGATGCCGGCAACAGAGAGTGGCGAAAAGTTAGGAAGAACAACCTTCAGAACACGGCCAAAGAGCCTGAAAAACCTACAACAACCATTAGATCCTGGCCGTGAAAGCCTTCACGAATCTACATAAACACATTAAAGTCAGTAACGCTTTAGCTGTTGATATCCAGTGTGATGCAGTGGATAGAGTAATGGCCCTAATTCAGGAGATAAAAGTAAAGGTTCTCCTTGACATGTAGTGCAGTCATGTCAGACTCTAGGGCATGTTGCTCATCCCCGTTCCAAGCTGTAGAGCCAGCGTTTTGTCTGTAGACAGTTTCCATGGTCATGTGGCCAGCGCAACTAGACATGGAATGCCGTTACCTTCCCACTGACGTAGTACCTATTTATCTACTCACATTTTTAGATGCTTTCGAACTGCTAGGTTGGCAGGAGACCTAACTCAGGAGACCTGAGTTCAATTCCCTGGTTCTGCCATGGAACCTCTTTAAAATCACTCTTTAAAGTACCACCCTTACCTTAAAAACTCTATTAGAACTGCTATAATTCTGACTGGATAACATAATAGCAACTATGCCAAGGACATAGCCAAGATAAGTTAACTGTGAGTTTGAGCAGAAAGAAGGACAGATCCTTGAGAAACAGGTTCCTGCTTGTGGGGATGGAAATACTATTTTCTGTTTGCAATCAGCAGATGACTAAACACATACATGGGGAAAAACATTCATGAAGATTCCAATAAAAAATAAACAGTACCTACATTTTGAAGGAATGAACATTCTGTTAATAACCTTTCAGAACTGTATTTGTTCTAGCTATTTAGCAGTTTAAATATTCCCTTCAAGCACAGTTTAGATAAGTTCCTTAAAATAGTAGAGCATATTTATTCTAATGGCTCTCAACAAACATTTATTCCATTTACAATCTTGGCGTTTGTTTCCATTCTATTTTTGATCATGAAATTTAACACACTGCATATGTAGATATCAACTTTAGTTAAGATGGCTAATTTTTTAGATGAACTAACAGTCACATATAATGAAATATTACTTTCATTCAAAAATTTGTGCAGTGGAAATCATCTACGGTGGTGGTCCCCAACCTTGGGTCTTCAGATGTTCTTGAACCTCAGCTCCCAGAAATCCTGGCCAGCAGTGGTGGTGGTGAAGGCTTCTGGGAGTTGTAGTCCAAGAACCTCTGGAGGCTCAAGGTTGGGGACCACTGATCTATGGCGAGATTTAGGGGGTACATAAACAGCAAGCTATGCTTGGGGAAGGGCACAAGAAAGACACTGCAATGGCAGAACTCTTATGTTACCCACAAGTATCTGCTAATTGGCTCTCTCAAAATCATGCTTTACTATTATTTCATTGGTAGTTTTCAATGCAGTACAATACTGTCCTTCTTTGTATTCGTTCAGAAATTCCATGTAAAACATTCATAGTCAGTAGAAGAAGAGTCCACCTACAGAGAAGTGCCGTAGTTTTACTGTCAACCTAGTATTTTTCACTTCAGTCACCTCAGCTGTGAAAAATAATTTATATAATCAGCAGATCTGACAGACAAAACTTCTTCTGTGGTATCCAACCCTAGGATGCAAAGTGAGTAAGGACATAATTTCAGGAGTGAATGACATCTCCATGAGGAAAAACTACCTTGCTTGCAGAAAAGATAGATTTCAGTGGAAAGTTTCAGTACATCCTTCCTCCTGGTATAATATTGGCCTTACATTTATCTTCCTGTGGGGGAAGCATTCAAATATACAGTTCCAGGTTGCAGCTTGAAGGAGTACAGACCAGGAAAAGACTCCCCATCTGCTTCTGCTGATTGTATAAACTGTCCCTTTCTCAGTTGGCATGTATAGTATGCAGATGGTTAACATCAACATACCTTTGCAGATCTACTGCAATAATTACTGAGAAATTAAGTGAAGTGCTTTGAACATTTTTATCTATCCTGAATGTTCTCTGAGCACAAAGGGACCAAATTATCGGGTTGGAATTGAAATTCCTGTAAGTATAAGGCAAATAAATAAATAAATAAATAAATAAATAAATAAATAAATAAATAAATAAATAAATAAATAAATAAATAAATAAATAAATAAATAAATAAATAAATAAATAAATAAATAAAATAGAGAATACAGTGGTGCCTCACTTAATGAGCGCACCGTTTAACGACGAATCCACATAGCAATGCGTTTTTTGCGATAGTTTTTACGATCGCATTGTGATGTTTTCTATGGGCTTCGCATTGTGATGTTTGGCGGTTCCAAAATGGCCACCGGAAGAAGAAAATGGCCGCCTGCTCCATTTTTGCGCCCTGCCCTCGCATACCGAGGTGGCAAAAATGGCGGCCATATGGGGAATCTTCGCTTAACTGTGAGTTTATCCCCCATAGGAACGCATTAAACAGAGTTTAATGTGTTCCTATGGGGTTTTCAGTTCCGTTTAGCGATGTTTCCGGATAGCGACGTTAATCGTTGCTATGCGGGGCACCACTGTACTGAGTACTGTTTATTAGAAATAAAATTTTTGTTAAGGAGTCCCAGAAATGAGCCTATCACAAGTAAACATAATCACTATAGTGCATTTTAATTCACAGAAAGCTGTTCCCAAAGCTATACAATTAGCATCAAAGAGTAGAGTAGCTATTTCAATAGTTTATGACACCAGCAGCCCATTTATTTCTTCTAAATGATGATGGCATTCTAACATATTATAATGTGAGAAGTAAGGAAGGTCTTACAAATTATTAGGACCTCCATTCCATGAACAATCTGGTTCCTGTAGAAGCTTCGGGATCACTCCGAAGCATGACACTGATAAAATAGCACAAATGCATAAAATTATTTATAACTCGTATTTTCTCCAGGGAGTAGTGTAACAGCCTTCTAAAACTTTTAAGATTAACAAATTTATTCTGACTTGAGGTGTCATGGACTGAAGTCTACTTGATTAGATGTACAGATTACAACAATATACTGTATATGGTCAAGTGGACTCTAGTTCTTCTCACAGTGACTTCATCAAAGGGAACTGCTTTTTATGGACTGGGGGAAATGCTTATATGGGGATACACCACCACCACTCAAATAACACACAACTCAGCTTTCAGCTATGATTTTAACCATGGTTAGTTGTTGTCTTGATGAAGCCATAGACTCAAGTTTGCAAAAGGTGAGCTGACAGAACATTCTGGGAATCACTCATTCATAAGGTCACCATAACTTGGAGGTGACTTAATAAAGCTAGTGTACAGTCAACACTATGTATTAAGAAGTGTTTTCCTGAAGTATTTTCCTCAGTTAGGCCTAGAACATGGCAGCATTCTCAAATTTTTTTGGAAAAAAAAAGTACAGATGTTCAGCGCTGAGAGAAGAGAGAAACAGGGGATGTCATGTTTTCGGAATGACTCAAGGAACAATAAAAGTTACTTAAGGGTCACATGTATTCTATTTTTGCCATTTTGAAAGATCCAAATGATTGTGTAGTGTAAATTCACAGTGATAAATGATTTGGCCTGCCAAATTTATAACAGCTAACTTTTCTCTCATTCCACTGATTTTCAAGTATATTGGCTCCAGAGTCTCCTCTTAGAGTGACTGAAAAACTTGGAATCTTCCTACCCCCATCTTAGAAAATCTCTAGGTACCTTTATAGCTATTTCCACACTGAATTTTCCTCAAGGTTCATGTAAAATAATGAATTGCAAGCCATATACAAGATCCACAGTTAAACAGAATGAAGCAGTAATGTCATGCATTGCCTCAGTTTTTAATCCCTCCATTTCTAAAAGCTGCTTTGTGCACTGTGGAACCTAATACTAAACTCAAATACAGAACATGTTCCTTAAGAGCACGTGCTTGTTTTCTTCAAGTTTATGTTGTACAAAGCAGAAATCAATGGCTTTGTTTCAGTTACTGACAGGAACATGTTTTACAAAACCGTGATTTAAGAGCAACAAATAACCATTAACCATTAAGGTTCCATCTATTTAAACACATATTTGGGGCAGCTATTTCCATAATACATGCTTCCTCCATATCTTTCTCTGTTTCTGCTAAATTCATCAACCGTATGATGCCAAGGTAGGCTGATTTGGTGCGAAACGTAAGAAGGTCAGGAACACTTTGGACATTTCTGAAACTACCAAAAACTGCACTTCACTCTTCCTGCTGAATTTGCCACAACTGTGACAAATCTTCCACTTTTTCTTGCTTGTGAGAATGATCCATGAGGACAAAAAGCAATCTCTCTTCTAGACCATAAAATAGCATAGGCATATAATGAGATTCAGGCCGTTTGTTTGCTTGCTGGCTTGTTTTTTAACTACTAATCTCTGTGGGCTTATTTGTGAGATTCAATCATACACTGTTCAGGTCTCCTTCATACATTATTATTTTCAAATGAATGTGTTCACTTGTGCTGTATACTATTAATAGTTCACGTACACATTCTTACTCTTTGGAACCAACATAGAAACAACTTTGTGGCCACAATCTAGGAATGTCTTTATTTTATTAGTTTGGGCAAACTCAGTAGATTTTGGAAAGAGAACCACAAATCAGACTAATCAAATACTAATTTGAATACTTTATTGCTTCATAGCCAATCAGGCCATACACATAAACAGAGATTAAACCACTCTTAAAAGACAGTATTTGACATCTAATATAAGTACATCTAAGAAATCAAAAAACATAAAATAGAATAATAAAATAAACATTCTCAAACAACTATCAAGTTGTAAGATTGACTTGTAAAGATTGTGAAGCAGGCAGTGAGTCCATCTTTCCAATCTTAACAAATTCAGTGGTCTGATGGGATATACAATAGCCTCTGCTACCTAGAAAATATAAAACTGTACATAAAGAGGAGTTGTTCTTGATCCCAGTTGTGAAGGTTTAAGATACTGATCCCCAAAATCTACACAGAGAGCATTTTGTTAGAAAATGCACCATGTCCTCTATTTTAGAGCACCTTGCGGGGCAACATATGCTTGGACTATGTCGGTCCCTAAAATGTCCCTGAATCTCTTCCAATCTGCATTTAGTTAGCAACTGTCTCTTTATTAGTGTGAGCTAATAAGGGACAAATATGGGGGCACTTTTCTAAAAGGCCTTTGTAAGTCCTATTGGAGAGGCGGCTAACTACAGATGCCATGGTAGTCTAGATGTCAATTTTGTATAAACTTTTTACAATATCTTCTTGATCAGGCTTATATCCTCTCCTATGAAGATAGGCTGTGGAATAACCCCCTAGATAAAGTTGTGTATATCTTAGCTGCCCAAGAGGTCATTTCCATTTATGTTGGGCAGATTCATACAAATCAATTTAGTCAGAAATAGAGATGAGAAAAACAGAAGGTTCAAACTCCAGCACAAACAACTACTAATCTCAGTAACCAAATGCCAATATGAAGAGCAATGAAGACCTTGTGCCAGAGGATGACTCAACCTGAGTGCATTAGCAGGAAGGGCTCCTTGACGCAGGTCAGTACTCACTGAGATCTATATACATGCAAGACTATGTGGTACACTCTAATACTAATGATGGTATATAAGAAGGCAACTTCTTTTCCCCTCCAGCCACCAACTTGGTAGACACTTGTTTAGCAAGCTATTCCGACACCACCTCACCCTGACCCTTTTCTGCCTCTTTATCTACATTATTCATGCATCAATCCTATGTTGTTTTTTTCTGGCTAGTATGCTAGAGGCTTCTCCTTCAATTAGAGTGGATTCTCATATTACATCACATGCTTTTGGCATCAAGAGCTAATACTTTTAGGTCAGGTTTTGGTCACTTTTGCAAATTCATTGTTGTGTTCTTCATCTGGCCACAGGAAAACCAAAGCAAAATGTGGTCTTGAACATACTTTGAAGCAAACAAACTAACATATTCTAGTGAAACAGCCATCATTACAACAAATAGACAGGAAGAAAGCTAACAGGTTTCTTGTAAGTGCCTGTGGGTGTCTATAATGCATCTGCATGCCGCACCAAACGTAGGATCCATTTCTTCGCAGGGTCCCTATCATATCTGACCCAGGCCCAAGCTCAGATTACTCCTCCTTGAATGAAGACTCCTACGTCAGAGTTTGAAAAATGGCACTTCCAAAGAGGTGTTCTTATTGTAAAATTAAACCAGTTAGGGAGTACCATTTAAAATCACATCAAAATTTGCAGGTTTGGCTGCTCTGCATAATGTTCATAGCACATGTGCTGAAAACCTCAGATTACCTGTAGACAAAATTTTCAGCACTTGTCCAGCAGGCTGAAGCAAAGAGGCGGTCATGAAAACAGCAAAATCAGGGAGCTGGACAGGGGACAGATTGTGTTTGTCTTCCGTGTGGAAGGGATTGTCACTCCCAAATTGGCCTTCTCAACCACACTAGACGCTGTTCCAAGACTTCCATACAAAGCATGTTACCATAGTCTCTTGAGACTGAAGGATGCCTAATCAAGAATCTTACTAAGGAGCAAGATTCATTGAGAGAGCAATACCTAAACATGCTTAGTAATACATGTTAATTCATCAAGTTCAGAGAAGTCTGATTGCACACATATTTCCTGCATTATTATTTGGATTCACACATTCACTATGTTGAATATATTTGATTGGAGGCAGGAGGATTTCCACATTACCTCAGTTTCTGTAGTGTTGAAACATAATGACTTTTAGAATTCACCCTTATTTAACACTAACTGAGCACATCTCAAAATGGCACCCCTTTTTCCTTCACTCATACAGGGTACAGAGAAATAATGCAGATGATAATACTCAAATTGATATCCAAACAATTAATCTAATCTGCTCTAACAGTTCAGTGACCAATTTAATAATTTAAACCTTAGCCATATAGCCTACTAAGCAATGTGAATTCAAAATGATTGAAAATCCCATTACTACTGAGCATTATGCTATTATTATGAGGAAGCAAGAAAAAGGCTACTCCTCACTAGCAACGATTTTGAAAAAAAAAAGCAATTCATTGCATGGTATCTCCTTCTTTTGGAACTAAATCAGGACAAACATTCTTGCTCCTCCTTTGCACACCTGAGCCAAAATTACATTATTATCAAGATTTTCTATTCCAAGACAATCCATTCATAAAATGCCAGCTTTAGCGTCTTGATTATTTTCCTCTCAAGTCTTTCCTCCACAATAAAGAAGTTGGGTCTCTGGAGTATTTCTGTGTAAGTCTCAATAGTATACTTTCTATCCCATGTATAAGCCTTTTATTATGTATTTATATCCTACAGCATCAACAGTTACTTACAATAAACAGCTCTGTGTTATCTTCAGAGAAGTACTGTAAGTTCTAAACAATAGGCTGCAAATCCATAAACCACGAGAAACAAACAGGAAGTACAAGAAGTTGAAGTCATGCAAGTCTCAGGTTTTTTTTTCCTGACACTATATATACTTAAAAAAAATGTCTGCCCTTTCTCCTCATTGCTTCAGTACACGTCTGGAATACCACATATGGCCACTAACTGATTAGAAATATGAACAAAGATGCAATGTGAATGCTAGCTAATAAAAAATACAAATGCCTTTTTTAAAAAACAAACAAACAAATTTCTATCAATAGCAAAACACCTTGAACAGTTTCATCAACCATACTGTACAGGATGACTAGTGCTTTGACAACAAGAAATAAAAGACTCTACATTCCAACTATCAATACAGTATTTCCAAGTCCTTCGCTTCTCATCTGTAGCCCTTTGGGCTTCAGATGAGAAGCAAAGATGACCCCTCTCCTTCAGAGTGTGGCGCTTCTTAAGGTTCCCTTGTTTTGCCAGGGAAGCCTTTGGGAGCCTCAGGATGTGGGGAGGGGAGCCTTGAACCCTCAAAAATTCCCATCCATCACTTTTGACACTTCTAATCCTGTTGGCAGCATTCAGCGACTAATATTAAATCTTTCTCCTCCTGTCTTTAGAGTGCCTATAAAAAAGGCAAAGACAGCAGGTAACTTTCTTCCTCAGCCCTCTCACCACCAACCCTTTTCCAAGTAAGTGCTACAAGTGGCACATGTCCTAGAAGCATCTTGTTCTCTCACAAAATGTTCAGGGCCCCCAAGAGGAGTCAGCTATGGCCCCATTTTCTTAGATGTCCAAGAGCTATACAGTATAAGCCTTCTTACCCCTCTCTTACTCCTCACTGCCTTACTGGGCTTCCTGCCACTGTCCTGGCAGCAGTGGCAAGCTGATCCTCCAAATGTATAACCTGTTCCTTATTATTTAAGCAACAGGAACTTCTGCTGTCCTTCCCTGAAACAGGATATTCATGTCTGAGGGAGGAGACCGTGGGCACTATTCAATTTGTTCTCCTCACTACCTTTTCTCTATATCATTATAAACTACAACTGTTTTTGTAAGCCTATAGACACTTGATCATAACTGCAGTTGTCTTGTTTTTCTCACTTACAACTTGATCTCAATTCTATGAATGAATATTGCCCTCCCTCATTCAAAACCTGATGTTTAACAGCTACACTAGGACCCAATTATTTAATCTTCACTACATGATGTTCTTTAATGTGTACTAGCTAGAAAAATGCATGTAGCATCACCATTGCAGCTTTGAGCTACTACAATACATTTTAGCTATTATATAACCCATTGTTTATCCATCTTACTATTTCAGAATCAAGGCAAGAGTCCTCCAAATTTTCAGTCAAGTCACCATAATTTATTTCCAGAAAATATATCTGAGATCAGAGTGATGTTTTAATTCTTCAGAGCGCATGATTCATTGTTGTGGCAATTATGTTGCTAACCTATATGAAAATACACTGGTAAGGAACAACAGTTCAGATACTACCATATTTGCAACAACATATCCTTCCATGTGTGTTTTTGTGTGCTAGAAAGGGCACAAGACTTTGCATTTAACATACAGTAAAATTACCTTTTGGTTTCTCAGTATGAAACAGTTACCATAAAATGTGCTCCAAAGGTCAGACATTAGCAAGAAAATGTATTGGGGGGAAAAAAGCTACAACCGAAACCATCATTGTCTATTGTCAGCCTGCAACCTCAACATTTCCTCTGTCTCTAAACAGGCCTGCAGGAACAAATAAAGATGCATTCAGACACTGATTCTATCCCACTGCTTTCTAGTTTTAATATCTGAAGTTTCAAACAATTGGCTAATTATTAAACTGGGTGTTTTCCTATTCAAGTGATTATATCAAAAGAACTACACAAAACCTTGTCAAGCGCCACAAAACTTAAGCATGTAAGCCTCAACATCTGTCTACCAAGCAAGACAGGATTGCTACTTAATTGTGCTGCACCAGAAGAAGCTTGTGCCGTTCCACTATTACTTTACACTAGCCAGACACTGCCAGAGGAAGAAAAAAAAATTCAGACAGGGCTTAGCTCAGATCCTGTATTTGTCCAGGGTTAGTCTAATTCATAATGACTTCATAATGTTATGCCAAGAAATAGGTACCACCGGAGTCCAGAGAAACCTCTCCCAATGACTTATTTAAATCCCCACTTCACTCCTCATATCATATCACCACAAGCATATCAGGAGACAGGATTCTAATCACAAATGCCCAAATAACCTGTACATAAACATGAAATGGAGTTATGCCACTCTTGGGTAAAAAAAAAAAAAGAAGGGGGAAGGTTAACAAATAGGTTAACAAATAGGTTATTTGTCAAAATGGTTTTATAGAATGCCAGTGATAAGTAGGAAGGTCAGATTTATAACATTTCTTTCATCTCAGTGTCACACATTTTTCCTGGAATCCTTCTGGCTGTGATTTACTATCTGCTGGTCTTTGGAGTGTTCTGGCTGTGATTCGGAAGTTACACCCTCCTTCTCACCACCACATATCACCCCTGACCCATCCCTATCAAGGAACTTATTTGCAGTTTGCAGCCAAATACGTCTGAGCTACAGGGGATTTCAACTCCTTATTGAGAAGAAACTCAGATATTTCGGCTGCAGCTATCATCTAATAATTATTATTATGTGCCGTCAAATCAATTCTGACATGGTGACCCTTTTCAGGGTTTTCCGGATAGAGAATACTCAGAAGTGGTTTACCCTCCCCTTCTTCTGGGGGCACCCTGGGACCATGTAGCTTGCCCAAAGCTACATAGGCTGGCTCTACTCGGAGGAGTCACAGTGAGGAATCAAACTCCCAACCTCTGGGTCTGCAGCCAGATACCTAAACCACTAAGGTGTCCAGCCAGCTATCAGCTACTAGCCTCTTAATCTGTGGACCATGGCAGAGAGACTGGCAAGATGCTGTGGACACTTCCTGGGAATAGTTTGTGTGTAAAAAAAAAAGGGGGGGATGACATGTTTCCATGACATCACCACAGCACCATTATCAAATACTGACTAACGCCTGCAGTGTATGGACCCTTTGGGAGAGGTGATGTGCAACATTAGCTATAAGGTGTGAGGGCTGATTTACTAGGGTCTCTGTGCAAGTGGCTGTCTATATATTCTCCTGTTTCTACTGGTGTTGTTTCATTTTCACATTGTCGCTAGAGAGTTCACAGGATCATGACTAGAAATGGGCCCAAGAGGCTGGTTCAGTGGTTCATATCCTGACCAAACAGATGACTGGCAGTTTGGTGCCCAACCTCCTTTAGTGGGTGCCCACTCAGAGGCAGCATCCTGCCCCACCTCCTCTGGGCGGTTTGTGCTCATCTCTAATTATGACTCTACATTACACTTTGCATATGACAAATTACTGAAGAACAGAGTATTGAGTGATGGAGCCACACCTCTGCCTTCAGCCACCTTTGCTATCCCACATCTCCCCAAGATACAACTGTACCATATTAAGTTACAGTGAACGGGAATCATTCCATTTCACTGTAACCAGGTATCATTCAGTTTTGCCATGATCAAACCAATCTTTCCCTAAAATTAATCTTCATGTTATAGCCATTAAGGTCAAACATCAATTATGGTCTCAAGTCAGTGTCATTACTGTAACTACTAGTGTCCAAAGCCTGTCTAGAATATTTAATCACTCCTTACCATTCACAGACCTTCTAATCTGTCTGGCATATGCACCTACCCTGAAATCTGAAGGTCAACATGAGGAATGATAAACTGGTCGGAGCAATACTACATCCTCAGGAAATAAACAATTAAAAGTTCATCACTCTGAGCACATCACTAATCCTTATGATGATAGAAATCAGTAAGCCAGGAGACATAATAATCAAAGAGTACAGAGCCCTAGAGCGTTTTGTTCCAGACATGAACCATTTATATAAAGAGGTGCTTACAGTCCAAGTGTTTCTTCTTGGGCCCCATCACTTCATGTGTGGTTGCTTTGCAGACGGCTCTCGCTACAGCTGATCCTGTAACGCTGTACTGAGCAGCTGCGATGCGATCTGTCAGCGTCTGACCCGACATCTTCGGCTAATTCTAGGACTGCTGCCTCTTCTACAAGGGAGGGTAAAACAATTAAGGGGATATGTGTGTGTGTGTTTTTTAAATGTTATCTTTTGGAGAGCAAGAATAGTCTCCCCTGATTTAAACTGTGAAACCCGATGTCTGAATCCCGATTCTTCCCAAGTTCACTCCTCTCCCCCACCTCTGTTGTGTAAGCATTTGCATTGCAACAATCCCTGAGAGAAGGTGCTCCAGGCATATTACAGTACTGTATTTTCGAGATGGGAGCATGAATGAATATCCGCCACAACCTTCCCTCCTGGAAGGAAATAATAATCTGAATTCCTTGGGGAAGGTCCGTCTGTCCCTTCCCTTGCCTGAAAACTGCATCCTTGGATCAGAATGATGGCGCTCACTGCAAACCACCACCTATCTCATCTCCCTCGTTTGGGAGAACGGGGATGGGGGGGGAGGGAAAAGAGGAGTCGGCCTTCTCCCTCCCTTCCCCCACCCTGCCCCCCTCCCAGGATTTCCCAGCCGGGCCTTCCTGACAGAGCCTCCAGAGGGCTCCGAGAATGAATTAAATAGCGAGGCTCCAATACGGACCCATCAGGAAGGCTTCTTCCTCCGGCTTTCACTGCAGCAATGGGCTCCTCTCTCTCTCTCTAGTCTGGGGGGAGATTATCCTATCATTGCGCCATATTTCGCCCTCCTGACGCCTTTCCCCAGTCCCTCGCGAGCTCCTCCTGGAAGGCGACCGCAGGCCTCCCGCTTGCCTTAACCTAGCCAACCCCACCCCACTATCACACACCAGCCCCCCCCCAAAAAATTTGGGCCCCTACGCTCTGCCCCTCTCCCAGCCTCTCCTTTTTTTCCCCCCTCGCTCGCTGCAAAGGCGACTCCCTCCCCCTCCGCACCTTCCCGCGGGCAGGAAACCACACCAGAGCCTGCTGCGTCCGGCTACTCTTCCACCGAAGGGCCCCCCTCCCGCTCTGGATGCTGAGGATTAGCACGCGCCCAGCCAGGCCTTCTTCCCCCCCCCCCCCGCCGCCGCCCGGAACCCCAACCGTGCGAATTCCCGGGAACGTTCAAGCGCCCAAGGCGGCGGCGGCGGCGGCGGCGGCAGACCTGTCACTGCGTTCGCGTCCTTCTGGCGAGAGCCGCGCCTCTGCCTCTGCCTCTGCCTCTGCCTCTTCCCCGGCGCGGGGGCTTGGCGCTGCCTTCTGCTCGCGAGGGGGCCCGCGTCTTTCCTTCGCTTCCTCCCGTCTCAACCTCTTTGGCCCTCGCTCCCGCCCGCCCGCAACTACGCCGAGCCCCTCTCCCTCCGCGGGCGCCGGCCGCCCCTCACTCCGGTGCGCGGGAAGGCGCGCCGAGGGCGCACGCCGGGCTCCCCTCAGGTGCAGGGACGGGAGAGACCAGGCCGGCGAACGCGCGCGGGGAGGGGGGGGAGGAGGGCGTGCAGCGGAAGGGAAAAGCTGCGCTAAAGCTGCAGGGGCTCCCGAGGCGCTCTCCACGCCCAGGAGCTGCCGCTATTTCTAGCCTAATCCCCGCTTGCTTGCCCAGCAGACTAATCCAACCCCCAACCCCCCCAACCCCCCCCCGGGCGGCCGCCAGCCTTCCCTGGAGTATCCAGTGCTGGGAGCAGCGCGAGGAGGAGGAGGAGGAGGGTGGTGCGCGGAGAGACGGCCGAAGACCCCGCACGCACCTCGCTGCCTCTTTGGCTTGTCGGCGAGCTCGTCTTGCTCGCTGCTGCTCACGGGGGCCGCGCAGGTTTGTGGCTTCTTCCGAGTCAGGTGACTCGGAGCGCACGAACTGGACAGCCCTCTAGGGGGCCGCGAGGCTGGAGAGAGAGCCCCCCGTTCCTCTTAAAGGGGACACCCCGACCGAGAGCCCCGCGCGGGGTTTCCCACCGCTTGCCCGCCCGCCTTGGACAGCTCCGTGCGCGCAGCGGTCACCGCAGCCGAAGAAGCCCTGTCCCCTTTTGGCCTCTCTCTCTCTCTCTCTCTCTTTTGCCATCTGATTGGGCGGATTTTCATAATTTGTCTGAAACCCTTCGCTTTTGATGGGTTAACTGCATAAAACATGCCCTTCCCTTTGATGGGGGCTTCTAAAAACACGAGTTACAATATTACTAAACCGTTTTGTGAAAACTAATCTGATTTGCTTCATTTTAGTTGGCTCCTCTGTTACTCGTGGTTTGCCTCCTGCCTCTCTATATTATTCTTAATGTTGTTAGCTGTATAACTAGGTAGATGAACACCAACAATAAAGCTACAATCTTATGCATTTTTTAAGGAATGAAAGTGACTGAGATCACTGCCATTTCTGAATAAACATATTTGTGATTGCACTGCAGACTGTTCATAAATAGTTTTCCATTTCAACATCTCCAGATCTTTTTATTATCACTATATCTATAATTTTTTCAGCCATTCAAGATGTACTGTATATTGTATCATAAAGCACAGTGTTCATATTATTTATACCTCTGAATCTTTGTGTCATAAAGATTTCATTATACATGTAGTTTCCTTTTTAGTAATGAAGTGAATTTCAGTTAAACGTCCGAACTGTCATATTTTGAGAACTGAAAAACTGATAACACAGTTTTTTCTTTGCTGTTAACAATAAATCAAACTACATCGGGAGCTGATTAGTTGTGAGGAAAAGGTAGAGGGAAGGGGGCATGTTGGAAAGATGGTGATGCTTCTAATTAGTCACAGCATTAATTAGACTGAGTCACTCTGCTGCTCCTTGCCGTGGTTTATAATCCAGCTGATTATTTATGAGGGCTATTGTAAAACAACCATTTTCTTGGCTAGACTTCGAAAATCCAGAACTACTTTGCTAGTCAATAGTCCATTTCGAATTAATCCTGAAATGCCTTCCCAATTAAGTCCTGATCAAGAGCTTTCATGGTTTCAGGAATTATAGCCTGTATACTGTTTCAGATAGATTTATGTTCCTGTGAATTATGAATCATTGTACAGTGATGTGACTTTTAGCTTTTACAAGCTAGCCAAATGCCAGAAATTGTAATGGATATAAGGCCA
This sequence comes from Pogona vitticeps, assembly GCF_051106095.1. Lineage (NCBI taxonomy): Eukaryota > Metazoa > Chordata > Lepidosauria > Squamata > Agamidae > Pogona > Pogona vitticeps. The sequence goes on along the minus strand of NC_135783.1, from coordinate 110,267,625 downwards.
CGGCAAGAGAAATAATTTGTAACACATAGATAGGGTGGAACTCAGTTCTAAATACACATCTGATGCCCATCATGGACTGGATCAAAGTGAAGCTTAATCCAGACAAGACAGAGGTGCTCCTGGTCAGTTGAAGGGTAAATCAGTGAATAGGGATGCAGCTCGTGCTGAATGGGCCTACACTCCCAATGAAAACACAAATCCAGAGTTTGGGTGTGCTCCTAGATTTGTCCCTGAGCCTGGATGCTCATATCTTGGTCGTGGCCTGCAATGCAGTTGTACACTTAACACTAGTGTGCTAGCTGTACCCATTCCTGGTTGTGAAAGCTGGACAGTAAAGAAAGCTGTGCCAGAAGAGAGCTTTGTGGATACCCTGAACTGCCAGAAAGACCAGCGACTAGGTCCTAGATCTAATCATGCCTGAATGATCTCTGGAGATGAAAAGAATGCAAGCGAGGCTGTTCTGTTTTGGGCACATCATGAGAAGACAGGATTATCTGGAATACATGATAAGCAGGAGAAGAGGAAGACCGATATGAGATGGATCGACTACCAAAAGGAAGGGACAGGCTTGAGTTTACAAGAGCTGAGGAGGGCAGTTGAGGACAGGATATTCTGGGGATCACTAATTCATAGGGTTGCTATATGTCGGTGACTTTATGGCATGTAACAACAACAGCAACAACAAAGTTTTAACCTATAAATCTCTAAACAACTTGGGTCCAAGCTACCTAAAAGACCTTTTTTGAATCTGCCTGGATTTCAAAATCATAATCTCTTGGACCGACCAGACTCAAAGATGCATTTGTTGGGGACTTGAGAGAGGGTTTTCTCTGTCACTGCTGGTGGGAAGGGGATGAATTTATTCCCAATCACAAAATATTATGAGAAACTGACTGAAATAAACTTGTCAGGGACCTCCCTCAGCAACTTAACTTTTGGTTCCAAGAGGCCTCCATTCACACATTTGATTGACAAAGACGTGACATCCTCCTTTCTCACTGGAAAAGAGTGTGAGGATAAGGATGCAGTTCAGCTTTCAAAAGTATGGCTGCGTCCACAACACATTAATCAAATGTCATTCTGATCCATCAGTGACCATTGCAGTTATTGCGCTGGAAGTAAACAAACAAGAGAACAAAACAGAATGTCAAACGGATGAAATAAATAGAACAACATCTTTCGTTCTACTTGGCCATAGTTATCGTCTTCGTTAGTACGACAAAGCTGTATATTGTCCTCCTGCTTATTTAATTTATATGCAGAATACATCATGCGAAAGGCCGGACTGGAGGAATCTCAAGCCAGAATTAAGATTGCCGGAAGAAATATCAGCAACCTCAGATATGCAGATGATACCACTCTGATGGCAGAAAGTGTGTGTGTGGGGGGGAATTAAATAACCTTTTGATGAGGGTGAAAGAGGAGAACTCCAAAAATGGTCTGAAGCTCAACATCAAAAAAACTAAGATCATGGCCACTGGTCCCATCACCTCTTGGCAAATAGAAGGGGAAGATATGGAGGCAGTGACAGATTTTACTTTCTTGGGCTCCATGATCACTGCAGATGGTGACAGCAGCCACGAAATTAAAAGACACCTGCTTCTTGGGAGGAAAGCGATGACAAACCTTGACAGCATCTTAAAAAGCAGAGACATCACCTTGCCGACAAAGGTCTGCATATTCAAAGCAAATAACAACACTGACGTCACTCTCATTGGTCATTAACTGAATCATTGCATGCATTGCCATTGATCTAGTATCAAAGTAGTGATGTATGGAAGTGAGAGCTGGACCATAAAGAAGGCCGACCACCAAAGAATTGATGCTTTTGAATTGTGGTGCTGGAGGAGACTCTTGAGAGTCCCTTGGACTGCAAGGAGAACAAACCTATCAATTCTGAAGGAAATCAAACCTGAGTGCTCACTGGAAGGACAGATTCTGAAGCTGAGGCTCCAATATTATGGCCATCTCATGAGAAGAGAAGACTCCCTGGAAAAGACCCTGATGTTGGGAAAGTGTGAAGGCAAGAGGAGAAGGGGACGACAGAGGATGAGATGGTTGGACAGTGTCTGTGAAGCAACCAACATGAAATTCACACAACTCCGGGAGGCAGTGGAAGACAGGAGGGCCTGGCGTGCTCTGGTCCAAGGGGTCACGAAGAGTCGGACATGACTTAACAATTGAACAACAACAACAAAAATTGTCTTTGTTGCACACTGATATAGAAATGGTGGATATCTCAGTAGTTTAAGTCTCTGGCTGCGGAGCCAGAGGCTGGGAGTTTGATTCCCACTGTGTCTTCTTGACAGAGGCTAGACTCTATGATCCATAGGGTCCCTTCCACCTCTGCAGTTCTAAAATGATGTTATAATATTATAACCAAATAAGGAGACAATCCATGGTTTGTAGTGTAAAGATCAGAAGGCTTTAGGAAAAACAACCACTTGTGTACTATTTCTGTTTTAGCATGTGCAGAGCCCGACGCCTGATCTGTCTCTGTTAGGAATGGATCCCTTTGGGTAATTAGCATTATCAGATATTTATCCCTCCCACACTAAAAGAGAATTCACAGACTTTCCTCCTGTTTGTGTGACCTGTTAGAGTAACTGAGGTAGCTGCTGTTATATTGATGAACCTTTTTTTAAAAAGTATTTTAATTAGCTTTTGAGGATACAGTGAAGGCAAGGGCAGATCACCCACAGAGACTTTACAGAGGCGAGTATGGCAGGTTCGAAGTGCATAATTTGGCAGCAGTGGAGAAGTGATGTAGTGTGATGGGTAAGAGACTGAATCATGAAGTCCCTGAGTTTACTATAGTGGACTGTAACTCAGAGAAGTTATTTTTCTGGGCGAAAGCTCCCATAATCCACCAGCCTGCATAAGTTGGCCCAGCATCCAGAAAACAGACCTGGGAGCTCTGTTGTCATTTCATCTTATCAAAAATTAAACAAGACAATCTCTGTTTAAATTAGGTTAATATTTACCTAGAATGATTAGGCACTTCCTGAGCATATGAGAGGAATGTCATTTTGGAAACCATTTGATTTTGTGGAATGTGATGTTAAATTGCTACACTTTCCAACCACATCTTTCTGTCAAAATTATTTTATTTTCTGTTAAAAGATAGGTTTGTATGATTCAGTGTCATTGTGTGGGGATATAAAAAAAATGATGAGGTGACCCAAAAAAAGTTACAATTCGCTGTAGCTCCTCTATACCACACTGTATTAATCAGTATTACACTATACTGCTCTTTGTAATGTGGTGGAATATAACTCATGGTTACCATGCTAATTCACATAAAGGGAGAAAATTCAGTTCATAGTTATTTGGAAATGCAAGTGCTGCAAAAGTAGCTAAATTGTGGATGAGCTGGGTGAAGAGACTGGCAAAGACATAATTGCACTGTACTGTTAAACCCATCTGTCAGTGTAAAATGCTACCCCACTGTTCTGTCATACAAGAAATCTGACTTTGATACTAGATCAATGGCAATGCCTGCAATGATTCAGTTAATGACCAATGAGAGTGTTGTTATTTGCATTTATTTGGGTTTTAGTGGAGCAAGGGTCTCTTTCCTGGATGAACCGCACAACCTGTCTGGCAGATCTTGTGAGAGGTGCTTGTAAGAAGAAAGACTAGATGGAGGCATTGCTTTGTTCCACAGCAACAGATGCATTCTGTGTCTGAATCAACACGATCAAGCTGAATGTACAGAGAGATCCCATTGAAACCTAACCCCACCATTTAACTCCTCATCAGTGATGAAGACATTGACATTTATGCTTTCTAACAGCAAGATCGGGTAGTATGAGCTACCTCTAACCAAGGTGGGACAACTGAGAAGCAAGAGGCAAATAGGAATATACTTTAGACACCTCAAAAGTTGCAGAAGAAAACAAAAACATTTTAAAATTGGGAGGCTGACTAAAGAGGAATATGTGCTCGGTGACAGAAAAACATAAATATGTAGTGGAGGGAATGGAATGATCTGCTTCAGAGGAATGGGAGCCCCAAGCCAAAGCAACCCTTTTAGGAGGAGGTATGCGCTGCAGCATTGGCCACAGGTCTCCCACATTCATATAAAGGAAAGAAAGCAGATAGTTAAGAATTGTGCTTTGGGGGGGCAAGGGTCAGATTCTGAAAATGAGTTTATCTCAGGACAGCAGGGCACACTAAACAAAACAGAAAGGGAAAAAAAATGCTTGCACGGCTCTTGTGTAGGAAGCCGTTAATAAAAGTGGTATAATAATTAACAAGGACATCTCTGCAACTCAAACATTGCTCAAACACAACAGTTCAAAGCTCACATATGCTTACTATCGTTTTATGCTCCTTTAATGGATCCTTTCATAAATCTGGCAGTTTCTTACATGTGGATACATCTTGTATGACCAAAGAAACACTAATTTGGGTCTCAAGCTGTAGTAAATGAGCACCATTTTAATAAAGCTGGTAAGCACTGTTTACATTGTTTCAGCTGTGGGTTTGGGTTTGCCAGGGAGGGGCTGATTCGGGGGGGGGAGAGGGACAGACTAAATCATCCTGCACAGTAACACATTTTTTGCTTAATCTATATTGTAAGGGGAAGGGGCATAAATCACTAGTAGAGGACAGGTTTCTGCATGCAAAAAGTCCCAGGTTCAATCTTTGACATTTCTTCACAGGACTGCAATAAGGTTCTTGCCTGAACCCCTTGCAGATTCTCTGTCAATTAGAATAGACAAGGCCATCCTACACAAACATGATCTAGATGAAACTGTGTTCTTAGGTAAGTTCAAGTTCAGTACAATGCCATTCCATTGCAATCTAAGGTTTGGGGTGTCCTGCTAGAAGACTTTAATAATAATCATTGCATGCTGTCAAGTCAGTTCTGACATATGGCAACCCTTTCCAGGATTCCCTATGTAAAAGAACAGTCAGAAATGGTTTACCCTTCTCTTCTTCTGGGGACATCCTGGTACTGTGCAGTTTGTCTATGACTACACAGGCTGGTTCTTCTCCCAGGAGACACAGTAGGAAATTGAACTCTCAACTTCTAGCTCTGCAATGGATATGTAAACCATTGAGCTATTCAGCCAGCTAAAAGACTTAACTGGAGTGATGTTGCACAAAATAAAGTATTTGTCAGAAAAGCCACATAAAGTACAGTTAGATTCGGAAGCAAAAAGTTAATCCAGCAAGACATGCACATTCAGGACCATGGAAAGCTCAGAGTGCATTCCAGGAGCTGTAGCTCTCCTCTTGTTATAGCTAATGGCAGGAGGGTTGGATACTGCCCTAGAGAACTGAAGGATTATCAAAGGTGAAAGACCATGGTCTAAATCCAATTGCTAGTTCCAACTAAAGTAAAGCCATTGAATTAACTGCTGAATGGTGATTCAACATTTATATAAAGCTCAGTGAATCAATGGGTCTGTTCAGGAACAGATATCCAGACCACAAAAAGCTAGAAGATAAAATTCAATTTTATTGATTACAGGTACAGTGTTTTGATTCACAAGCCTGGATATCAATGCATTCTTCCCTAAGGCTACCATACAACAAAACTAGATTGCCTACGAGGCCAGAGTCACAACAGAAGACACAATTATGAAATGATGATATTTCACTGTAACCTAAATTGATGCTCTCCAATAAGGGGAAGGCTGGTCATCATGTTATGAATGTGAATAAATGCTGAAGCTTTTTGATTAGTTCGGGGTGAAACTTTGATGATAGAACAACACTATACTAGAATCCGTAGATAAAGGAGCCATTCTCTAAATCTTAACAGTCTTAACTGAACTAGAGCTAATTGCATTAGGTAGCTTTTTCTCACTTAATTCCCCAAACATTTTGCACCATTTCAGCAAAACCTGTAATTAAGAGATGAGCCACATCCTATCCTACCTGTAATCATGCAAACAGCCAAATTTAAAGTTGTGACCAAACTGTTATAGTAACTGGAGTACAACCATGCAAAGATAATCACTGATCAATATACAAGAGTTCAACAAAATAATTACCATATTTGCCATGTACAAGATGACTTTTTGGCCCTGAAAAACATGCCTCCAAGTGGGGGGGGTCATCTTATACACCAGGTGCACTTCAAGCAAACCCTCCCTCTGTCCCAGCGAAGTCACTTACCTGTTAGTAAGACTGAGTATACCTAGCCCACTCCTCCTTGGTAGCCTGGGAACAGCCTGACTCTAGTGCCGAACAGCTGACTGTCAGGAACCAGCAGAGAGGCGGCAGCCATTTTGAGATGACCACATGGCTGCTGCCTCTCAAAATGGCTGCCGCCTCTCTTCTGGTTCCCAACAGTCAGCTGTTCAGCGTCGATGCTGTCCTTCTTCCAGCAAACCCTCGCTCTCTCCCAGCGAAAGGAACCAAAAGCGGCAAAACAAACTCTCCCCATGATGCAGCCAAAGCAGAATCACGCATGCGGAAGAGGGGGTAGTCTTATACAGCAAGTATGTAACAAACTCTACATTTTGAGTGGAAATGTTGGGGGGGTCGTCTTATATGCCCAGTCGCCTTATACACCAGCAAATACGGTATATTTATACCTTTAACATCTTATGCCATTTTAAAACCCTCAGTAATGTCATGAAGGCAATATAATATGATTTGCATACTTTCATTCAGATCTACAGAACAAGGATCAGTCCTGAAATCTTGTCAAAAATGGCCATTATTATATTACCATAAAGAGAAAATGCCAAACCTTGCAGTGAATATAGAAAAATATACTTAAGTAGACATTTTCTTGATGACAACAAAAGGGAGAATTTATAAGATGTGTAAAGAAGGGGCAGAAGACACACAATTTAGATTTAGGGAAAATTTGGAATTAGGGATGCAGTATTCTTCATTGAAGTTCTTGGGGAGAGATGCTGAAAAATGAAAGTGAACATTTATTGTTGTCCTAGGTGGCTGTATAACTTCATAAGTTGAGTACCTGGCTGCAGAACCAGAGGTCTGGAGTTAAATTCCCCACTGCGACTAGAATCAGCATGTATAATGTCACATCTATAGGCCTATACAGTTCCAGAACCCCCTCCCCTCCCCTAGAGAAAGACATGGCAAGTCACTTCTAAGTACTCTGCACCTAGAAAACTCTCAGAAAGGTTGCCATAAGTTGGAAGTAACTTGACAACACATCATTATTAGTTTTATTATACAGTATAGTTGATTTAATGACTACAGGAGATGATTTGATAATGTCCAATGTGGCAAAATGATGGAGTAGTTGGTAAACAGAGATCTCAAATCATGAAATATTTATATAATTACTGTCAAGTTCCTGCACTGAGCAGAGGTTTGAACTCGATGGCCTTATAGGCCCCTTACAACTTCATGATTCCATGATTCTATGAGTGTGATTATAATAGTACTAACAACTAATCATGGCAGTTTTATTGTATTATATCTTTTTGTATTATGTAAGATTGGGTTAACAACTGTAAGTAAATACTTTGTTACTTTGTGATCATGGAAGTGCAAACTGAAGATCAGATGACAGCGGAGCTTAGCCCTATTCAGGCATGATTCAACTGGGCATTATGAACATGTTTAGAGGGAAATATCTAGCCCCACCAGCTGTACAATTTGGGTTGTTGCACACACGTAGGTCTTAAACACGAACAGATTGAGACTTGGCTTTCCCCTCTTGAGACTCAGCACTGAATGTTGTTAGCGCTTGACAGCTAGAATATGATGTCAAAGGTGGCAAGGCCATGTGTTCTCCTCTAATGATGTTCATAGAATCAGCATGCATAATGCCTAATTTATAAGACCATAGAGATACAAAGAGGGTACATGGATGCATACTCTTATCACTACTTTTCAATTTGTACTCCAAGGTAACACTTAGAGAAGCATTCACTGATACAAACAATTATAGTATATCATTGGCAGTGGAGCAGCTATCCACAACATCCAACACAAAAATGATAAAGATCAACAAGTGTTACTCTGTAAAGTTGGTGAGGTCAGTAAGGTAAAGGTTCCAACTCTAGGGGGTGGTGCTCATCCCTGTTTCCAAACCATAGAGCCAGCGCTTGTTCATAGACAGTTTCCGCGGTCATATGGCCAGTGTAACTGGACACAGAACACCATTACCTTTCCACCAAGGTGGTACCTATTTATCTACTCGCATTTACATGCTTTCAAACTACTAGGTTGGCAGGAGCTGGGACAAGTGATGGGACTCACTCTGTCATGTGGATCTGATCTTACGACTGCTGGTCTTCTGACCTTGCAGCACAGAGTCTTCTGTGGTTTAACCCGCGGTGCCACCACGTCCCTCTCAATGAGGTCAGCAATGAACATAATTTCAAATTGAATGTTAGGAAAACCAAGTTCATGGTAACTGGTAAAAAGGAAGCAGCTCAAGAAAAGCAGTGAATGTTCCAAACTTAAAGTATGGTAAAATATGGCGAATACAAGTGCCCTGGAAAGTGGCTGAATGAAAAGTGAGATCAAAACCATGCAATTAAAGTCCAAATGGGGATGGCCTGCATCAGCTTCTGTAAGATAAAGAATACAATATCAAGCAAAGGCTAGAATCTCCTTGGTGTTTGTGGTGGAATTATTTAACTTGTCATTGTTAATTATCGCTAATTGACAAAGTGCTGGCTGCTATCAGTCACATGCCTGGTCATGTACCCAATCATGTACCTGGTACATATTCTGGAAACGTATCAGTTGTCAACCATGTCAAATTATGCAATCCCTCTGAAAACACCAATAGGATTGCAGCCAATAATGTAAAATTGACTTTGAGAATGTACATTGCTTGCTGCTGTGTATTCTTAGTTCTACTGTATTATGGACTTCAGCGCAGGTATTTATTGCAGGATGCAAGAATGCATGGGATTTAGAAAATAACCAATGAAGTTGTCATAAAGTGAAGAAAAACAAGAACAAAAACCAAGAAATCATAAAATGTATAAAAAGGGATTAATCAAAGATGTAAAAGACAATGGGTGAATGAAGACACTTACAAGCCTTTTTGAGGGTTAGGATGTTCTAGTTCCCACACAGTTTTTGATACTTTGGTCACACATAAACATGGTATTAAAAAACCCTGAGGTCCTGATCACAATCTGTTGTTGCTGTTAGAATGGCTGGTGCCCATTATGGAAGATGGGTGGAAGCCATCAAAGTCAATAGTAGGAAGAAACAGGCAGAGCCAGAGGCTGTACAAAAGTAAGGATGCACACACATGAAGGGATCGTCGTTTAGTTGTTTAGTCGTGTCCGACTCTTCATGACCCCATGGACCAGAGCACGCCAGGCCCTCCTGTCTTCAACTGCCTCCCGGAGTTTGGTCAAATTCATGTTGGTCGCTTCGATGACACTGTCCAACCATCTCATCCTCTGTCGTCCCCTTCTCCTCTTCCCTTCACACTTTCCTAACATCAAGGTCTTTTCCAAGGAGTCTTCTCTTCTCATGAGATGGATAAAGTACTGGAGCCTCAGCTTCAGGATCTGTCCTTCCAGTGAGCACTCAGGTTTGATTTCCTTTAGAATTGATAGGTTTGTTCTCCTTGCAGTCCAGGGGACTCTCAAGAGCCTCCTCCAGCACCACAATGAAGGGATACTGTACATTTATTCAAGCCACTGCCTCACTGTCACCCATTCATTCACTCGACAGCTCAGCTGAGGAGCAGAAGAATGCAATTTGCTTCCCATTTTAGACATATTTCTACTTGTGGCTTCTTCTGTCTACACCCTGAATCCCCTCCTTCTCTCTCTCTCTCTCACACACAGAGTGTGTGACTGGAAATTCAGCCAGAACACAGGCCTTGACTCTCTGCTAGCTGGGCTTAGCCTGAGCCTGAGGTAGAACTATATCCCCGTCGCCTTAATGGACCAGTCATCCCTGTGGTATTGTTTTTGCTTCTAATATAGAGTTCTTAGTGATGCAAGCCCACACAGAACTGAATCCCCTTTTGATCTACCAGGAAAAGGTCAGGAACTTCTCTTTCTGAATGTGATTTTTCGAAAGAGATGTAGAGGCAGTGGCTGAATGTACAGCTGCATGGCTGAGCCCTTGATGTCTTTGACAAAAGGATGGAGCCTGATGAAGGTACTAGAGCTTTACTGGCAGAATTCAGTATTATGGAACAATAAAACATTTTGGAATGGGAAGGATTTGAAATATCATGGTAATGATGGTTTCTGAAGTCAGAACTACGGAGCCATGCTGCAGCACATCTGTGGTAGCCTGTTCTAATTATAGCATTTTTGTGACAAGTAACTCGGGAGTCCAGAATTTAAATCACTTCTGACTGTACAAGTCATGTGATGAAGATTAATGAATTTAATGCTCACACACACACACTATATTTCATACAAGTGGAATAACTAACATAAAAAAACGAAAATTATTTATTATTTTTGAAAGAAATGCTTACAGATCAGAAAGCCATTATCTGAGCGCTGCAGGAAAAAGCTCTCATCAGTGAAGACAAACAGGACTAATCAACTGGATAATTCCAGACTCCAGTTATAACTACAGCTTTGTCGAGGAGCCAAGTGAAATTATAGATCCTTTCACTTTGACACAGTTGCCTATTGCTTTACATTCAGATACAGGCACACTTGTAAAACTGAATTTAGATGCTTTGCCAGCAGAAACGCTGGTAGCTAATGATTTGTTGCTTTTAATAAAGTACTTTGATAATCTGCACCTATGTGTACAGCAGTAATAGGAGAAGCCACCTAAAGATCTGTCAAACATGCCTTCAGGCAAGGAAGAATGACAAGAGGAAAGCAATTTATTCGCTGCTATCTTTTTATTAGCCTTTACTATCAGGTGCATAATAAAAGCATCTAAAGAAATGATATCAGAGATCATAATGATAAGGACTAAACTAGAAGTTAAGGGGGAAATGAATGTTCCATGTCGTTTCTCCACTCACCACCCCCACCCCATGTTATCTCCTCTGCGATGTGAATCTGAGCAGCAGTCAGACTTACAAAGTAAGCCTGCATTTATTTTCCAGCATCCAAACACAAAGCAGATTTCACTAGTACGTAAAACAAAGAGTTCAGGAGAGGGATGTAGCAGGATAAACAGATATCACTCTTTCCACTGAAAGGAGCATCATATGGGCTAAGCTTGTTGTCTAGTCCAACCCAGAGTACAGAGCCAAGAAATCCATGATTCAGATCTTATTTCTGACAGTGATTCATTGGGTGACCTCATGCTGACTGCTATGTTGTAACCCACATGTTGCCTCCAGGAGAGCAAGGCAAGGCAAGGCAAGGCAATGTCTTCTAAGAGCACACTATGCTGCTCTTAGAAGACAAACACTGGAAAATTAAATTTACATTTGAGAAAGAGGGAATTATTGGCTTGTGTGGGGTAACCCAGTCTTGTAAAAGTGGAAAAGGGAGTGGAAAGGAGGGAGAGAGATAACCTTTAAAAAAACCTTGGGTTTTTTTTGGGGGGGGGCAAAACAGCCCAATGAGAATGGAGCAGGCTCAATAGAGACAGGCTGCAGAGCAACAGCGAGGAAAGAAAAATACCGAACACAGAAGAAGGGCAGTCAGAAGGTCCCGCATTAAAGAGAAGGACCAGATGCGACCCTCAACACAAGAATTCCTTTTGGAAGGGAGGATACACGACAACATTTTCTTGTAAATTCCACTTCTAATATGGATCTGGTAATAAATATAACCAACCTTATAGGACTGTTATATAGATTACTGAGGTACATAAAGTGTTTTGATTGCCAAGTGCTAAAGAAATGCTAATTGTTATTAAGGATATCAGGCTAATAATGCTTCTTATAGCTAATAATGTTTCATATAATGGAAGTTCTTCTAGCATATTTGTTAAAATCCAATTATTTCGCCTAACTAGAGTCCACAAGCTTACTCCCAGGTAAATGTCCAAGGACTGCATCCTAAAAGCCAGTTCTTCCAAATGCTACGTATCTCTAGTAAAAATGTCCTATGGGAGATTCAATACCAAGCCTGCAATCAAATATTTACTCAGTGGAATTTACTTCTGAATAAACTTATTGGACTGCTTTGCATTTATTTATCTAATATTTATGCATTCTGTAATTCAACTGCAGAATGCACATTGGTTAGAAAATAAAATGAAATTCAACTTGAGTGGTGTGTACAGTCTTTGTGGCTCCCCTTCCTTGGAATTCAATTTGCACCTGACCTGCTCCTCCAAATTCCTTTAGAACTTGGAAAGATGCAAAAATTACCCATGCTGCAGCTATGAAATCGTGGAAAATAAAGGAAGAATTTCAGTAGTAGTGGCCATGAAACTGCACCTTGCCCTTTACGCAAAAGACAGATGCCATGCCAGTGAACTACTGCCCCTTCTAGTGATGGTTGAGTAGCAGTAAAGACAGGATGTCTTGAATTACCATTGTAGTCTATGCTATTGATACGAGTTTTTGGAAGTCAACTCATAGACTCACCATTTTAAGTTCGAAGACATTTGACAGCAAATAACAACAAATTACCTCTGCATGGATTTTGGAATTGCTGCGCACACACCCCTCTTCTGTTTTCCTGTCCTCCTCTCACTCTCTTTCACACCCACACCTGGGTTTTCTCTTGCTTTCTCTAGCTTACCATCATTTTAAGCAATAACAATTCCTCAAATGCCCCAAACCTCAAGCATACTTGTTTAATCTGGTACATCAAGATGCATTTATATGGTAGGACACTCTATCATGAATCGCAGTCAATGCCATATTGATGCTTTTCAAGCTACCAAGATCTTCACCTGCTTAATTTGACAAAAAAAAGGGGGGGGAAGGACACTACCAGCAGTTGTATTATCTTCTTGCCTCTGTTGTGTGCTCACCTTGTTAACCTACATCAGTGCTTAAGTGGATGTAAATGCTTGATCTGGAATTTTGCCAACATTTCCTGCTGACAAGGGTATGGGAGGTACCCTATGACAACAACAAAGTAATAGGATCTTGTATCTATGTTTTCATTCATTTTAGTGTCCACAGGCATAGTACAAGGGTGTCCTTACGTGCTGTCAAGTTGCTTCTGACTTGTGGTGACCCTGGGAATTAGCAACCTCCAACAGGTCCTATCCTTAATAGCCCTGCTTAGATCTTGCAAAATCAGGTCTGCAGTTTCCTTTATTGAGTCAATCTGTCTCTTATGTAGTCTTCCTTTTCCCCCGATCCCTTCAACCCTTCCCGTATTATTTTCTTTTCCACTCAGTCTTGTCTTCTTATGATGTGCCTGCAGTATTATCAGTGGAAAATTTTTTGCTTCTAAAGAAGGTCAGGCTTCTGTCTGATTTGAGCTAGTACCCTCTTGGGATTGGTGGATAGTTCAGTGATTCAGATATGTGGCTGCAGATCAGAGTTTGGGGAGTTTAAATCCCCATCTGTGCCTCCTGCAAGTAGAATTACCCTGTATAGCTTTGAGTAAGCGGCACAGTCTGAGGGAACCCCCAAGAGAAGGGAATGGTAAACAACTTCTGAGTGCTTCTCTACCTGGAAAAGGTTGGGGTAGGGGTTGTCATAAGTCAGTATTGATTTGATGGGACATGATTATCATTAGTACGGTCTTATTTACCTTTCTGGCAGTCTACAGCATCTGTAAAGCTCTCTTCCAATGCCATATTGCAAATGAATTGGCTTTTCTCATTGGCTTTCTTTATTGTCCAGCTTTGGAATACCATGATATGGATGATATTGGCCTTGGTTTTTACTAGCACTTCCTTCCACTTGACGATCTTTTTAAAATCCTTCACAGCTCCCCTTATGAGAATCAGTATTTTCATTTCTTGTAGTTTTAGAAGTAGCCATGGTAGTCTGTGCAAGCATTACAAGCAAACAGAAAGGGAAAATGAAAGAAAGAAAGAAAGAAAGAAAGAAAGAAAGAAAGAAAGAAAGAAAGAAAGAAAGAAAGAAAGAAAGAAAGAAAGAAAGAAAGAAAGAAAGAAAGAAAGAAAGAAAGAAAGAATAAAAAGGACCTTAAAGACTAACCTTTATATTTTAATATGAGCTTTCATAGATAAAATCCACTTCCTCACATATAAGAGAGAGAGAGAGAGATACAGTAACATGGTAAATATTTATACATGTACCTGTATATATGGCATCAAAATACAGAGACTGTGGTGGGTTGGCTTGAAAGTTTCAAAATGTGTGAGTCAAAGATGTATTTAACACTGGGGTAATAGCCTCTGTTTGATATTCAGATTTATTCCATTGAAGCTTGTTCAGTGCAACAGCTCCATCTGGACTGATGACTGCATTGAGGTATAGATTGACATCTGTGTGAACCCACTGTGGTAGAGTGAATAGAGTAATGGACTAGGACTCAGGCGGCCTGAGTGTGAAGCCCTGCTTAGCCATGAAAACTCACTGGGGGAGTGGAACTAGTAAAACCACTCTTTAAATATCTCACTTACATTGAAAGCTCTATTATGGTCACTATAAATTGATTCCCACTTGAAGACACATAATGACAAAGAGAATGAAAAAAAAACTTTTTCAGTTTTTTATTGCCAACACTGAAGTCATATAATCCTTCTGTATCATGATTTTTGTCTTCTTAATATGCAATTTCTATCACACTTCTGCTGTTTCCTCTTCCACCTTCATTAGTAATAGTTTGAAGTCATTTCTGTTTTCTATAGATACAAAGACACTGTTTTATTACTAGTCTGCAGATGGCGCCAAACATCTACCAAAGAAATTCCATTCTTCACTTCACACTGATCTGTATGCTTGAAACTGAGTTGCCCACACATTTGATTTGTTGTATCATCCTATACAGTAGTTCTAAGATTAAATATAACCTATCAATGTGCTACACTTCTCACATATCTTTTTAATTTTTAAAATTTTTTTTAAAGCTCTTGTAATATTGAGTATACATTATTTCTTTAATGCCTACCTATTGACTAGGCTGCAGTTCTTGGGGTGGACATGTGATGTTATTTGTTGTCTTGATCAAACACAAATGCACAATGCTCATAAAGAACTCTGATGCTAGGGAATTCCTGGATGTTCCCATTGAAAAGTCCTTGTCCCGTGTCTCCACCAATTAGATTTCAAATGGCACTATGGCATGATGCGACATCTGGTGACAATTTTAATGGGTGGGTAGGAACACGTGAGAGAAAGCAGTTCTTCAGATACCTTTGCACCAGGCCACCCAAAGCCCTATTGATAAAGCCTGTCAATAAAACAAGTAGCAGTTTTCTACACTGAATTGTAATCAGAAGCAAATTGGGAACCAACACACCTTGGAGAAAACCGGGTGCATATGCCCTCCTGAAACAGATCCCAGACACCACCTTGACTCTTGTATATTTTTTCCTAGCTGAAGTTTCTAGACATTATTCAAATGCAGCCCTATCTAGAGAGCATTATGGAAGTCTAATCTGGATATGACCAAGACATGCATGACAGAGGCTGGTTCTTCACTGGCCCTCACCATTCAGTTTTTTAGTCCCAGCCAGTTGCAGGCAGTGACTCTGATTTTTCAGGGGCAGTGAAACTACTCTTGCTTTTAGTCTGAACTTTATAGGAGCTGTGCAACTAATTTGAGAATACAGTTCAGCACTTTAGACAGCCTTTGAAAAAGTTAGAACAAAACTAAGATGGATTCCCACCTCTACGAAACTGGAATCACTAACCTCTACTGGCCTCAATTTATAAGCACATTTTAACTGTCTACCTGCTCAACTCTGCCCCAGTTTCCTTTCTCCTCATAGACTTCACCCTTTGCTCCTCATTTCTTCGTGGTTTCTGTTTCTGGTTTTTTTTGCTTTTGTGAGCAGAGGAGCTTACTCAGTGGATCCCAGAGACATGTTTGTGCTCTTTGTTCCTCTGTGGCAATAACATAGCTCAGCCAATCCAGACTCCCAAGCGCAGTTACAAATCCCAAGCCTTTTTCCCTGAAGAACTGTTCAGATTTGAAACCAAGCCGGAAATGAAAGCTCTTAAGAAGAAATACATTCAACTTCCCTTTGTAGAATTAGAAAAAAAATATCTCTTATAACTGTCTGTCTTCTCTAAAACCCTGGCATCCTCCCCCCACCCCCTGTGTGAATGTATGTGTGTGTGTGAGAAAGGGAGAGAAATTTAGGAGGGAGAGAATAGAGGACAGTGGGGTCCAGCCTTGCCTTCTTCAAAATAATTCTGGTGCATCTGCCTTGTGAATTACACCTAGTCTTCTGATGTTGTCATGCCTTTTATTTCAGCTGCTTTCTGTGCTCCATTTTCTCCATATATATATAGTCACATGGTTATTATTCATCACAGTAGCAATGCTAATCAAGTGAGTTTTTATTTTCATGCACTTCCCCCTAAAGATCCATAATAGCATTTATCTCATCATTAATGCCATTAGACTTGGGAGCACAGTAGGCTAGTGCCATTAATTATCAGCACTCCTGCCCCATCCCTTCCTCTTGTGAAATTTAAACTAGATTTATTGGGATGGATTACTTGTGTCCCTGAGGATCTAGTAAACTATAATCATCCAATGTCAGTTGCTCAAAATTCCAAATATATCACCAGCCCAAAAAGCCAAGCCTTCAGATGCTGCCGTAACATCCTAGTTCTTTTGAATTTGTACCTAGATTGTCCAGCTCTACAGTGAACTACAGTGGATACCTACAGAGTTTCATGGATATTCCTTATGGGTCCCAGTCTGAAACAGGACACCCTACTTCCATCTTGCAATGTTTTATACATGGAATTCAGTGTGGTTTCATATGTGTTCGCTTCATGCTGTCACTGGACACATCATCCAGCAAGAACAAATGAGAGACTCCCAAACCCAACATGGGTAAAGCAGAGGATCTAGGATCCATCCAATCTGAGATCTCTGAGATCCAAGAGGCCAGATCTACAGATAGTAGCAGACCTGCAGAGGCCTGAGGGTCCTAAATTGCCAGATTAAGGAAGCTGTAAATCACAGTCACAAGAGATTGTACCTCACTCCCCAGTCCACGTGAATGCTGTTGATTAAAGGCCCAGGCCCAGAGAGAGGCTGCAAAGAGAAGTGTTTGCAGGAAAAATTTCCTTGGAAGGATGTGTTGCCTCTGAAGTAAGGGGTCTTCTTGAGGGAAAGCTCTTTCCTGTGTGGAGAACGATACGTAGTTCAAACTGTACAGGTGACATCACCTACCAGCTTTCTTAAATGCCTTCTGCTGTTAGGGGGCTCAGGCAGCCCAGCTATAGAGACCTCCGCTGGAAATACTGTAGTGTTTCCATAGGAGAGAATGTCCCAAGCTGATTTTGTTTGCCTTCTTGCCATGTGTGACATATTCACATTTTAAAATGTGAAATGAACTTTAATATGGGTAGGCATTAATACATATGATAACTCAGAAAATTCTGGTGGTGACCCTATATATAATGTCAGTTGCCTAACTGTTAGAAGATTACATAATTGGATTAAACTATTGTGTTATATTAATAAAATGTGAATTTATGTCCTATACTTGTATCCCGGCACTGTCCTTTTAATTATGTTAATTAACTTTATGTAAATGTTGTAAATGTACAAGTTATAAGCTTAATCCATTTTCAGTGTTGGAGAGTATTTACATATAAATTTCTCTTCCATCAAGAAACCCCACAGTCTTGTTGGTTGTTGTATAATACAAGTGGGAAAACTAAACAAGAGACAGTATGCATAATTAATTACTCTATATTCCCAGTACTGTGGAGAAATATTTTTAAGATATTTTAGTTAATCACTGGTCCAACCGGGATAGAAATGTAGATATGAGGAGGAGGAGCTTCATTTATACGGTCTGGCTGAAAACTAGATAGTTCATCTGTAAAAAACAAAACAAGACAAAATTGAGTCCCTCATAATGCTTAAGAACTTTATTCCTCAACTATTAGAATGAGGTTCTGAAGCATTATGAGGGACTCAATTTGGTCAACTGTTGTCCTATCTGTGTATCTTCCTTCTTTAGGGTGTAAGAACTATTTAGATGTCCCATTCCTTTGCAGAATATTTATTTAAAAATGCATCAAGGTAGCTGCCATAAAGCAGTTTCCTCTCTGTAATCAGCTGAAGAGCTTTATTTTTCAGTCAGGTACCCAGGCGTAACTTTGAACTTCAGCTGCAATAGTCCCTGGTTTGCATGGATAATGCTGGTTGGTATGCTCAAAATTATAGTTACTCATATCTGGAACATGCCCATTTGAGAAAGGTTGTTGTAGAGTAGCACTGCTTTGGTGGGGCTCCCTTCCTCTACATGAAGGTACAGAGAACAAGAAATCCCCTCATTTTACAGAGATTGAAGATGAAAAAGTTAACACAATGTGCAGCTCAGGTCCTGCTCTATCTTTAGGCAGAATGATTTGTGAGGCACTCGCTATAAGTGGCAGATTTTGAATTAGTTGTTATTTACTTTGTTCCTCTTGTATTTTTACCTACAGCATTTTCTGTCTCAAGTACCAAAATAACTTGGCTTTGGATAATAAGCACCTCAACGGAGCAAACAACAGAAGGTGCCATTTGCTGCTGTACCTCAGGCAGCAAAATGTTTTGAGCTATCCTGGTCAAGGTGGGCATATTTATACTAACAACAGCTGTTGCTGTACATCAGAAATACTTTTGCACTTGAAAAATACAGATATTAATTTGTTTGCTTGGGAGATAAACCATGGAAAGAGGGGTTAGTTTTTGTATGAGCTTCATGGAATCTCATCCATAATGACATTTTCCCTTGCTATAACATTTGTAAATACTGTTCCTTTGCCTCTCCTAGAGGAACTCTTTGTCTTGGTTATATATAATGGAAAGAATGTTTCATAGGTGGGCAAGAAAGATGTTAAAGACTGCTGAGATTTCAATTAGCGTTTCTAGATTGCTCACTTCCCATGATCTTTTTAACAATGCTTGGTAAAGCATTCAAAGTGAGTGTATAGAAGATGATGTTAAATATTTATATTGAAATGGGAAATATAAATAAGTTGTATGTCATTTTATAAGTACACAAGGCAGATTGGAATTATTGAACAGCAGTCTTATATATGGATAGTACAAGTCCAGAGGAAGGAATAGCTATGTTAAACAATTTGTGATAAAAACAAGAAAGAAGCCTAGAAACCTTACTTCTTTTATAAACTTAAGAGGAAAATACCAAGTGTATCATAAACACAATGATGCCTCCTTATTCCGACAGCCTCACAGCTCGGAGGGAGGGGGACCATTGCCCAGTTCTGGCAAAAAGAAGAGGAGCATGCGCAGGTGAGGTGAGTGCATCCACTATGCAATCAGTGCAAGGGGTGGTGAAGAAAGACTTATAAGGCTGGTCCGCCCCAGAGTTGGCCTCTTTAGAAGGTCCACAGGGGTCCACTCACCTGTCCTATAACCCAGAGTGACATTTCTGGCCACTGTTTGGAGCCAGAAAAGAATTTAACTGCTGTATTGAAAGAAGAGACCCAGGTGTATTTCCACCAATCCTATTATGATGATTACAGGACACAATGGACAGATCAGAGTGGGTGGGTGTCACTTTGTAAATAGGTCACAACCTGATGGGTGGAAGAAAAGGTTGGTAGTGATGAGATTCACAAGGTGCATTCAAGATGTGAACAGTTCAATAAATCTGTGGCCCAGTTTGAAATCCATTATGGTGTGGCACCTTCTTATTTGCCGGTTTCGGGGGGGGGGCAAAGAATTTCAAACAGCTGACACATGTTTTTTGTCTCAGATGCAAAATAAAAAGATACTTCTCTGGTGAAAGTAATTCCTATCTATCTTTTCATTTCTCCAGTAAACTTTATCTCTCAACTCAGCTACATCAGTGATTTCCAGAAAATGTGAATTGGCTCTTACCTGTACTCTTCTAATAAATATAAATAAAAATACCAATAATGAGTCATCATTGTTTTACTATCAATAAAATATGGCTCTCTGCAATATTATTCCCATGAAAGCTCAATACAGTTGTTAAAATCTCCAAACAGTTTCTAGCATGTACTGTAAAGTATTAGCATCTTTGCAATAATAATAATAATAATAATAATAATAATAATAATAATAATAATAATAATAATAATAATAATAATAATAATAGTAGTAGTAGTAGTAGTAGTAGTAGTAGTAGTAGTAGTAGTAGTAGTAGTAGTAGTAATAGTAATAGTAATAGTAATAGTAATAGTAATAGTAATAGTAATAGTAACAGTAATAAAAATCTTATGCTTCTCCAGCAAGAGGCTGGACATCATCACAGATGCTTTAGGATCATAGAATTTTCTGTGAAAAGCTAGGTAATCTTTTCTTTGGCCTCTTCCCAACACCATGATTCCTAAAGGAAAAAAGGCATTAAACCAGCAATTGAACTAATGGCTTTGTCTATGCGGTATGAGGCAAGTCAGTGCTAGACTTAAAAATTAGAAAGCTCACAAATCTGGAACATTAACAATTAAGCCCTAATTATATTCAGTCCTGTCACTTCAGTAGAACTAAGCCTGAGAGCCCAAGCTTATGCACCCTGAAGCCAATGCTATGTAGAAACAATGCATTTAGGACTCAAATGTCAATCAGCTTAAATCCACACGTTCCATTTTGCCAGTTTGTGGATCAGATTGTCTATCAGGTTGCACTTCCTGTTGCCTTCCCAGTGATTCATCAAGTGTTAATGTTATTCCCACGAGAAGCCAAGTAAGACGCAGATGAGTTGGGGAAGGAACAAGGGTGAGAAAAAGTGAATTGGCTCTTACCTCCAAGCAGATGTGTTTTTAATTTTTGTGATAGAAAAAACATGGTACAGAATTCCAGAGGCATCTGTGTGACTCCTAGACTTTATTTGACATGTTGTTGTGTGCTGTCAAGTTGCCTCCAACTTATGGCGACCCAATGAATGAGCAATCTGCAAAATGGTTGTTGTGGGTTTTTCGGGCTCTTTGGCCGCGTTCTGAAGTTTTTCTTCCTAACGTTTCGCCAGTCTCTGTGGCCGGCATCTTCAGAGGACAGCACTCTGTGCTCTGGTGGCTGGCATCCTCTGAAGATGCTGGCCACAAAGACTGGCAAAATGTCAAAAAGAACAACCTTCAGAACACGGCCAAAGAGCCCAAAAAACCCACAACAACCATTAGATCCCGTCTGTGAAAGCCTTCACGATCTGCAAAATGTTTTGTCCTCGCCAGCCTTGCTCAGCTCCTGTAAAATCAAGCTTGTAGCTTCTTTTAGGGAATCAAACCATCTCATATTTGGCCTTCCCCTTCCTGCTGCCTTCAACCTTTCCCAGCATTGTTGTGTTTTCTAGAGAATCCTGTCTTCTTATGATGTGCCCAAAGTAGGAGATAGTTCAGGCTTGAACCACTTGTTTGTCTTTCTGGCAGTCTATTTGACATGACGGAGTCTTACTTTTAGCTTGCCAGTTACAACAAAGAGGCCTCTGGAATGTGGGATGCATGGAAGGCAGATGATAAACATGGGTTTATTGGTTCTTTGACATTTTAATGGCCCTACCAATGCAGCAGGTACTTCAAGAGTAATTGAGGCAATTTATGGTCTCTCTCAAGGCCACCCTCAGTACCTGGCATTCTTAATGTCAGCAAAAGCCACACGATTCTGGAGAAGATATTATCTGACAGATACCTAGTCCAGAACCAGAGACAAAAGGAAAAGGCGATGAACCAATTCTGATGTAGATCAGTTATCTGATTAACACATAGCTGTGAAAGTATAATTACTTAACTAATAATTCACTCTCAATAGGGGCCATAAGGCCCCATGGGGCCGCTGGCACATTGGAAGGGGGCCACAGACTGGAAACAGTTCTTCACACACTGACTTATAAGATTCGTTAAAGAGGTTGAGAATGGCTGGTCTACAGCACCTTAAAAAAAAATTCTTCCAAACAGGCTCAACTGTTTGTTGACATCCATAGAAGAGGCAATGACTGAAATTCCATCTGTTAGGAGGTTAAATGAGCACTGGGATGTAATGGCGTCTTCCCAATGGTAGTTTCAGTTATTTGGAAACATTGGTTCCAGCCGCCTGACGGCCATTATAACCACCTGGATTGCGTGTGGCTGGGGTTTGCCCACCAGCCGGGATAGAGCAAGACCAACCTGTCACTCATTCATTCAGCAGGGGGCGTGGAAGCACGGAGATTTAAGGACGTGCTTCCACGTGTTCGCCCTCTTTCCTTTCTGGCACCCACCCGGCCTCCCTATTTCTAGTGTGATTTTTGGTCGCCAATTTTGGGGCTGGATAGAAATTTTTGACCTTCATCCTGATTGGCCATTGGACCGGGGGGGGGGATTTTTTTGCCTATCCCGCACTGGAGAAGGGTTGTTCCCCCCCCCCCCCGTTTTTAGTTGCATTTTGGTCACACTGGCGGGTAATGTGGAAAATAGGTGTTTTTGGTGTGTCCCAATTGTAATTTCATCTTAGCCAACAGCGCATCCGACCTCCCGGCTCTGCGGATCATGCGATTACAGGGCCGGTTCAGGAAGGACGCACTGGGCCACTTCTGGACCAATAGTCATCAAGTAAAGATGTCTGGAGGTCTGGGGGTGTTTAGTAGCAGCCATCCAGGTTCCAGCTGTCTGGTAGACCGCTGGAACCTGGGGGCCCGGGACTCGCCCAATTTATGATCTAGGGGTTTGGTTACCCCTACCTGTCACCTTTTCCGCACCGTAGCAGGCCCCTTATAATTGGACAATTGATTGGCTGATATCATTTATTTTCAATAAAATGTGGCCCATTTTTAACCCAACTATGTCGTCTCACATCTTTAATCCGGGATTGGGTGGGCAATCTTTGAGAGGTCTCATTCATTTAAAAACAGATGAATTTTTAATAATTCTAAGGAGATTCTTTAATGGGGTAGGAAAATTGGGTTATTATTTCTGCTGTCTTGTGTATCTTCTTTTGTTTCACAGCTTGTTTGTTTTTTTATTGCCATCTTGAGTTCCATGACCTTGTTGATCAAGTAAAATGTCACCATGATCAATATTTAAATAGGAAAACAGTATAAAATATTCTTATGTAAAGTAGAGGTGCCCTAATATGCCTTTGGTGAATCAGGAATTGTACTTAGCTACAATTAAATTGACAGTTTCTGTAAACAGGAGATAGAATGCTATTTTCCCAAATAAGAAATGCAAACAACATTGTCTAGTTAAAAAGTTTCCAAACATGAGAGGCCATGGAGGAAGACATTTAAGC
Source organism: Pogona vitticeps (assembly GCF_051106095.1). Lineage (NCBI taxonomy): Eukaryota > Metazoa > Chordata > Lepidosauria > Squamata > Agamidae > Pogona > Pogona vitticeps. Next base: position 110,244,469 of record NC_135783.1, on the reverse strand, counting down.
CTTTCCAAAATGATCTCCTTCACAGATTGAAACTTGTGGCAAATTAGCCCCTAACTGTGATCCGAGGACAAAAGGAAATGTGAATCCATGTCATAACATGCCCAAGTCCTATCACTTTCGTGCCTTGCAAACCCTAGCAGCTCTCTCAAAATGGGATTTCCTCACAGATACAGACTTCACATCATATTTTTACATTGGCCCTGTGTTTGTTTTCCAACAACTAGTTACAAAACAAAGAAGACTGAATGCAAGGTACATAGATGAGGAGAACCACATGTTATGATAAAAAGGTATCTTTCACCATTTGAGGACGCACTTCTGAAGCATGCTAAACATGTCATCTAGTCTAACCTAGAGATTTCAGCATGAGAGCACTCCCTTTATAGGTAAAGGTAAAGGTTCCCCTTGACATTTAGTCCAGCCGTGTCTGACTCTAGGGCATGGTGCTCATCCCCATTTCCATCCATAGAGCCAGCGTTTGTCTGAAGACAGTTTCCATGGTCATGTGGCCAGCGCGACTAGACACAGAATGCCGTTACCTTCCCACCGTGTTGGTACCTATTTATCTACTTGCACATTTATATGCTTTTGAATTGCTAGGTTGGCAGGAGCTGGGACAAGCGACGGGAGCTCACTCTGTCACATGGATTTGATCTTACGACTGCTGGTCTTCCGCCCTTGCAGCACAGAGGATTCTAAGGTTTAACCCGCAGCGCCACCACTTCCCTTTATATGTTGTGCCAAAGTTGCAGTAAGGCCTGAGTGCCATTTACAGAGGGCAAGAAATAGTTGCACCCCTACTGTTCAGGCCCCAGGTGCTGGATTATTTCATAGAAACAGTTATATACTTGACCAGCACTCTATTGATGGAGCCACATAGGGGGAGGATTTCTATGACATGTTATTTTTTCCCCTGAAACCTGTTTTTGCTTATGAGTGGGTTTGAACATGCTTATGAGTAATCTGGTGAGAAAGGCCAGATTACTCAGAAACATGTTTGAACTTGCTTATGGGTTCAAGTGTAGGTTACAGAGAAAATGTGAAATGTCATAGAAATCCTCCTCTTACATAATCATTCTAGTGAAATACTAGATTACTGATAATTTCTGATGATAACTATAATTATAGTAGTATTTTTTTCTGTGTAGTGAATTGTTATGCAACATAAATTCATGTCAGATTCACTATTTGTTTGTTTGAGAGGCTACAGGAGATAAAGCACTTCCAATAACCTTGCTATTTCATACGTACAAGGGCTTTCTGTGTTGCCGTTTCTCCATGTTTGCTATGGGTCTGAACATTTCCAAACTGCAGCTCTTTATGAGCTAAATGCTTAGCAGGCTAGCATAAGACCCTAATATAATGTGCAGCCTTTCCAACTTGGTGCCCTCCAAATGTTTTGAGTACAATTCCCATCAGTACAAGACACAATTGAGTGATGGGTTTTCTAGTCCAAAACATTTGGAGGACAACAGATTGGAAACGGCTGAAATGGATGAACCAAATGAAATTTATTTCCTTGTATCAAATGTCAGCGTGTGAGAAAGAGAGGATGGGTCCCGAGTACAGCCTTACCAAGACCGTGGAATCTTCTGTAATAAATGGTTCTCAATCTGAAAGAGTCATCAGTGATAAAGAGGTGACAAACTAATTATCTCGGATGTTTTCCTGCTGTCCTCAGTGAAGCAATGCAGGTCCTGAAGACAAACGTTAAGATCTGATAACACAAAAAGATCCCTAAACCTATGCATATAAATTGACACAGAATCCTGTTTATTATATGCAAAATAGAAAGCACACAATGCAGCCTGATCCAGTGACAGAACGAGCTGTGCTCAAACTTTGTTCAGGTAAATATGAACTGAGTAGAATGTTTTCCATCCAGATATTCCCATGTAAAAGTGCCATTAGCACCATCCTGTCAAGTCACACCTTAAGCCATCTGTGAGCACACAGTTTGTTTGGAATAACACACTCAAGTCAGTCCAGAACTCAGTGCATACTCTTGTGTGTCTTTATCTTGCAATGTTTTGCTACAGAAATGTGGTCAGTTAAAACATTTACATGAATAAATTCAGTAATGAACTCTGGTTATTTAAGAGAGTATATGTGTATTTCTGCAATGGCCAACCTCAGCTATCTTTTGATAACATCCAAAACATCGGTGATGTATCAGTAAATAGTGACAATCCCCTAAATGCAACTGAGTCAGCATTCATTGGTAAATATTTGAAAAGTGGGGGAAATGTACATTTCCCCCCTAAACATTCATAAAAGGTATTGAAATTATTTCTGTTGATATTTTTCAGTATCTGTTTCCCCCAGACTTTTGACATTCACTGTATGTACAGAATTCTTGTAAACAAGAACGAAACCAAAATAGCTGTTTTCTTTATTGACTGTTTTATTGCTTGTTGCTTTTATTCCTTGTTTGTTTGTTTTGATTTCACCGTTTTCATATTTGTTTAATACTGTATTGCTGCTATTGGCCCAATAATTCTTATGGAAAAAGAGAATTAATAAGAAATCAAGTCAAAACAAAAACAATCAAATAATTGTCAGAACTAGTAACTGAATTACTTTTCCCAGTACGTGCCTTGTCAGTTGTTTCGATTACAGAAAACAAATTATGAAGTTAGAACATCAGTTTCTGTCACGTGCCTGGAAGCTGCTTGAGAATTGATATTTTGGACACATACTGTACATGGGAAAGTAAAATACATTTTCACAGCCTTTGCGAGATGACATTTTACATATTTATTTCACATAGTACTATTAAATGAGAAAAAGGGAAGTCAGTATGTTCTGGTGGTGTACACCTGAGTTGTGCAGTGCAATCCGTTGCATGTTTACTCAGAAGTGAATTGTTGTGGGTTACCTGAAAGTAGAAGAGCGCTTAAAATGTGGCTGAAGGTGATATCAGCATATCAGGTCTTAACAGGAGCTTCCGAAGTTCCCACCGATTCACTCATGTTGTAGTGTTGGGCAAGGCATACTCTCTCTGCAATTTCTGTAACTGGGAACAGAGTAACAGCAATCCTAAATGCATTGCTGTAAGAGCCAATGCAGTATGGATGGTAATTTGACATATATTTCAGTGAGAATATGAAAGCAGTAGTCCAGCTTACTTGGGCCCCATTTTTACCTCCATGGAGCACAGAGCAGAATAGGAGGGAGGTCCTGCAAGATGGTCAGCAATCCCTGTATGTATGTATGTATGTATGTATGTATGTATGTATGTATGTATGTATGTATGTATGTATGTATGTATGTATGTATGTATGTATGTATGTATGTATGTACTACCTTTCTCTTGAAGGTTCCAAGGTGGCTTACAGTATTAAAAGATACAAAGTTGAACTCCAAATAATAAATTATTACAATATCACAATATTAAAAAGCATTAAACAGGTATCATAGTAAAATGAATAAGAAGCACAATATTTAAAGCACAGGATAAAGTGCTCCCTTTAAAAGAATTCCCTTGGTCAAAGTGGTCAGTGTGGCTCATGCTGGCTGCTAAGCTCTCCCCGAAGATGTAATCAGGAGCCTTTTAAGGGTCACAAAACTCTAGCTGGTGTGCTCCTTGACCTTCCCCCCCCCCCGTTTTCCCCAAATCACTCTCCTGTACAAGTATTTTTCTATGCGTTGGACAAAACCCCCCACACTTTATAGTAAGGCTGTTAGCACATTGAGCCACATGCAGTTTTGGGGGCTGTGTGTGTGTGTGTGTGTGTGTGCACGCATGCACATGTGTGCATGCGTGTGTGCTTGCATGTGTGCGCACCATTTGGAAGTATTCTTTTAAGGAATCTTGGGATGAAGGAGATTTTTAGGAACAAGTCTGGCTCAGGCAGTGTTGGACCTACTTCACTCTTGTTGGGGCCATGTAGTGCCTTGCACCTGTTTTGGCCTCCCATATCCTACCATGAAATGTGCTGGTTCACTGAGCAGCAGGCAACTTTTGTGATGCGTGAATCTGTTGCCGTAAAGATGCGACCCTTTATACAAGGAAGTGTTGCACTGCATGTTTCTGCTCCTCCTCGCCCATCCACTCCATTTCCTGTTGTGACTGCTACTATTTTGTGTCTTGTTGGAATACTGTATATGATTTCTATCCAAAAGCAAGCATGTACAGAATACCTGTATAATTTAATAAAGACAATTATCGTATTTCCAGTCACTGTATATCGGTGTGAAAACTGAACAGTAAAGAAAGCTGACAGGGGGAAAATTGATTCATTTGAAATGTTGTGCTACAGGACAACTTTGCAGGTATTCTGGACTGCCTGAAAGAGGAACAAGTGAGTCCTAGATCAAATCAAGCCTGAACTATCTTTGGAGGCAAAAAGGATGAAAATGAGGCTGTCCAACTTTGGGCACATAATGAGAAGACAGGATTTTCTGGAAAAGACAAAGACAATAATACTGGGAAAGGTTGAAGACAGCAGAAAAGGGGTAGAGCAAATTTGAGATGGACTGACTCCGTAAAAGAAGCCACAGGCTTGAGTTTGCAAGAGTTGAGCAGGGCAGTTGAGGAGATTGCTCATTCGTAGGGTCGCCGTAAGTCGGAGGGAACTTAACGGCACATAACAAAAAGAGCAGTAAAGAGGAATGAAAAATTGTGATGAGTTTACTAGTTCACAAACAGCAGGATTAGTACAATGCTAATTGATGAACACAATTAATTGATTTTATATATAATAATATTATAGGTGAGAAATAATTTTATATGCTAAATTGAGAAGCTGATAACTTGCAAAACCATCTCTCTCTCTCTCTCTCTCTCTGTGTTTGTGTGTGTGTGTGTGTGTGTAGGTATAGTTTCACACCAGGAGAGAGATCTGAACCCTTTTTATTCCCACTTCCCAATCTCTTTCTCTTCAAAATTTCTTTCTCCCTCCAAAATTACCATCCTTGACAACAGGATAATGGATATGAATGAACAAGTGCATTTGGAAGTAAGAAATCAGCAGAACAGAAGGACTTACAAAAGTCTTTTCTGTCTTTGTAGTGGTCTCCTGTTGGAGACTGGGCTCTTGTGTAAAGAATCTCAAAAAGAAAACATTGGAATAAAGGAATTAACTAGATGTGATCCAGACCATGTAGGATTCCACATCCCAGCATAATTTCGAGCAATTCTCTTTCATAGTGCAAGATGTCAGATCCACTTAGCAACCCTAAGAATGGCTAGCTAGGCTCCCATCAAGAGTACCAATTCACTGCATGTGTATATTCTTCTCATACAGGATTGCATACAAGGACCAGATACATGTTTTAACTGTAAATAAAGGTCCCACCCAATATATTTTTTCTGCCTGAGGTGAAGGACATGGTGGCAATCTTCTTTTATTGCAGGTCCTGACACTAACTGGATTGCTGGATTGGTTCTATGCATCTTTCACCATGTTTGAGGGAGGGCAGGCTGGTTCTGGAGAACAAATTATTTATTTAATTTATTTATTCATTTGATTTATACCCTGCCTATCTGGTCTACTTGATTGGCTACATGGATGATACAGCTCTGTTCTCCAACACAGGAACAATGGAGTCTCAGAATCCACTGCCACCACCGCCCTCTTCGCTGGCACCTATTACTGGGGGTGTCTGCTTCATTTTGTCTAATGGTAGGGCCAAACCTAGATTCATATCTACTATTTATGCATGGTCCTTGAAGTAAATACAGTTATAAATATCATTCTGAATAATATTATTTTTCTTACAAATATAATAGCCTCATTAGAGATGCCAAAGTTAATATGCAAGATCAGCTTGCCAGTTAAAAAATTCTAAGCACAGTTAATATGCCAGTCATGCGATTTTTTCCCTTGTTTTTGCCCCAAGTGCTGCTTTGTTCTGTTATTTTGCTTTGTTTTGCTCATAAAGTCTCTTGGAGCTAGTCAACAGCTCCAGTTCAAAAGTACTATGAACCACCACCTGATGTTCAAAATTTTCTTCGTGATCCAATATTTATGGGAAATTGAAGCCAAATGCATCACAAATACATCTACGTAGGTCTGTGTAATTGGCTTGATTGCTATGGAAACTAGCTTGGAAATATGTAAGCTTTGAATTGCAACCTCAGTGAGTTACATATCTGGCTGCAGAGCCAGAAGTTGGTTGGGAGTTCAGTTCCCACTGTGCACCCCAGAAGAGACAGCCTGTGTGGCCTTGGCCAAGATGCACAGTCTCAGAGTGCTCCCACAAGAAAGGAATGGTAAATCACTTCTGAGTAATTCAATACTTAGAAAACCCTGAAATGGGTTGCCCTAAGTCAGAACTGACTTGACTGCATGTTTATTATTATTATTATTATTATTATTATTATTATTATTATTATTATTATTATTATTATTATTATTATTATTATTATTATTATTATTATTATTATTATTATCATCATCATCATCATCATCATCATCATCATCATCATCATCATCATCCAAATCCCAAATCCCAGTTTTAAGAGCCAGGAATAATTAAGTGCCGAATGCAAATAGTTGGCCTCAATTCTTTAATTTGCTTCATCTCTAATTACTTCTTGACAAGATGGCGGTCGCACAATGTCACCCAGTGAAACCTATTTTAGATGGTGAAAATATCTGCATCATGAGAATTTTAATGTTAATTACAGTATGATGATTTCAAGCATTTTGCTGGCCAGATCACATGTATTCATGGTGATCTGGATGGCTCATTCGGTACAGTCATAACACTAAATGCTACTGAAGTTTCTGGTTGTTGTGATTCCCTTATACAATTTTCAGTTATTTAGCAGAAGGATGAGGACAATGTGTTTGGACTCCTTGCTGTTCTTGGTTGGTTATATCTGATTAGAAGACTGGGATCAGTTAGATCTGAGATACTATAAAATCTTCCTTGAGAAAGGAAGTAGCCCTCCCCCATTCTCAGGCAGAGTCATCCAGTGGGTGGCAATGACTTGGGACTGTTGTGACAAACCCAGACCTACTGGGATCTGCCACAGTTAACTAAGCTGCCACCAACCATTCCCTATAAGAAGTCACACAGACCAGGGATGGATTTTTAAACAAATAAAAGAATAAGGTTTATTTAAATACAACACACAGGGAAAATAAAATGATTAGGTGAATAAGATATAGTAACGTGGCTTAGTCTCATTCATACATGCATACAGTTTGGTTCACACAGAACCCTTAACTTGAAGCACAGACCCTGAACCTATCAGTTCTGGCTAACCAACAGACACCTAAACCTATCAGGTTGGTACTCTGACACACAGTAGTACCCTGTCTGACACACAGACTCCCACACCAGCTTCTTCTTCCCAGCTGCTGCTTCTTCACATCCCAGCGTCTAAACTTCTCCACACACGCATCACATATATATACAGTACAGCCCCTCCTCCTGATGTCCCGCCTTCCACTCCCCATAGGATGGAACTTTCCCTCCAAACCCATGACAGACAGGTAACATCAGTGCTGTATGTAACACCTCCCCTCTTTATAAGTTGTTTTGTAGGGGGAAAGCTAAGGTGCTTTTTCCCAAAAAACAACCTGGATAAAACACACAACAACAGTTATACATACCATATCATACTTACTTATACTTACATTCTAAGTTAACCATAGCAATTAGGCATTTAAACATTTACCATATACATTACATCAATTTACCTTTATTCATACAAACCAAGTTCAAAAAACCAGGTACATTTAACTTTTTGTTCACCAAAATATATACATAGTCCATGTTTCTTTCGCCGTCTTCATTCTTCAGGTCTTCTTGACAAGGCGTCAGCAACACAGTTCACTGACCCTCTGACCACCTTCACTTCAAAGTCATAGTCCTGTAAGTTTAAAGCCCACCTCATAAGTTTGCTATTGTGGGTTTTCATTGTCTTTAACCATTGCAGTGGTGAATGGTCAGTGCACAGAACAAAATGTCTTCCCCAGATGTAAGGCTTGGCCTTCTGGATCGCGTAGACTATGGCCAAACACTCCTTCTCCATGGTTGCCAAATGTCTCTCACCTTTTTGAAGTTTCCTACTCAGGTAGGACACTGGATGCTGGTCACCATTCTCATCCTCCTGGCACAGAACTGCTCCTACCCCGCTGTTAGACGCATCGGTGTAGATGATGAACTCCCGGTCGAAGTCTGGAGCACGCAGCACTGGATAGTTGATTAACGCCTCCTTCAACCTCTGGAACGCCTCCTCACAGTCGCTGGTCCACGGGATGCGGTCATCAGTCTTCTTCCTCGTCAGATCGGTCAGCGGAGCCGCAATCTCGCTAAACCTCGGGATGAACTTTCTGTAGTAGCCCACCAACCCAAGAAATGATTTGACTTTTTTCTTGGTGTTGGGCCTGGGCCAATCACGAACAGCTTCTATTTTGGCCTCCAGGGGTTTTATCACTCCTCCCCCTACTATGTGACCCAAGTATTTTATTTCTGGGCTACCCAGCTGCAGTTTGTTCTCTTTACAGAGCCCAGGCCAAAGCACTTCCTCCCCTGGGTCAAAGTGCCTCTCTCTAGCTTTGTGGTCATACCATGTTTTCTGTCTGACCTTCTGAGCTTGCAGGTTTTCTGCTGCCAGCTCTAGATTTCTTTTTAGGTCATTCATCAAGGTGTCTATGTATGTCACAACATCTTGTGGGTCATCCTGGGTGATCTGCTCCCAATTTTGTTTGATCAAATCAAGGGGCCCTTTCACCCTTCTCCCAAATAAAAGTTCAAATGGACTGAACCCGGTACTGGCTTGTGGCACTGATCGATAAGCAAACAAAAGGGATTGCAGCTTCTGGTCCCAATTGTTTGGATTCTCTGCCAAGTAAGCCCTAATCATGCGCATTAGAGTCCCATTGAACTTCTCAGTTAACCCATTACTTTCAGGATGATAGGCAGTAGTTTCCTTGTGCTTAATTCCACAGATTTGCCATAAGCGTTTCATGAGCTTTGATGTGAACGATGCGCCCAAATCTGTGATTATTTCTGAGGCAAATCCCATCCTGGACATATACCCCACCAAGGCATCTGCCACTGTGTTAGTTTCAATGTTAGTCAAGGGTATGGCTTCAGGGTACCTCGTGGCATGGTCCACAATGGTGAGAATGAACCTGTTCCCCCTCTTTGTGGCCTTGGGCAAAGGTCCCACAATATCCACCCTTATGCATTTGAACGGAGTGTCAATCACAGGCAAAGGGCACAACTTTGCTTTGGTCCTGTCGCGGCTATTCCCCTGCCTTTGACACACATCACATTGTTTACAGAACTCCCTGATCTGCTTCCCTATGTCAGGCCAGTAAAAATTCTGTGTGATTCTCTGCTGTGTTTTGTTCACCCCTAAGTGTGCAGCAAACATGTCAGAGTGCCCCCTTTGTAAGATCATGGGGCGATACTTTTCAGGTACCACCAGCTGACTTCTGATCCCATCTCCCCCTTTTGAGATATTCCTCAGGGTCTCTCTATATAAAATCCCCTTTTTCTCCAGAAATCTCACTGGGGTTTCAGGTGTTAGCTGGGCGTCAGTCACCTGTTCAAAACACTTTTGGAGAGTGGCGTCTGCCTTTTGCTCTTGTCCAAATCTGCTGTCTGTGGTTAAGGTTTCCACCACAGCTTCTGAACTCCCCTCTGCTTCCGTCTCTGGCTCATCATTACCCCCCTGAACTGTCCCCGTGGTGGCTTGTGAGCGTGTAATCACTAGCACCCGTTTCACATGTTCAGCCAGGTCATTTCCCACGAGCACGGCTGCTGGCAGAGTCGATGAAATCGCTAGCCGCCAAACTCCCCTCCAGCCTTGAAAGTTGACAGGTACCTCCGCGACTGGCAGAGAGATTACCTGCCCCTCAATCCCTGCCACCTTCATGCTCTCATTTGGGATTACATACTCCCTAGGAATAATATCTGGATGGCACAGGGTCACCTGGGAACAAGTGTCCCGCAGCCCCCTATACTGATGGCCAAGTATTCCTACGTCCACCCCTGCTGTTTCAAACAACTGAGAATCTGTTCTCACCAGTAGGCAGCGCCTGACCTCTACAAGAGGACCATTTTCCTCAGCCTGATCAGCAGATGTAGCTGTTTCAGATTGAGTAGCCATGGCAACAGGCTCCCTCAGTGACAATGAGCCTTGCTCTTTCTGGACACAGAACACAGCTTTTGGCTTGGTCCCACTCGAATCCTGAGGCACAATTCCTTTTAGCTGCTTTAATTTCTCACACTCTGAGATTAGATGGCCCTTTCCCTGACAGAAATAACATTTTCTGGTGTATTTTGATTCTCTCTCATCTTGTTTTGGTTTTCCCTCCAAAATCTGAGGTCTTGGTTTCATTTCTGAGGGCTTCCCTTCACCATGGGCCCCTCCCCCTTGCTGGCTTTTCCCTGGTCCCTGAGAGTACTTGCTGTAGGTTTCTTTAGGTTTCCCCATAGCTTTCCCCTCACCCAAGGGCTTTCTTATCTGGTAAATAAAATCTGCGATCTCTGCTGCTTCGGCCACAGATTTTGGTTTCCTTTCCCTCACCTGGAATTTCAGTTCCCCATGCAGGACTGAATAGAATTGTTCCAGCGCTATCAAATCTTTAAGCTGCTGAAAGGTCTCTGTCCCCTCCTGAGATAGCCATTTCTCTAGCAGCCTCACCAATTGGGCCCCCACTTGGGTAAAAGTCTGCTCTGGTTTCTTTGTGAGGGACCTGAATCTTTGCCTCAGCTGTTCCGCATTTATCCCATGTCTTGCAAACACCAGTTTTTTAAACTCTGCAAAATCTCTCATCAGTTCCTGTGGCATCTCTGAATAAACCTCAGCCAGGCTACCACTGATTAAAGATCGCATGATGGTCATCTTCTCAGTTTCCCTCACTGAGAAGTCCACAAACGCTCTTTCCACTAAGGAAAAGAACACCTCAGGACAATCTCCCTTGTGGTACACAGGGAATTTCTTCAGGTCAGCCTTAGACAATTGGCCTCCCTCAGAATCCCTATTGTTATTATTGTTCTGGTTCATCAGTTCCAATTTTCTTAATTCAAACGCCATTCTCTCTCTCTCCATTCTTTCTTCCCTCTCCATTCTCTCTCTCTCTCTCTCTAATTCAAATTGTCTTTGCCTCTCCCTTTCCTCCCTTCTTTCTCTCTCTAATCTTTCTTCTCTTTCCCTTTCCTCCATTTCAAATTGCCTCATCCTCAGTTCATGCTGTTGGGCTATGAGCAATTTTCTGAGTTCTGGGTTCTGCTCTCCCGTGCTGTCACCCTGCACTGAGCCAAATTCATCCTCAGAACCTTGGTCTACCTGGGGGTCTTTCACTTCACCCATTTCTGCCATCTGGCTTCGAGTCAAGGGCATAATCCCCCCTCAGAACAGGCTGCTTTAAAAAGTCAAGCCTCAAAATAAAACGACCACTTTTTTTTTCTTTTTTTTTTTTCTTTTGCCTCAGAACCAGCTTTCCCTATAGATTGCTGCTGTCCTTCAGCACTACTTGCAACAGTTGCGAGCTAGAGTCTACCCCCCTCTGCTGGGCCTCTCAGCAGACAAACTAGCTCACTGCTATTTCACAGTTTTGCCTCAGCTTTTTCCCGCCAAAACAGGCTGCCTCAGAGCTCCCTAATCTAGCCCCCAATCTGAGGTTACACGTTCTTCTACTAGTGCACCCCCCCGTGAGGCACACCTAGAAGATTACCTACGCGCTCTCAGATTGTCCCTGACTAGACCCCCCTTGCTCTGGGCACACTTGCCAAGGCTTTGCTGGACCGCTGGACAACTGGACCAGTCGTATCCCACACGCTGGACACCAATCAATGTGACAAACCCAGACCTACTGGGATCTGCCACAGTTAACTAAGCTGCCACCAACCATTCCCTATAAGAAGTCACACAGACCAGGGATGGATTTTTAAACAAATAAAAGAATAAGGTTTATTTAAATACAACACACAGGGAAAATAAAATGATTAGGTGAATAAGATATAGTAACGTGGCTTAGTCTCATTCATACATGCATACAGTTTGGTTCACACAGAACCCTTAACTTGAAGCACAGACCCTGAACCTATCAGTTCTGGCTAACCAACAGACACCTGAACCTATCAGGTTGGTACTCTGACACACAGTAGTACCCTGTCTGACACACAGACTCCCACACCAGCTTCTTCTTCCCAGCTGCTGCTTCTTCACATCCCAGCGTCTAAACTTCTCCACACACGCATCACATATATATACAGTACAGCCCCTCCTCCTGATGTCCCGCCTTCCACTCCCCATAGGATGGAACTTTCCCTCCAAACCCATGACAGACAGGTAACATCAGTGCTGTATGTAACAACTGTTACTTTCTTTAACTCTGTAAGCTGCTACAGCTGTCCCCTCCATGGGGTGTCTAACTGACACTCCTCCTTCCCAACTTTGTCCAAATTTGGCCTCAGCTCTGTACAAATGTAGTCTTCCAAGCAGCTATCCTTAATGCTCCTTTACACTGGCCATGGATGAGTGGTGGGTAGACGTTCTCCTCCTCCATCAAGTCCAGAATTCTGCACAGGTGCGCCAAGCAGGGGGTTCCACAGCAGAGATGCTGAAGAGAGACAGAGACCAATCCCTACAGCTGAGAAGCCTGTGCTGTGGGTTGTGGAATCCCATTCTCATGTGCTTGGAAGGACATCGCATCCTCCACCTCAAAGGCCAGGTCCATGCAGTTGACACCCAGGTGGTGTTATAAAGCAGGCAGGGCATGTGTAGGTCTAGGCGGTGGCTCCTTGGAACATCTGGCCAATCTGTTGATCAACCTTTTTTGAGTGGCTTTGACCATCTGATCTGTGCATAATTTCTCCAAACCCAGGCATTCTCTTCTGGGGGGACATGCAGATGGACCCACTCTTCCATCCAAGAGTTCGGCCTTCGCATGGTTTCTCAGGCTTCAGTCAAGGGGGTCAGGATCAGGGATACCTCTTTGCTGGGCACGTGTCCCAGTCAGTAGTGTCAGCCTAAGCTTCTTCCTCATCACTGGCTGGACCCTCTTTATCCAGCCTCCCCTGCCACGGCCACGCCTGAGCTTTCCCAGGTGCGCAGTTCGGAACCCAGTCATGGATGAGCTCCATGTGATTAGTGCCAAGGCATCTAAGATGGGGCACTCACCTGCAGTGGGATTGGCTTAGGCCAGTGACCCCTCCCGGAGTTTCCTTATCAAAATGTCCAGCAGCCATACTGGTGGAAGAATTCTGAGGGTTTTAATCCTAAAAAAGTCATTACTCTCATTTCTGCTCCAGGAAGTTGAAGATGGTACTAATTATCATTCAAGATTCTAGTGTAAGATTAGTCACAACAACAACCTTTATTGTGATATAGAGGAGGGGTGTGACCTGTTCTTGATCATCCCATTGTGCAGGACACGTAATAATGGATTCATGTCACAGGAAGACAGATTTCAGCTCAATATCAGAAAAAACCTCTTTACCGTTAGAGCAGCTCGACAATGGAACCAATTACTTTCGGAGTTGGTGAGCACTCCAGCACTGAAGGCATTCAAGAATAAGTTAGACAGCCATCTGTCAGAGAGTTTGATTTGGATTCCTGCATTGAGCAAGAGATTGAACTCAGTGGCCTTACAGGCCCTTTCCAACTCCGCAATTCAATTATGCTATGAATATTACTAATCCATTGACAAATGTCCAGCTCTATTCCTCCTTGTTATCCAATCTGAGGATAGGGTTGCACTCCACTCCTCAGATTTTTTAAGTATACCCTTTCTCCAAGGTTATGATTAAAATAGTGGGCCAGATTAGGATAGGCAGAAGCCCTAAACGATGTCAGGTTTAAGAGCTCCTATAGGAGTACAGATACACCTGTTAGTTATACATAGACATATGTGTATGTCCTGTTCAAAACAACTGCTGAGAATAATCTGAGGGCTGCAGTTCAGTTTGTGTGTTCACACTGCACTGATGGTATATGTGGACTTTCTCCTCCCTTTTGTCTTCAAGGATAGGGCTGAAATTTTTAAAAGTGGAAAGTCACTGAAGGCCACTCCATTGGCTTAAGTACTGAGTACTGACGTGAACCTGGCATTTCTCTGTCTTGCTCTAATACCATAATCGTTCTACAACTAGTTATCTGAAAAGCCAGACTCAGAGCTCAGAGTGATTTGAGATCCCTCTTTCTTTTTGGGAACACAAGATGTATCTGTGGCTTGGTGTGGCAAAATCTGATCAAATTTGGTTAACATGATCACTACAAGTCTTTCTTTAATAGGAATCTCCTTGCTGTGCACTTCACAGTTAGAGTACTGTAACACACACAGAGAGAAAACTCTGTTGTTTAATTAGACATGTTTCTAAACACACCCAGGCAATATCTTTATTACAACCCAGGACAATGTTAGAAAATATAATTCATTGTGTAGGGGGTGGCCCTTTAAATCTACCTAGAAAACAAAGCAAAGCAAAGCATTGTGCTTATATACCGCCCCATAGTGCTACAAGCACTCTCTGGGCGGTTTACAAGTTAATTATGCAGGCTACACATTGTCCCTCTGGCGAGCTGGGTACTCATTTTCCAACCTCGGAAGGATAGAAGGCTGAGTCAACCTTGAGCCGGCTACCTGGGATTGAACCCCAGGTTGTGAGCACAATTTTGGCTGCAGTACAGCGGTTTAACCACTGCTCCACAAGGCTCAGTTTGTGCAAAATGGGGCAGAAAAACTCAGTCTGCTTGGAATAATTTTGCAAAACCTGCACTAGTTTCAGGTGTGCTTTGAAATGCAGTTCAAGGTGATAATTGTATTAATCTTTAAAGCCCTAAATGCCTGAGCCCCAGGACCTCTGTTCATCTGTCCATTCTCTGGTTCACACAACTCTGTGAAGTGTGGGGTGTGATGGCCACAAATCCAGTTTTCTGCACTTCCTGTAGCAGACCTGACTGTACAATTAGGCAGAGTAAGGCAGTCGTCTCAACCAGCAGGTGCTGGGAGGGAGCAGCAACTTGCTGGAGGAGAGAACATATGTGCAGGACACCTTTTTAGGATCAATGCAGAATGCTCTCCCATCATCATTGTTGAAGGAAAATTCAGTTGCCAGAAGAAGCAAGAGGACTGTAAAGCAGCTCCAGGCCAGGGCAATAGCAGTAAGCCAGCTGGACTTGTCTGTCATAGGCATGCTAGGGGATGTTTCTGGGATGGAGGTCGGTCTGTGGAGGGCGGCAATTGTTTTATACAGATGGTACAGAAAGCTGGAGTGTGAGTACATGTTGTGTGCTAAGGCACCTTGATCTCTTAGAGATGCACCAGAACTTGTTTATAGGTATAGGCAATTTCTGCTTTCTCCTACTGAAGGGTCCTTCGTAATTCCTATGCAGTTCCAACAGGCTGAGATTAAGGTTACAATCAGAGATACAGCTTTCATTTTGGACCGCTTGTGGCACAGTCCAGTTTGGTGTTTTTTTTAAACATTTTTGGGGCTACTATATGACCTATAGGAAACCACGAATCAGCTCCGTACCCTGTCTGGACCTTTTTGGCCCAGTGACAGTGACTCATTGGGGGGGGGGAGAGGATGTGGACCAGAGCAAAGGGAACCAGATCATCGGTGCACACAAGTGTCGCTTTAAAGGAGATGGCGCCCAGCGACGCAACAATCACCAGATGATCCATCCTCCCTGCCTGACTCTAACATATACTTTGGAATTTGTTTCTTTCAGGACAAGTTTTAGACGTTTTTAGTTCTTCTGGTTTCTTTCAGAAGAGTCCTGTTATTTGTATTCTTTTATTTGACACTCACATGACAACAACCTATTTTGGACAGCACTGCCAGAAAAGCAGGGCATAAATATTTCAATGTATTTATTAATAAAATGATTCTATTGTGGGATTTTTCGGTCAGAGGATGTGGCCTCATCCCCTGCAAAAAGGCACATTCAAACAAACACACACACACAGAGGAGATTTTTCTGGCTTTTTCTCACGGTGTCCCCTTTGGACCCGGCGAGCCCAAGCGTGGGCTTCCCCTCCTCATGGCAACCTAGCCATGTGTCTGCTCAAGTGTGATTAACACCCACTCGCCAAATCTCGCCCTGGGCCATTTGGAGCTTGCACGCGTCCACGCTCCTTGTTTACCCTGGTGCGGTTTTCACGCGCCGCCGTTTTGTTTACCTCTCCGGCAAACGAGATAAGGTGGCGGGAAGGCTGCTCAGCCATCATTATAAAAACCCCTCGGGGAAGCCGCCCATCCGCCTCCTCAGCCCAGCAGGCGTCGGAATGGAGGGAGGGGAGGCGAGGGGAGGCACTAGCCCGCCACCGCCGCCGCCCCGAGCTCGGCGACATTTCGGCCGGGGACTGAGCTTGGAAAGAAGGGGCCACCAGAGCACGGCGAGTTCGCCTCAGCTCTGCCTCGGCAACTCCCCTCCTCCTCGTCCTCCTCCTCCCGGAGCGCTCAACTCCCGCCTCTGCCATCAAGACCAGCCAGGGTACGCGCCCTCGGCTCCAGGCCAGCGCATTCACACCTAGGCGAGCCCTGTCACGGGCAACCTCGGTTGGAAAGCAGGCGACTGGGAGGGGATGCGTGTGCGTGTGTGTGTGTGTGTGTGTGTGAGAGAGAGAGAGAGAGAGAGAGAGACGCTGCCCAGGCCAGCTCGCGCGAAATTTGTCCTCTCGTTGGTTTCCGCAGGGCCGAAGGATTCTGGAGACCTTGGGTCCCCACCCCGAAAGATGCGGAGAGGCAGCGCAGGCGGGACCACCGGGCGGTGAGTGCGCGCGCGCCGGGGCTGGCGAGCGCGAGCGGCGAGAGCTCTCCCACGTGGAGCCGCTGGGACTCCCGGGGCTGGGCTTGGGTGCCTTCGCTTGCCGAGCCCTCGCCGGGGCAGGCGAGCAAGAAGAGCGAAGAGGGAAGCAGGGATTTATTTGGGGGGCGGGGGGCAGGAAAACGAGCACTTCCTTCCGAGGCGCTAGTGAGGACCAGAGTCTTCATCGCTCTGCTGTTAACGGAATGCCCATGATTATGATGATGTGGGATGATTTAAAACAACAGCAACACGGGTTGTTACACTTACTACTAGATATACAGTAATAACATGAGATATCTAAGATCAAGTGATAGCTAAGATACCAGTTTGTGCACCTTTGGAAACTAGCAGTGA